>NW_012148319.1:3476298-3478852 GCF_000956105.1 Propithecus coquereli
AATGGAAAAACAAGCACCACATGTACTAACCATCAAATTGGTATTAGCTGATCAACATTTAAGTGCACATATAAGAATAACATGTATTAGATGTTGGGCAGGGGGTGGGGGGAAGAGGGAACAGGCATATGTACAAACAATGAGTGCGATGCGCACCTCCGTGGGAATGGACACACTTGAAGCTCAGACTTGGGGGAGAGGGAGGGCAAGGGCATCATATGTAACCTAATCATCTGTATTCCCATAATATGCTGAAATAAAAAAAAATAATCGAATTAAATGTAAAATAAAGTAGATTCCCCAAAAATTCAGGATCAACTAAGTAACTCAATGTAATGGTTAATTTTATGTGTCAATTTTACAGGGCCACAGGATGCCCAGATAGCTGGTTAAACATTATTTCTGGGTTTGTTTTTGAGGGTGTTTCTGGAAGAGATCAGCATTTGAATTGGTGAAGAGAGTAAAGCAGATGGCCCTCTCCATTGTGGGTGGGCATCACTCAGTCCACTGAGGGCCTGAATAAAAGCAACAGGTGGAAGAAGGTTGAATTTGCTCTCTGTCTGACTGACTGCTTGAGCTGGGACATTGATCTACTCTTACTCTTGGCGCTCCAGGTTCTCAGGTCTTCAGACCAGGACTAAAATCTATACCATCAGCTATCTGACTCACAGGCCTTCAAACTACATCACTGGCTTTCCTGCGTCTCCAGTTTGCAAACAATTGATATGGGACTTCTCAGCCTCCATAATCATGAGCCAATACCTTACAATAAATTAATCAACCTCCTCTTTCTCTCTAATTTTTTACACACACACACACACACACACACACACACACACACCCTGTTGGTTCTGTTTCTCTGAACCCTCACAAATACACCCAAGCTCTCTCAGGCTACACAGGTAATATACTTTATGTGCCCCTACAAATTTAGAGGTTAAAAAAAAATACTTTTAAATATTTGTTAGTTACTTTGGTTCATAGCAATAGCAAAGATGGAAGCTAGAAGAAAGATGTTCAATGGTAATGGTTAAAATCTATCAGAAAATTTTTTTCATGAATCAATCAACTATTTACATTCTAAGAAGTAACATACCTATCTGAAAAAAAGCACATAAAGCACCAATATGCACGTGGATACTTTTTAACTATGAATTATTATAAAAAGTAGCATGACATAGTAGAAAGAGTACCAGGGGCTTTGAAGATATGAAATTTAAACTTTCCTACACATTCTATACATTTTTCCCGAGACCTCATTTAGTCTCAATTTCATCCTCTCTCAAGCTAGAATAATAGTTAATTACAGGTTGTTGTAAGAATTAGAAATAACACAAAAAATACCTAGCAGAATACCTGGCATATTTAGTCAATCATTGGTAGCCATTTCTTTTAATTAAAAAGAAATTAACAATAAAAATGATAATATATCTTAACTGGGTTTATCTCAGGCATGCAAGGTTAGATAACATCCAAAAATTAATTAAGGAGTAATTAACAGAGTAAAAGGGAAAAAACTTATGACTATCTCGATAGGTACACAAAGAGCACTGGACAAAATTCAACAACCAATCATGATAAAATTGTAAAGCAAATGAGAAACAGAAGGGAATTTTCTCAACCTTCCTTATAAAGGACATCTATAAATTTTCATTTTAATCACTTCATTTCAACACTGAAAGGCAATCTCAAAAGATGCAGAAAGGGCTTTGACAAAAATCAATATCTGATCATGATAAAACTATAAAGCAAACTACGGATAGAATAAATTTTCCCAACATAACAAAAGGGAATCCACAAGTGTTCACTTTAATCACTTCACTTCAACAGTATACTTCACGGGAAAAAAAGAGAAAGCCAAAATTGGGAGGGATAAATTAAAACCATTTTCATTCATAGTCATCTATATAGAAAATGTTACCAAAAAATGTACTAGTCTATGTGAATTTAGCAAGTTCTAATGAAACAAGGCAAATATACAAAACCAACTGTATTTCCATATAATAGCAACAAATAATCAGTAAATGAAACTAGAGAACAATTCTATTCATAATAGATAAAAATTCAGGAAAAGATGTGCAAAAAAGACTATATTCAGAAAAGCTATAAAACACTGCTGAGAGAAATTAAAGAATACCTAGATAAATGAAGAGATAGACAATGCTCATGGACTCAATATTGTTAAGATGTCAATTTAACACAATCCCAATCAAAAACCCCTGGCAAGCTTTTTTTTTTTAATAGAAATTGGCATGCTGATTTTAAAACACATATAAAATGCAAAGGTCCTGTAATAGCAAACACCATTTTTAAAAAGAAGAACAAAAAGATTTTGGACTATGTGATTTCATGACTTCCTATAGAATTAATCAAGACAGTATGAGAAGAAAGAAAGATATATTGCATGACAGAATATAATAGAAAGGCCAGAAACAGATTCAGACAATTGCTTCTTAACAAACATTCAAGGTAGGCCGGGTGCGGTGGCTCACGCCTGTAATCCTAGCACTCTAGGAGGCCGAGGCGGGCGGATTGTTTGAGCTCAGGAGTTCGA
>NW_012148319.1:3482840-3483983 GCF_000956105.1 Propithecus coquereli
GATTAAACAATACAACCTTAAGCAGCCAAAAGGTCAAAGAAGAAATCACAAGGGAAATTAGAAAATATTTAGAGATAAATGAAAACGAAAACACAATATACTAAAACCTATGGTATACAGCACAAACACGCTCGGGAGGAAATTTATAGCCATAAATGGCTATAATAAAAAAGCTCCCCGAACAATAACTCAATTTTATGCCTGAAGAGACTACTAGAAAAAGACCAAACTAAATCCAAAGCTAGAAGGAAGGACTTAATAAAGATTAGACTGGATACAATGTAATAAAGAATAAAAAAAAGTCAATGAAATAAAAATTAGTTCTTTGAAAACATTAATAAAATTGACAAATATTTAGTTAGATGACCAAGAAAAGACTCAAATTACTACAATCAGAAGAAATAAAAGGGGAACAATGCTACAGACCTAACAGAAATAAAAAGGATTATATGGGACTGTTATGACCAATTGTATGCTAAGAAGTTAAATAATTAACAGGTTAAACAAATTAAATGAACAAAACTGACTCAAGAAAAAACAGAAAATTTCAACAAACCTACAACAAGAGATTGAACCAGTAATGAAGAAGCTCCCAATAAATAAAAGTCCTGGCCCGGCTTCACTGGTGAATCCTACCAAACATTTAAAGAAAAATTGGCACTAATCTTTCTCAAACTCCTCCAAAAGAGAGGTGAGGAGGGAATACTTCCTAACTCCTTTTAAGAAGCCAGCATTCCTTAATTTCAAAACCAGATAAAGACATTACAGAAAACCACAGACCAGTACACTTTATGCAAATATCCTTAACAAAATACCAGTAAACTGAATCCTTATTAAGAGAATTTTATGGCCAGGCACAGTAGCTCACACATGTATTCTCAGCACTTTGGAAGGCCAAGGCAGAAGGATTGCTTGAGGCCAGGGTTCAAAAACCAGACTGGGTAACATAGTGAGACCCTGTCTCTACAAAAAATTTAAAAATCAGCTGGGCATGGTGGTGTTGTGCCTGTAGTCCTAGCTATTCAGGAGGATTGCTTGAACCCAAGAGTTCAAGGCTACGGTGAGCTATTAATATGATTGTGTCACTGCATTCCAGCCTGGGCTATAGAGCAAGACTATGTCCTAAAAAAAAAAAAAAAAAAA
>NW_012148319.1:3484137-3503078 GCF_000956105.1 Propithecus coquereli
AAAAACAAAAACAAAGATACAAGGTAATTCAATGAGGAAAATGATAGTCTATTCAATGAATAGTACTGAAATACCTGAATATTTGTTTCAAAAAAAAAAAAAGAGTATTAACCTCATACACAAAACAATTCAAAATGGATCTCTCTCTCTCTCTCTCTCTCTCACACACACACACACACACACACACACACACACACACACACAAAACTTCTAGAAGAAAACAGGGAAAAATCTTCATGACCTTGGGTTTGGCAAAGACTTCTTAGATAGGACATTAGGAATCATCAAAAAGAAATTGATGAACTAAACATCAAAGTTAAAGACTTTCAAATCAAAAGACATTGCTAGGAAAACAAAAAGGCAGGACACATATTGGGAAAAAACATTTATAAGACATATCTGACAAAGGATTTATACTCATAAAGTATAAAGAATATTTACAACAATGTCACAACAAATAGAGGATATCAATAAAGAGAAATGATAAAAAGAAATAAACAGAAATTCTTCAGCTAAAAAGTACAATAACTAAAACGGAAAATTCACTACAGTGGTTTAACAACACATTGAGCAGGAGAAGAAAGAATCAGCAAACCTGAAGACAGAATAATTGAAATTATCCAGTCTGAGAAGCAGAAAGAGAGAAAAAAAATGCAAAATGAACAGAGCCTAAGAGACTGTGAAACACTATCAAGCATACCAAAATATGTTCAACAGGAGTCCAAGAAAGATAGGAGAAAGAGAGAAGAGTAGAAAAACTATTTGAAGAAATAATAGCCAAATTTCATTAAGACCTCAATCTATACATTTTCAAGAAGCTCAAGGATCTCTAATCAGGACAAATTCTAGGAGATCCACATTAAGACACAGTATACTCAAATGGACAAAAGCAAAAACAAAGACAGAATCTTGAAAGCAGCAAGGGAGAAGCAACTAATCACATATAAGAGATCCTCAATGAGATTAATAGCCAATTTCTCATCAGAAACCATTGAGTTCCACCAGAAGGCAGTGGGATGACATATTTAAGGTGCTGAAAGAAAAAAACCCCTGTTAGCCAAGAATTCTGTATACAGCAAAACTGTGCTTCAAAATTGGAGAAGACTATTAGTACATAGACTTACAAGAGAGGCGGGCAAGTAAACACATATTTCACACACATACAGTATGGCAAATTCTATAAAAAGGGAGTGGCTGGCCTCACAGAGGTGGTGACACTGTAACTTAATTGTGAATAAATATGCTGAACAGACAAGGAGGAAAGCACTCCACGCAAAGCATGTGAAAAGGTACAGTGGCATGCTAAACCATGGGATGTTGGGGGATTTCTTCTGGAGGCTCTTTTTGCTGATTCTGCCATTTGATTGGACTGTATGACTCTCCTTGGATTGGATAATCAGATAATAATATAATCCCTTTCATCAGCTGGATATTTCCCCCTAGTCCTGACCCTGCCTCAGTAGGCAGGTCTTATTCGTCCTAGCCCCTTTGCACTGACCAAGTCTGCTGTAAGTAACCAGCCCATCCAAGCTGTACACTTCTTGAAGCAGATGGCATCTTTTCACCTTTCCAAGTTCAGGGTTTGGGCAATAAGAGATGTTTAGTCACAGCTCCCACAGGACCAGGTCCTCTCTTGTCTTAAAAAAAAAGAGCTCTTAATTACAACAGGAGAATTTGTCTGCTACCTCATGTGACAGAGTAATTAAACACTAAGACTCTGAACAGGAACCAGGCAGAGAAGAACATGGCAGAAAGAATACTTGAATCAGACACACTCACCTGGGTTTGAACTCCAGGCTTTGCCTTGTGTCCTTGAGCAACCCACTTCTCTCTGAGCCTCAAATTCCTCAGCTGTGAAATGGAGATGATAACATTTACCTATGAGGGTTCTTATATGCAAAGTGAGAGATGTAATTAGATGAAGAGAGAGAAGAGTAGGAGTCCAGCAAGATCTGGAGTTTCTGAGCTCAGGAATGACAATAATATTTCCAGGACCCTAACTGTTAATAGTGGTTAGCTATGGTGAAAGAGACTAGGGTGGGGTGGGGGCTTTTGCTTTGAATTTTTCATAAATTTTGGTATTTTAGAGTTTTTTTTTAAACAATGAACATGATTAATTTTGTACTTAAAATATACTTGGTATAAATATTACACCTCAATAATAAGTTTTTTAAAAGCTTGTATTGGTTGGAAAATCATCCAGGAGAAGGTAAGAGTGGCTGCTTCGCAGGACTGGAAGATCTGGGGTCTGGGGTGAAAGGGAGACTATACTGTATGCTTTTGTACTCCTTGAATTTTCTTCATCATGAATTTGTATTCCTTTCCCTCCCCCCCCAATATGTATTACTTTTTAAAAGAATTTAAAAATTATTTTTAAAACTAAGGAAAAATGTTTTAAATTTTCAAAAAATGGGAAAAAATAAAGGAGAAATCAAAGACGTTCCCAAATAAACAAAAATTGAGCAATTTTGTTGCTAGTAGATCTGCCATCTGCCCTACTAGAGATGCTAATGGGACACTGGAGAGTTACTCAAAGTCATATGATGAAATAAAAGCATCAGTAAAGATAACTAAAGAAGTAAATATAAAAGCCAGCAGTATTGCATTTTTGGTAATTCCTTCTTTTAAAAAAAACACATAAAATAATTATAAAGCTGTGCTATTGGGCACATTATATATAAAACAAGCACAAAACGTATAAAGATGTAATTAATCACAATAACAACATAAAGGAGAAAGGATGAGATATACAGGAGTACGATTTTTGTATACTATATAAGCTAAGTGGGTATTAATTCAAACTAGGTTGTAAAAGTTTAAGATATTAATTGTAATCCCCAAGATAAACACTAAGAACATAACTTAAAATATATATACAGAAAAGGTAATGAGAAGGGAATCAAAATAGCACACTATAAAAATCAGTTAAACAAAAAAGGGCAGTAATGGAAGATATGAGGAATAAAAAAAATATGACATACAGAAAATAAATAGTAAAACAGGAGAAATCCTTCCCTATCAGTAATTAGTTTAAATGTAAATGAATTACACCCTCCAATTAAAAGGCAGAAACTGACAGAATGGATTTAAAAAAAAAAAAGACCTATCCATACGCTGTCTTCTAGAGTCTTGCCTTGATCCAAAGAGACAAATAAGTTGAAAGTGAAAGGATAGAATGAGGCAGTTCATACAAACAGTAACAAAAAGTGAGCTTGAGTATCTATATTAATATAAGACAAAATAGGCTGTAAGTCAAAGATTGTTATAAGACCCAAAGACATTAAAGATTGACTAAAAGCTCAGTTCAAGACATGACAATTATAAACATAAACCCACCTAATAAGAGCCCCAAAATATGAGAGAAAATTTGACAGAAATGAAAGGAGAAAGTTTAGACTTAACAGATAAATATAGAACACTCCACCCAGTAACAACAGCAGAACACATTCTTCTCAAGTACACATGGAGCAGTCTCCACAGACAGACCTTATGTCGGACCACAGAACAAGTCTCAATAAATTTTAAGGCTGAAATCACACAAAAGTATCTTCTCCAACCATGATGAATAAAACTAAAAATCAATAAGAGAAGAAAAAGTGGAAAATCCACAAACATGTGGAGATTAAACAATACAACCTTAAGCAGCCAAAAGGTCAAAGAAGAAATCACAAGGGAAATTAGAAAATACTTAGAGATAAATGAAAACGAAAACACAATATACTAAAACCTATGGTATACAGCACAAACACGCTCGGGAGGAAATTTATAGCCATAAATGGCTATAATAAAAAAGCTCCCCGAACAATAACTCAATTTTATGCCTGAAGAGACTACTAGAAAAAGACCAAACTAAATCCAAAGCTAGAAGGAAGGACTTAATAAAGATTAGACTGGATACAATGTAATAAAGAATAAAAAAAAGTCAATGAAATAAAAATTAGTTCTTTGAAAACATTAATAAAATTGACAAATATTTAGTTAGATGACCAAGAAAAGACTCAAATTACTACAATCAGAAGAAATAAAAGGGGAACAATGCTACAGACCTAACAGAAATAAAAAGGATTATATGGGACTGTTATGACCAATTGTATGCTAAGAAGTTAAATAATTAACAGGTTAAACAAATTAAATGAACAAAACTGACTCAAGAAAAAACAGAAAATTTCAACAAACCTACAACAAGAGATTGAACCAGTAATGAAGAAGCTCCCAATAAATAAAAGTCCTGGCCCGGCTTCACTGGTGAATCCTACCAAACATTTAAAGAAAAATTGGCACTAATCTTTCTCAAACTCCTCCAAAAGAGAGGTGAGGAGGGAATACTTCCTAACTCCTTTTAAGAAGCCAGCATTCCTTAATTTCAAAACCAGATAAAGACATTACAGAAAACCACAGACCAGTACACTTTATGCAAATATCCTTAACAAAATACCAGTAAACTGAATCCTTATTAAGAGAATTTTATGGCCAGGCACAGTAGCTCACACATGTATTCTCAGCACTTTGGAAGGCCAAGGCAGAAGGATTGCTTGAGGCCAGGGTTCAAAAACCAGACTGGGTAACATAGTGAGACCCTGTCTCTACAAAAAATTTAAAAATCAGCTGGGCATGGTGGTGTTGTGCCTGTAGTCCTAGCTATTCAGGAGGATTGCTTGAACCCAAGAGTTCAAGGCTACGGTGAGCTATTAATATGATTGTGTCACTGCATTCCAGCCTGGGCTATAGAGCAAGACTATGTCCTAAAAAAAAAAAAAAAAAGAGAGAGAGAGAGAGAGAGAGTGAGAGAGAAGTTTGTACCATGACAAAGTGGGATTTATCCCAGGAATGCAAAAGGGGTTCAACATACGAAAATCAATCCACGCAATATACCACGTTAATAAAATAAAGGAACAAAGGTCACATGCTCATCCCAATTGATACAGAAAAATCATTTGACAAAATCCGGTGGTCTTTCATGATAAAGACATTCAGCAATTTAGGAATAGAAAGGAACTTCCTCTGCATGATAAAGAGCATCTGTGGAAAACCCCACAGCTAACATCATATTCAATGGTGAAACACTGAAAGCTTTCCACCTAAGATGTGGAACAAAATAAAGGTATACATTCCCACCACTTCTATTCAACATTGTACCTGAAGTTCTAGTCAGAACATAAAGCAAGAAAATAAATAAAAGGCATTCAAATTGAAAGCAAGAAGTAACTACTTGCAGAAGACATGATTTTATATGCAGAAAATCCTAACGAATTCAAGAAAAACTGTTAAGAGCTTATAAATTCAGCAAAGTTACAGAATGAAAGATAAACACACAAAACGCAGTTGTATTTCCATATATTACCAATGAACAATTTAAAAAGGAAATTAAGAAAACAACTCCATTTACGATAGCATAAAAATTACTTAGAAATAAATTTAACCAACGAGGTGTAAGATTTGTGCACTGAAAACTACAAAACAGTGCTGAAAGAAACCAAAGAACCCTAAATAAATGGATAGACACTGTGTTAAAGACCATATATTGTTAAGATGGTAATACCACCCACAATAATCTACAGATTTGATGTAATCCCTATCAAATCCTAATGGCGTTTTTTGGTAGGAATGGAGAAGCTGATCCTAAAATTCATGGAATTGCAAGCAACACTGAAGTCAAAACAATTCCCAGAAAGAAAAAGTCGAAGGATTCACACTTCCCCACTTCAAAACTTACCACAAAGCAACCGTAATTAAATCTGTGGTATTAGCATAAGGACAGACACATAGATCAATGGAAAATAAAGAGTCCAGAAGTAAAATGATACATTTATAGTTAATTTATTTTCAATAAGGGTGCCAAGACCATTCAATGGAGAAAGAACAGTCTCTTCAACAAATGGTGCTGGGACAACTGAACAGCCATATTAAAAAGAATGAAGCTGAACCCCTATCTCACACCATGTACAAAAAATTAACTCAAAATGGATCAAAGACTTATGTGTCAAAAACAAAACTATAAAACTCTTAGAAGAAAATATAGGGGTAAATCTTCATGACAATGGTTTCTGAGATACGACACCAAAAGCACAAACAACAAGAAAAAAATTAATTGGACTTCATCGAAATCTAAAACTTACGTGCATCAAAGGACACTATCAAGAGAATGAAAAGATAATCCTCAGAATGGGAGAAAATATTTGGAAATCAAATTCCTGATAAGAGTCTAGTATCTAGAATATATCTGAAGCTCTTACAACTGAACAACGAAAAGACAAGTAATCCAATTTAAAAATGGACAAAAGGTCTAAACAGACATTTGTCCAAAGAAATTCTTCAGATGCTCAACACGCACATAAAAGAATGCTCATTATTACTATTAAGGATATGCAAATCAAAACCATAATGAGATACCACTTCATGCCCACTAGGGTAGCCATAATATAAAAAAAAGAAAATAACAAGTGTTAATGAGGATATGGAGAAATTGGAACCCTTATTTATTATTGATGGGAATGTAAAATGGTGTAGCAACCGTGGAAACAGTTTGGCAATGCCTCAACACATTAAACACAGAACTATTAATACCATATCACCCAGCAATTCCACTAGGTATACACCCAAAGAATTGAAAATAGGTATTCAAACAAAAACTTGGACACAAATGTTATCCAATTATCCATCAGCTGATGAATAGATATACAAAATGTTTGGTAAATCCATACAACAGATTATTATTCAGCAATAAAAAGGAATAAAGTACTGATACAGGCCTCAATATGGATAAACTTTGAAAACATTACACTAAGTGAATGAAGCCAGACATAAAAGGTCACATATTGTATAACCCCCATTTATATGAAACATCCAGAATAGATAAACTCACAGACAGAAAGCAGATTTGTGGTTTCCACAAACTGGGGGAATGAGGGAGTAGGCAGTGGCTGTCTAATGGGTATGAAGTTTTTTTGGGGGGTGAAAATGTTCTGAATTAGAGACGATAGCTGCACAATACAGCTGAATGTACTAAATGTACTAAATGTCACTGAATTGTACACTTTAAAATGGCTAATTTTATGAATGTGAATTTTATCCCGAAAAAAGGTCAAATATACATCAATCACATGGTGCAGCCAAGAGAAATAAAGACATATGCCCACTGTACACAAATGTCCACAGCAGCTTTACTTGTAATAGCTAAAAACTGTAGACACCCTAAATACCCATCAACAGATGAATGGATAAAACAAATTGTGGTATATTCACACAATGGAATGCATTTACTAAAACTCATTGAACTGTATCCTAAAATAGGTAAATTCTATTACATACAAATTATATTACCAGTTGTTTAAAAGTTAACAATCTTCATTTAAAACAAAAGACATCTGTTTAAATTAACCAGAAAAGCAATGAAGTTACAAGTTTATATTAACGTAAATATATAACTAGCCTTCAGAAAACAGCACCCCTCTATCCGCAATATTGGCTCCCTATGCCCACTGTTCATGTTTCTTCATGACTCAAATGTCATCCCAACACATAAAAAGACCTTTCCAGCTTGGCTTCCAATAGTCTTGTGGTATCCCAACTCCAAAATTCAAGAAGAAATCACGCGAATGGTCTAGCCTACACCACATATCCAGCTCTGATTCAAAATCTGTACTACTTTGGGTGGAGAAGGGGCGTGGCATGGGAGCATATTAGGATCCTATACTCCTTAGAACAACCCTACCCACTGGTCCTTAGAATGATGTCCCTACATCATTGGGCAGGTTTTTAAAGAAAAGCTGTGGTCAAGAAGGTTAGGTAACAGTCTTAACAGATGAAACTGAAAAGGAAAGGAAAAATTTGCTGTTTTTTAATTCCCTAATATTCTGAATCAAGCCACTTTTTTATTATATCTAACATATAGCACTCTTACAATTAAAAAAAACTGTGCCAATAGGAAATTAAATTAACAAAACACATTTTTAATGTTTTTAAATCTTTTGATGCCTCAGTTTCTTCATCTTAATATAGGAATAATAAAATGGTGGTGAGGATTAAGTGAGAAAACATTGATAAAGGATTTAGAATTCTATGAATATCAACAAATTTTGCTCTTGATTTTTTTCCCACTTGAAATGTCTTCTGAGCCTATGATTTCAATACCTATTTTTTCATGTAAAGCTTATAAAGCATATGCTATCACTAAAATCTCTACTGAACTACACAGAATTATATACTGTCATCTCAGGAAAAAAAAGCAAAGTTTTTTTTGTTAGTTTTTAATAGCATAAGACACAATATGTTAAAATAAGTACTCACTGAACATACACAGTTTCAGAGTATAAGGATACTCACTGTTCTGCACTAAGCATTGCAGACATAAAGAAGAGGATAAGCGCTCTCAGTCTACTGCTATAGTATGTTTATAACTACATTGTACTGAAGAAGCAGCACTCTGTCTGGAGAAGTCTTGAAATCCATTTGAGTAAAATCTTGAGGAGAAACAAAAAGGTCAATGGTAAAATACGCATATAAGAAATAAGAGACAGACTTGGAGAATTGTAGTAGTATTGATGGAACATTAGCAGGTTGGAAAAGTGATGGAATATTATAAAGATGATGCTTGGAAACAAAGGTTAGAACCAGACTCTGAAGGGTTTTCGAAAAAAAAAAGGAAAAGCTAAGACATTTTAATTACAATGGGAAGCCATCAGAAATTTTTATGGAGCAACATTTGGAGGGAGACTGCAAAGAGAGGCAAAAAGTATTATTTTTTTAAAAAAATGCATAACCTTGTTTCTGACTTTAGTTTAAACATTTTATTAGTTGTGTGGGAACAAATTACTGAACCTCTCTTAGCCTGTTATCTTACCTGAAAATAATAGTTATCTCAGCAATATTGTGAAGATTAATGAGTTATATGGCTTATACAATACTTAACTCAATATATTAATAATATAAGAGACATATATATACATATATCACTTGCTATGTGCCACATACTACTTTAAGGTCTTTGTATATATATATATATTAACTCATTTAATTCTCACAACAATCCTACAGAGTAGGTATTATCCCCATTACACAGTTGAGGGAACTGAAGGACAAAGAGATTAAACACCTTGCCCAGGGAAACTCAGCTATTAGGTGGTAGAGATGAGATTCAAACCAAGGCAATCTGGCCCTAGCCCTACATTATAATGCTTCTCTAAGAAAGATCAAGTCTATGTTTTTAAAACCCTGGTAGAATTTTCTAATGTTTCTGTTAAACATGCAGACTCTTTAACCTCATCCTCCAGACCTACTGACTCAGAATTTTTTGAGATTTGAAGTGCAAGAATCCACAATTAACAAACCCTTCAAGGTAATGTATACACAATAAAGTTTGAAACTCCTTGATTTAGGTAGATAAAACAAAAACTCAATGAAAAGAATCCAGGTAGGGAACAGATTACAAAGTAGAGATCAATTTAATGAATTTACCATTTTCTGGTAGCACATATGAAAGAAGAATGGAATCCGGTCTGCAATCCTTAGGGAAGTATACGCAATGTCTTTCTTACAAAGACATTGTATGAAAAACATTTATATTTCAATGATCATAAACACTATTTAAACCTATTCTTCCTGGCTAATACTGAAAACAAAAGTTCATTAGCAGGAATGGGGGAGTAGGAGTAGCTAGCAGTGGATGAAGTAATGTCTTTATTCTGAACTATTAGAATTATTATTTAAAAATATTATTTAAAAGATATTTCTACATTTATGTGGTACAACATCCTGGTGTCAAAACCTTAAAAGGAACTTAAAATATCTTTTTCTATAAAGCAACACAAAATTAGTATGACAGTTCTCAATATGGCCAGATGTAAAACTTGCACACATTTAAAGTTCTCATTTACAATTTACATTTAGGGTAACACATTTAAACTATTCCATAAAACATAGATTTACTATGGGGTTGAATGGAGTTTGATATTGAGATAGTTCATCATTAAAAATAAAAAAAAGAAAACCCAAAACAACAACAAAAACTAAAGAAAAACCGATTCTTAAAGTAACAGTAGAATAATTCGAAAATGACTCCCTAATAACCCAGCTGGCCAATGAATGACGGGGGTGAAAAGTCAGGGCAGTGGAACTAAATCTTATCCCTATTGTTTGCAAATTAAGACCCCTGTGAATCACCGCTCTAACCTTATAGCTAGTTTAAATGGGCAAGAGTGTCGGATTTTTGAGGTTCATGAAAAGTGTCAACCGTGAAAGGAAAATATCCGGGTTTTAAATACAAAGGATACTGTTTTCAGTTTAAATCCCCACCAGGCAATTCAAAGACTGTCACTTCCCTGCAGTCCAAGGTAATAAAGACTGCTCCGGGTATCCATCCCTCTTTGGGGGAACTCGGAACCACATAGAGCACCTTTTCATTCTAAACCTGCCTCCAACTTTCCATCTTTTAATAAAGGAAGATTCTTTTACCTGTGGTAACGCTTTCACAATGAGATTTAACCACTATTGAAGCTTCAGGATTCGAGCCAAATGGATGGAAATACTAAACTGCGATTACGAAAAAACCACAGAGACAGCGTATAAACAAGGCTTAATCTTGAGGGGCCGGCAGGGCCTCCGCATCCTCAATCTCAGGGTCGGCTGGTGTGCGCAACTGTCGGGAGCGCTGGCCCGGCAGACGCTCCTCAGCGCCCCCAATTCCCAAAGTCTCCACGCCTGACCCCAGGACCAGACACCCCCAAAGCCACTTTGAGGCCCCCGCCACACTGTCCGGCCTCTAGACCGCCTGTTCCATTCGACGGTCCCGCTTCTCACTCTGTAATACTCCGTTTCTTCCCATTCCCCATTTACTCACCAAGGCGCGCTGGGCAGAAGTTCCAGAGTGTCCGTGTCACTTTTCCCTTCTCGCACTGCGCCACTGCACGCCAACCACGAGCTGCCCCATCCAACGGCCCGGAGGATTCAAATTCGCTCACTTCCGCCCGCAACCCGGAAGGAGGGGTCGGCCCCGCCCCAGAGGGCGGGACTTGCGGAGGCGCCGGATGTGGGGAGTGACCCCGCGCGTCTGCTTCGCGCCAACCTGGCTGTGTCCACTTCGCATTAGTTTATTTTATACGCTCTCTTTCCGTAGGTAGGATCTCAGAAGAACCGTGGGCGCGGGGGCGTTGTTTCCGCCTGATTGCTCTTGGGAGAATCTTGTTTCTGCAATGGACAGAGACGTGATGAATTTTCATCACCTTCAAAGAATGGGGAAAATAAAAGCCCTGACGGAGCTGGAAGGTTTTTTTACCCCTCCCCTTTTCCTCGAGTAAACAATGGCAGCAGCCAGAAGGAAAAAACCAAACCCTCCACATACTTAGCACAGGTTTTCTTGGGCCTCCTCAGTCCTTTCCAGGCTCAGTCAAGACTTTTAACCTCTTTCTGTCCCGTTTGAGGAAGACAAAAAGCCAAGTGCATCAATCACTCGTAGTCCAGCCACAAATTGAAAATAGTAAGTGTAGGACAGTTCTTGGTCCCAAATAAAACATGTGAGGGCAAGTGTTAGAAAGCAATAAATCTTTTTTTCCCCCTCTGATAAGGGATCATTTTATAAGATCATTACGTATTGTCCTGTGAGATTCTTAGGACAACAGTGTCATTTTCCTTTATTGAGGACCACAAATATATCCCTGATCCAAAACATCTTGCGCTTCTGAAGAGATACATCTGAGAGCTTTCAGAAACAAAAGGAAGAACTAGACATTCTCTTGGAGGAGTAGGGTAGGGGGAGAGAAAACTAATCTCTGACCTTTATTTAGGTCTGTGATTGATGTTGCCACAAGATCATCCTCACATCTAATAGCGTTGATTTACCTACGCTGATCAGTTCAAACCAAGCCATCTTTAGCCTCTGTTAAAAATACAATTTGAAAGATTCCCTAGATTTCTAGGCATCTATTTTACAGATAATACATGTGTAAAGCTATTAACTGATGTACTGTTTTTAACAGTGGAAAATAGAAAGTAACTGTCTACCAAAAAGGAAATAGTTAAATACATGTAGGTTATGATACCTTAGGATCTAATATATTGGCGCTGCACTAAAAATAATGAAGTGGATCAGTAGGTACTGAAATGAAATATAGAAAAAAATCATTTTTAGAAGACTACAGCATCCTTCTTTTAAAGTATGTATGTGTGTATATGGTATACAAAGTTTCTGGATGGATACATAAACTGGAAACAGTTATCTCTTGGAGTGGGATTGGCAAAGAGGATGGGAAGAGATGGAGGACTTTTACCTTTCACTTCATAAGCAGTTGAATTTTAAAAATAGTAAGTATATTTCACTTTTGCAATTTTATTTTTAAAGGAAGATTATTAAAAATTGAGTACATTCTGGATACAGAATCAGGTTTAATAAATGTATAAATTTATAATGTTTGGATAGTCTGTGTCCGTTCATCAATTCATTCAACAATTATATATAATGACCACACATTTTGTCATTCATCATATGTTATTTTATGTTCCAAATTTCTAATATGTCCCCATTAAATATATCACTCCTTGAAGTTCCTCGAAGGCAGCAACTGTATCATGTATTTCCTACGTCCTTCATAATCCTTGGCATCTTCCCACTGTTAAGTTTCATCCTTCACGGGAATTTAATTCTCAAGCAAAAGTTAAATATACTCAAATTGCTCTTGAAAATCTCCCCAAAAGATTGTGGAATGCAATATATATGATTTTCTTTATACAACTCTATAGGCAAGTTGTTTTTGTTTTTTTAAATTTGTTTATCCTTTGAGTTCTCCTTTGTCAGTCCTTCCCTAGGACCCTTCATGAATTCTTCAATTTCTTCAACTAAAATATTTACAAAGTCATCATCACCCAGTAGCCTGGCCATCAGTCAGGCCAATGAGATTCATTTCTCATCAGCAGTGGAAAGCCCTGTAAAGTCATTCTCATATTTTTTCCATAAGAAAAGATGCTTAATTGTATAAATTGCCTAGGGCTGGTGTTCACTGAGTAGCATATTGGCACTAGTTTTTCTCTCCTGCCTCCCTCCCCAGTGAGTATGGGTGATTTTGAATACATTCAATATTCAAGAAATGCTATAGCATTTCACAAACAAAAAAGATCTTCAATAAATACCTACTGACTAAATAAAAAAGGCTGGGTAAATAAATATTTAAGCACTTTTAAAGAAAATATTAAGGAACATATTTAAATCTAACAAATCTGGCCATCAGACTTGACAAGAAGGATAAAAAATTTTAGATTAAGTGAAATATAATGATATAAGTATTCCACTTAATAAAAGCTGCAAAACTGAAGAAGAAAAAAAGACAAAGAATTTTAGTTTCTGATAACGTCTCAGTAATCTGAACTGAGAACTGAATTCATGAGAAAATTGGAATCATAGCTAATGTAATCTCTCTTCCCTGCTTTCCTCTTCGTATTCACTACATATGCAGCAGAAAATATGGCAAAAACACTCCCAGGACCAATGATCATCAGCTGACATGTAAGAATGAATACAAACTGCTTCAGCAGAAGAAGTCCTACAGTCTATTTTGAAAGGTTCTTACCACAACCAACATGAGTGACAAAACCAATAAAATGCCTAGAAATAAATTTTACGGAAAGATATAGGACCCGATATTTTTAAAAACTTAATTGGAGAGCATAATGATTTCAATGTTTATATGGGAAGATTAATAGAATTGTTAAGACATTTTATAAAAAGAAAATTAAGAGAGGCTAGGAGTAGACAATTTGTCTTACTAGATAGTAAAACTTACCACAAAGCTACTACAAAGAATAGTAGCCTACCCCCCAAAAAAATGTCAGGCAAAAAGTACAGTATTAGCAAAAAAAAAAAAGACAAATACATAGAAAATCCAGAAAAATTCAATTATATAGGAAATATTGATATATTATAGAGGTGGCATTTCTGTTTTGGGAAAAGGATGGTTTCATTCATAAATTAACAAGAACCAGCAATAATTGGTTATTTATATGGAAGATACAAAGGTAGGTCTCTATCTTTTACCATATACCAAATTAAATTCTAGAAGGAGTAAAAATTGAAATATTAAAAAAATATATATATATAGGGAGAAAAATTAGAAAAAATAAAGCTGTGACTTTAGGGTAGAAGAGACTTCTTAAACAAGGCAGGAATCTCAGAAGCCATAAAATAAAAGATGAATACATATGATTATGTTAAAATTTAAAATATTCGTATGGCAAAAATCACCATAAGACATCAAAAGATACATGAGAGATCGTGAGAATATATTATAAAACAAGACACTAGGTTAATAACTATAATGTAAAAACTTTTTATAATTTTAGTTTTTCAAAAAGCAATAAAAATGGGCAGAAGAAATGAAAAAGTAATTCATTGTAAAGGAAATGAAGGAGGGCAAGACTCACAAAGAAACAGTCAACCTCACTACCTCACTTTTGGGAATATAAATCAACCAGAAACCAATTTTCCTTTATTGGATTAGCAAAAAGACAACAATTCATAACATCCAATACTAGAAGGCTGTGGTGGTAAATGTAAACTCATGTGGTGGTAAACTCATCCATGGGAGCGTACATTGCTATATCTCTTTTGGAAAATAACTCAGACCAAATTTTCTCAACTTTGGGATTCTCCTGTAGAAATAAATACGGTATTATTTTTTTGAAACACTGCTTATAGTGGCTCCTCACTGGCAATGACTATCAAGAGGGAGATGCTTGAATGAGTTAGGGTACGTCCATACTATTAGAAGGCTGTTCAAAGATGTGTCACTCTGCCCCCTAAACTGCTGCCTCCAAAGTCAGGGCTATTGAACACTCAAAGACACATAAATGAAAATGAAATATGGTATCTTTAGTTAGAAAAGCAACAATACTTTGCTATATAGTAATGCTGATTAACTTGGCACTCATTCTTAAATTAGCACTCACCTAGAATCAATACACATTGTTGGACTAAATTGTCCTTTACAGGAATTCACTCTTCCACTGGGTTAGCCACGTTGAACTTCTGGAAACACTTCCTGTCTTTCAAATGGGTAAGATTTTCTTGACCTTCATCCTCTACTCGCACTTGAAGCAAATATTTGACCCATATTTATGGCAGATCCTGGTCCGCCACTTCTTATACTCAGGTAGGTCCCTGAATGTCTATATTTCTATCCGCTACCCACTTTTTTTTTTGGTCTGTCCACCTTGAGGATAAATTTCCAGCTCTCTGTCTAGGCTTTCTCCTCAACAATCCCTGTCAATATTCTGCCTGCTACCTGACATCACCTCACTTGTCTGTTCCCCTGACTAGAGACCATCCCTGAGATCTTGGAATGAAACTTTTTTATTATATTAAATTTTCTGCTACTCAGAACCCTAGTAGAGTCGTACTATAAGAAGTGTACTTCTGGAAAGGATTGTGCAAAAAGTCTAATCAGAGGCCTGCTCAGATTCTTATAATGGGATATATAGCCTAGAAACAGCATAGTTATGTGTTGGGGTGGGGAGGGAACTGGTGGAAGAGACTGTGCGATTGGTCGATGGGAAAGTAAGCAAACACGCAAAAAAGGTGTCACTTTTATGTTTCTCAGTCTTACTTTTACACGACTTTCTTCAACATCTTTTACCGTGTTATTATAGACTTAACTCTAACATCAAAATACTGCCTTACAAAAAAGGTCCTTCTTTTGGAGATTACACTGAGGTGGGGGCAACAACCCCCCTACTCTCTGTGTCACTTTCCCTCTGCTCCATCTACTAGTCTCCTTTTCTCAATGGTGCCAAAACAGCTAAAAGATGGGAAAAAAACAACAGGTAGGCAAGTTGTCTGCTTCTCCTCTCATGAACTCTAGGATAGGTCCCATTTAGTCTCTACTCAGTAAGTCTTCAGATTGGCATTGTTTAATACAAATGTTAGCCACATATATAGTTTCCAATTTTCTGGTAGCCGTAGTAAAAAAAAACAAAAACAAAAACAGGTAAAATTAATTTAATTAATTTTAATATTTTATTCAACCTAATATCTAAAATATCATTTTCACATGTAATCAACATAATAAATTGTTGAGATATTTTACATTCTTTTTTGGTACTAAATCTTAAAAATCAGTGTATATTTTATATTTACAGCACATCTCAATTTCTACTAGCCACATTTCAAGTGTTCATTAGCTAAATGTGGCTAGTGGCTACCTCATCGGTCAGCACGGCTTTAAAATATGTTGTAATCACTCCCTCCTCAGAATACAGCTTATGTATTCAGGCTATTGGTGACTCTATTCCCAAAGTTTTACTTCACTAACCTCTAACAAACATTTGAAAGCATGAGATAGAGGTAATTCTCTTTTCCCTGATTAACTTTATATCTTAACTCTTCCTATTCTACTCATGATCTTCTTACCACTTCCGTATTTACCTCAGGGGTTTTTGTTTGTTTGTTTGTTTTTATTTTTTACTTCCTCCTTTAATGGTCTTTATTTTTTCCTTTGCTTTCTTACCTTCTCTGTGCTCACTATCCTTGTCTGTTACATAGTCCTTTTTCTATGTTCTCAGCAATATTGGAATGCTTTGGAATGTAAACATCCCTAATTATGACATTAATGCTACAGAGCTGGAATCCATCCATGATTCCAAAATAAATTAGCTCATATTATTGACGTCCTCTTTTGTACAAGTCATAATGAGAATATCATACAAAATAAGCATATGACCATTATTAGTGTATGACCCTGTGATTGATAAGTATTTGTCAAGCTTCTGCTATGCTGTTGACAGTGCTAATAAACTTCTGAGTGGAGTTTTATTCATGTATTTACTAAAATGCTTCTTACATTAGTTTTCCTGACCAGTCTTTTTATAACAATTTTTGAACTTGAATCAAAATACATTTTAGGAAAAGTAAATTGTTTGCTACCAAACAGAAGTCTTTTTCTCATTGTCTCATTCACTTGAATGTGTTGATCTAAAATTTTAATCTGTTCAGTATCTTTTATGTCAAACACACCACCTCCTGGCAGCAAGAAGTACCACCCAAAACAACCAATTTCAGGTCTCTTGATTTAGGGTTGTTTGGATAATAAGTAGGTATACAGTAACAGCAGTGATTTGGAATGATACCATTCCTGCTGGGTAACTGTGGTTTTATAATAGCAAGAAGGACTCAAGAGTTTGCTTGTAGGAAACATGAGACATGGTATTCTAATATGAGTCAAAGATGTGGTATGTTTATGTTAACATTACTCCTCTCCAAGTTGGTGTTTCAAACAAATGTTTGTCAGGATTGCTTTTTAAAATTGTTGTCTTTTGGCCTGAAGTGTTTATGTAGAAATCAGAGCTTCTTTACAGTTAAGAGTAACTCCAAATGCTGGAGCACACACTGGTAATGCTACCAGAATACATGAAGTAATGAACAACATGCTTGATCTGAATCTTAAACATTCTTGGATACAATCGCTGGCAATCAAAAACAGTTTTCAGTTTATTTTGTGTACTTTCATTTTTTAATCCCTTCCAGAATACTCAAAGAAAATGACTACTCAGCTGGGTTGATAAAGTGACTCAGTTATGATAAGCCTGATTTTCACCTGCATGTTTTGATGTGGGTAGCATAAAACTTCAAATTCTTACCTAGGTCCAGGGCACAGAATTACTACTCTGGAAGCAGGTACTTGCTTAAAGTTTAGCTTTGACCCTAAGGGCTATTCTTCATGGAAAAATTCTTCAAGGAGAGTAAGTAATACAATGTTAAGAGCTTGGATTTTAAAGCTAACCAGACTGAGGTTTAAATACTAACTCTATTACTTACAAGCAAACTATGAAGCACTCAACTCTTTGAGCTTCACTCCTCATATATAAAACGTAAATAATAATAACTACCTCATAGGTTTCTTGTGAACTCTAAATGAGAGGACTTTATAATGGTAATTACGATTAGGCACACGGGTGAAACATACAGTTAACATTCCCTCCCTTCTCCTTTCAGTGGCATGTGGCATTCCATGGGCTGGTGGTCCTCATACTGGTGGTCCACTGAGAGTCACATGGGGATTCTCTCCTGGATGGATCTTAGCCTCATGCGCCTTTTCTTTTGCCTTCAGAACATATCATAAATTTCTCAGTGATCTGCTCTCTACTTTCCACCTTGGCAGCTAATCTGAAAAATTAATCCATGTTAATATAAACAGCTAATGGATTAGCTCTAATAGGCTATATCTGTAGCTGAAATGGATATTGCGAATTTAGGGGTAATCAAATGTGATGTTTGCTATTATATCTAACAACCCCTCCACCTCTTTTTAATAGTTTCGGTTTGCAAGCCTGGTATCTCAGAGGTGAGTTACCTTTTTGATATTTGCACAGTAATAGATAATAAATTTCAGTATTTGGACAGTGGTCATAATGGGGGCAATCAGGTTTCCTGTAGATGAAGTTAACTAACAAAAGGCATATGACTAGAAAAGATAAAGGGAACTAGTATTTATTCAATACTTTCTACATTCCAAACACTGTGAGAAAAACGATTTAAAAGTTAATTTACTTAATCCTGACAAATAAAATAGGTCATGAAACCAGGGCTTAATGCAATTAAATAATTTGCCCCAGCCACCGTAGGCAGAACCAGTACTTTATCTCCAGTTTGTTTAGATACAGAGCCTACTTTTTTTCCATTATAATATTTCAATTCCCACACCTTGTGTGAGATATGAGCAGCTATAAGAAATCTAATGTTAATCTAGAACAAGCAGCTAATAATAAAGTTTGGTTTTTATGGGAAATTTATTTACTCATCTGTAGAATTGTAGGATGTTAATTTGGTAAAGAAGCTCAGATATTATTTAGTTTTATGTAGAGGCTTGGTTAATGTTAGTACAGAGAGGATTCCAGTACTAGACTGAAGGTTGAGTTAGATCAGCAATTCTCAAAATGTGGCTCATGAGGTCAAACCATTTTTATAA
>NW_012148319.1:3503194-3544345 GCF_000956105.1 Propithecus coquereli
CCTCCCAGATGAGTTCAATAACCCAAATGACATGGTCTAGCACTTATGCCATTCTCTAAACCATAATGTGGAAAATCCTCCCAACTTTCTGGGCCTTTTTTACAGCATGTATTAAAGAGAATTGAGGAGAAAAGAAAGCAGTCTAGAATTCTCCTTGATGAGATAGGGTTTAGATTTCAAATCATGCTCCAATTTTTCTGCTCATTAAGTTACCTACAGATTTTTTTTTCCAGGAGGGAAAATTGGTGTTCTAAGATGAATCCCAGGTGATGTCTGGCACTTTACCAAGGTAACAAGTCTCTGTTCAGGTTGCAGGTAGTAGCCAGTAGGCTTTGGTACTACAAATCCAATACCAATCCTTGGGGGCAATCCGATGATGTGTTTTCTGCTAAAATCACCCTCAAGAATTGTCAAATGGTGTGGTAGCATTTTGGCCTCATTCATGATCTGGCAACAGGCAATGTCATTTATAGTGGTGAGATGTTGAGGTAAATTTAAAGCAAAAGAGAAATGTTTCTTATCTGTAGAATCTGTGGTAGTGAGACAGCCTCCAAATACACACTACGTGTTCCCTAGAGCTCTTCAAAGTTCTATTTCTATAAATATTTGGTTATAAAAGCTAGCTTCAATAAAGTATTATTTCAGCAAAAGCAGGAAACTCCATTTCTATCATAGGGATGATATGATATGGGATATTTAGATTTATGGCTGTCTGGCCTGTTATGATGTTTACCATATATTCACCTAATGATTGAATTCAATTACCCAGGAAACCAATTGATTCATTACAGGAAACTGGTGCTAAGGAAAGGCGGGTGTTTCTCAAAAGAAAATGCATACAAATCCAAGAGTCAGGTTGTATGCTTCAGCTAATTCATGAGTAAATTGCAGTCAGGTGTTGAATTCATACCAAGAAATGAGCAAAAGTACAAAAACCAAAATTAAGAACAAATTGAAGAAAATTGAAGAAAAATAAAGGCATTTAGATAGAAGAGGAGGAAATAAAATTCTATTTGCAAACAATGTGATTATTTATGCAGAAATTCTGAAAGAATTACAGCCAGGCCCGGTAACTCACACCTATAATCCTAGCACTCTGGGAGGTTGAGGTGGGAGGATCACTTGAGTGCAGGAGTTTGAGACCAGCCTGAGCAAGAGTAAGAACCCATCTCTTCGAAAAAATAGAAAAAATTAGCCGGGCGTGGTGGTGTGCACCTGTAGCCCCAGCTACTCGAGAGGCTGAGGCAGGAGGATCGCTTGAGCCCCGGAGTTTGAGGTTGCTGTGAGCTAGGCTGACGCCACGGCACTCTGCTCAGGGCAACGAAGTGAGACTCTGTAAGCACATGAAAGAATGCTCAATATCATTAGGCAGTAGGGAAAAGCAAATCAAACCCACAAAAGCTACCACAAGACATACAGCCAATAGAAAAAAGATAATTTTTAAAAATCTGAACATAATAAGTATTAGCGAAGATGTGGAGAAAGAAATCAGAACCCTTATGAATGACTGGTGGGAATGTAAAAATGGGGCAGACTCTTTGGGAAACAGTTTGGCAGTTTCTTAAAGTCTTTGACATAGAGTTTCCATATGACCCAACAATTCTACCCCTAGGAATCTACCCAAGAGAAATGAGAGTATATGTTCACATAGAGACTTGTACACACATGCTTACAGCAGCATTAGTCATAATATCTTTAAGGTGGAAACAACCCAAATATTCATGAACTGGTGATGGATAAACAAAATTTAGTAAAATCATACAACTGAATACTATTTAACAATTAAAAGGCATGAAGTGCTGATAGATGCTTCAACAGTGATGAGTCTCAAAAACATAATATTCTGTGAAAAAATGAGAAACAAAACATCACATATTATATGATTCCATCTATATGAAATGTCCAGAATAGGACAATCTATAGAGACAGAAAGTGATTAATGGTTGTCTAGGGCTGTTAGGGGGCGATGAGAATTGACTATTAATTGATGCAAAGTTTTTTTGGGGTGATAATCAAAATGTTCTAAAATTATAATGATTTTTGCACAAGTATGTAACTATGATAACTACCATTGCCTTGTATACCTAACATGGGTGAATTTTATAGTATGTAAATTGTATCTTGATAAAGCTATTATTTTGAAAGTTGTTCACAACTTTTATCTTTTGGGTGGGAGTTTCCTGGGAAAGTAAATCATGTCAATGAAGATGGACGAATTATAAAGTTTTGCTAGTAGAGACAGCAGAATAGTGAAGTCATATTTATGTAGACAGTAACTTATTGGTGTATATGGTTTCAATTTTCAAAAAACATATATTAATTTATTTTAAATCCTAAACACAACAGATAGTGATAACTGCAATGCAGGAATTACAATATAGTATGTGCTAGTGAACAGGTGGCTATTCTAGATTACACACTCAGAGAAGACATTTTATGAAAAGGTGATATTGAACCTGAGATATAAACAATAAAGAGGAGCCAGTCTCGTTACAATACGAAGGTGGAAGTGGGTGGAGGGACGGGAAGAGCATTCCAGCAAAGAAAATCGCTGATGGAAGTGGGGGCTCTTTGTTGGCAATAACAAAGACCCTCATCTAATTCTTCAGTAGCCATTTATCTCTCTGGACATAAGAACAAGACATTTCTCTACTTTTGTCAGTACTCAGCAAACTTAACTTTATCACTATCTTTCTTTTTATTTTAACTTTTAAAAAACATCTTTGAAATATAATTTTCATTCTGTAAAATTCACCCATTAGGTGCACAATGTAATGGCATTGTATTTATAGACTTGTGCAAAAATGACCATAACGTAATTTTAAAACATTTTGATTACCTCAAAAAAAAAAAACCTTGCAAATAATGTGACTGCTCTTTTTGTTGGACTCCTTTTATTTCTTTCTGTCTCTCTCTCCCCAACCAACAGCTGGGAAAACTTTTTCACTTTTCTACATTGGCCCAGTAACTAGTAGTTGGGGATGACTACTTAATAGCATCTCCCAACACTAACTTATTCATTCTTTCTTTGTGATTTTCTTTGCTTCTGGAACTTCCTAACTTGTTCTTTAGTTGACAGCATCAACTTCATTATCCTGGGGAAAATTGAAATTGTGATGTCAGGAATCAATACAAGTTTTATTGTCTTAAGACTTTAGGTAAGTCTTTTAAGAATAAAATGTTAGGGTCCTGAAAGGAAAGAAGCACATAATTAGTACCAAAATGAAGATAAGAGACTAAAATAGATGCAAATGTATGTGATCTCTTCCAAGTCCTGGCCTGCCCCCTCAGGATACCTACTTCTGCCCAAGACTTTGTTGAGCATCCAAATTAATGCATAGTATGAACACCTTCTTCTTATTAACAGAACACTAGTCAGGTCTTTCCCTTATGGGAAGATGGGGCCCTTCTAGGGAGGATCCTCCTCTAGGGACCTCTTAGAGTACCTCCAAGTACGGAAATATAGAAGGGTGGTATCAGAGGGAGTCAGGATAGTGGGGAAATCTCCCCTAATTATAATTCATTCAGTAAATATTTATAGCAGGCATCCCAGACTCTGACTGTGCTATGACTTTACGACAGTAAAATTTTAAGTGAACAATGCACTGTGAAGAGTTGTAATTTGGTAGATTTTGCAATAAATATTTATGAAGTTTATTGTTTATAATATTCTTGAATAAAAATTTCACTGTGTTTCCATCTATTCATGTAAATTAATGTCAATAGCCCTTGTCAATGTTTTTACACTGAAACTAAGCTCTTTAAAAACTATTAAACATTTCACTAAATAACTTTCATACTTCTTCACTTGCCTTTTGAAAATAGTAAAGTCAGCAGGAGGGGCATCCTTGCCAGCATTTATTCAAGTTCCCTCCTGCTATCCTTCTCTTGCCTCCAATCAACTCTTGCTAACCCTTGCTAACATTTTGTTTGCAGAGAGAAGATGTAAATAAAAATTTTCATTATAGAAGAAATAATAGGCTTATTTCAATAAAAATTCTGATTAGAAGCCAAATCCTACACATGGTGTTTCTCCAGTCTCTGAATTTGTTTTTGTTTTTTGGGGTTTTTTGTTTGTTTATTTGTTTGTTTGTTTTTTGAGACAGGGTCTTGCTCTGTCACTTGGGCTACAGTGTAGTGGTGTTGTCATATTTCACTGCAACCTCCTAGGCTCAAGTGATCCTTCTGCCTCAGCCTCCTGAGTAGCTGGGGCTAGAGGCACACATCATGATGCCTGGCTAATTTTTCTATTTTTTGTAGAGATGGGGTCTTGCTCTTGCTCAGGCTCGTCTTGAACTCCTGGACTCAAGCAATCCTCCTGCCTCGGCCTCCCGAAGTACTGGGATTACAGGCGTGAGCCACTGTGCCCAGCCAAGTCTCTGAATTTGAAATGATTTTTTTAGCAGATTCTTCTAGACTGCTAATATATTGGACCTTCCATAATAGCTTTTTTTCAGAGGCAAGGTTTTGCTCTGTGTGAACAGGCTGGAGTACAGTGGTTTACAGGCATGATCATAGCTCACGCAACCTTGAACTCCTGGCCTCAAGTGATCCTTGCACCTCAGCCTCCCGAGTAGCCAGGACTACAGGTCTTCGCCACTGCACCCTGCTCCATTATAATTTATAATCAAATATATGCTAGAAAAATTTTTCTCTATTTTTACCCTCCTGTCCTGCTTATATTATTTTTGTCAACACATATATTAAACAGCTACACTAGGTAAATATTAGAGAGTTACAAAGTTGTATAAAATGCTGGCATAGGCTAGAAAGAATGCCAGACTACTCTTCTCCCTCATCTTCCTTCCTGACTCCACCCAGGTGTCTCTTTCTTGAGATTTAGTTTCTTATGAGATTTTCCCTCTCTCTTCACCATGAGGCAGGTGAGACAAGAACTGTGTAGAGTGTGCCTTAGAATTACCTGCTGAAGAGACAGAAGATGGGAGTATTTATTCTCAAATTCCTGCCCTCCTGTGTTTATTCGTCTTACGCTGCTGTAACAGAATACCTGAGACTGGGCAATTTATAATGAACAGAAATTTATTGGCTCATGGTTCTGGAGGCTGAGAAGTCCAAGACGAAGGGGGTTGGCATCTGGTGAGGGCCTAGTTGCTACATCATCTCATGGTGGAAGGGCAAAGAGAGTGAGAGAGAGCAAGAGGGGAAGGGGATCAGGAACCCACTTTGTGATAATTAACCCACTCTGTGATAACTAATCACTTCTTAAAGATCCCACCTCTCACACCATGGTAAAAATAGGTCCTGAGGTCTTCAGTAGAAGGGTCCAAGTCTCATTCATGTGTCCTTGGTGCCTAGCACTCTTCCTGCAACAGAGTAGACATTTAATAAATGTCAGCTAAATTGAATATTCTGTTGTGATAAATGTTATATTAAGTTACATACAAAGATTTAGGGAAGCACAGATGAGGGAGAAACATACCATACGGGGGTCATAAAGCCCTTACAGAGGCTGTGGTATTTAAACTAGGTATTGAATGATTGAGAATTCGAGGTAAGGGGCATCAGAAATATTATGTGCAAAGACATAGAAGCATGAAAGACCTTGATTGAGTAAGAGAAAAGAAAGTTCAGGTGACTCCGTGGCTAAAATGTATCCTTGACACAGAGTAGGCACTCCACAAATATTGCCAAATAAATGAAGAGAAGAGAGTTAGATGATTAGCCTAAAAAGTGAGGTTTATGTTGGATTGTGAATCTTTATGCTGTTTAAAGAATGTTGGATGTATCCCACATGCAATGAGGAGCTCTATGATGTTTTTACACAGAAAAATATTGTAGAGGTGTGTTTAAGAGAGAAAACTCTTGCAACAATAAGAATGGATTGAAAGATTGAAGCCCTAGCAGGCTAGACAGATTTGGAAGCTACTGCAGGAGCTTCCAAAAGTAAGACATAGAAATAGGGAGGAGAGGGTAAACAAAAGAGATAGTTTTGATGGTGGAATTGATAGATTTAATAGATTAAATTATTCAGAGTAAACGTGAATGTGAGAAGGATACTTCTTAGTTTTCTGGCTGGGTGACTAGAAGATGATTATGTCATCAAATGAGATAGAAAATATAGGTGGAAGCATACATTTTGTGCATTTTGGTTTTTTTGTGTGTGTGATATAATCTGTTCAGTTCTAGATATTGTATACTAGGTCCTTGAGTGAGACATCAAAGGGGAGATGACTGGTTGACATCTGGAGCTATGTGTGCAGCCCTGGTTTTCCTAGGACCCACAGTCTGGATTATATAATAACATTTAAACAAGAGACTTAAAACTGGACCTCACCCAATTAGCTGGAAACCTAGCCTCACGTTGTTTCTTCCCGGTTCAAGGATATTTCTGGGCTGTTCCATGTGTCCTAGCAAATGGCAGTGATGACATGCTTCTTCTGCCCTGTAGCATTTTCTCTGTTTCCCCTATATTCTGCCAAAATCATGAACTGGACCCCTGGTTGAGCACTGATCGTTGATGATAGCTCCTATTTCTGTTTCATCTCTTGATTTTTCATATCCCTCATGTGGACTTCAGGCTCCTATGATAATGCTGAGATGACAACTTTGAAATTTCTGAAGGTGGCATGGATGTAACCCAGGAGACACCACCATGATGAAATAAGAAAAATACTCCTCCTAGCACTTGTATGGTGGCCATGGGGGTGTGTCTCTCAGATCTCCCTACATGAGAATCTATTGTTTGGCACTCAGCAGATGACAGCCTCCATCTTTGATCCACTATGCTGCTGTCCCCAACCCCCGGGCCACAGCTGGGTACTGGTCTGTGGCCTCTTAGGAAATGGGCTGCGCATCATTGCCTGAACTCTACACCCCCTCCCCACCGCACCCCACCCTACCCGCTCTGTGGAAAAATTGTCTTCCATGAAACTGATTCCTGGTGCCAAAAAGGTTGGGGACTGCTGCACTATTGCATATATGCTGAGGTGCTGAGGCCATGCTTCCTAACGTTTTCTCTCAGTGAATGACCGAGTGTGGCAGGGCCATCGAGCTGGGCTACTTCTGCCTGACATGGGACTTCTCTAATGGCACCTCTGCTCAGGGACACCCCTTTGACTTGGCCAAGGCCTTATCAGAATGACCCTATAGTCTGAAAACCTTCCTGCATTGTGTTCCGAAGTCTCTACCTAGCAACGCCTATTCTCTCCCCCTTTATCATTCACAAGTGTTTTTTCCAATAAATTTCTTATATGTTTAATCCTATTTGGGCATTTGTTTTTTGGAAGGCCTAAATTGCCAGAAGTGGTCCCAAGATTTGAGTTGTGGGACTGGTTTACTTATCACCCTGATGTCAAGAAAGACCCCATCCTGAGTAGAATATGGGGCATGTATAGTTCTTGGCACAAGGTAGTAACTCAATTGCTGAAGATTTTTCTGGTGGTGGCACAGACCCTGCATCTAAGATAGCCACATCAGGGGAATGATTGCTCCCTCTTTCATGTAATTGTTAGACTCCACTAATGCCTGGTCTGCTTCTTTCCTGTATGTACCATTTCCATTTAATAATGGATACCTGTTGGCCAATTATCCCCTTTGTTGGTGTTTTCATCTCTGATCTTTTATTTGTCTTGGGTAATATCAGATGAAATTGACCATAATTATGACTCCTGGTAGGATTATCAGGCTCACTTGGAGGATAAACTGAAGGAAGGCTCTTTAACCAGAGCCAAGACAATTAAATATGTTATTAATCCAGGTGCAGCAAGGGGTGTTGGCAGGCACACATCCCCCACCTTCACTGGCCAGCAGGAAGTCTAGGGTACAGCAATTTTTCATTACAGGTTGAGCATCCCTAATCTGCAAATCTAAAATTTGAAATACTCTAAAGTTTCAAACATTTTGAATGCCAACATGATGCCTTAAATGGCAAATTCCATACCTGAACTCATGCAACAGGGTTGCATTCAAAATGCAAACTTTTTTTTGTGCATGAAATTATTAAAAATATTATAAAAATTACCTTCAGTCTATGTGTATATAGTGTGTATGAAACATAAATGATTTTGGTGTTTAGGCTTGGGTCTCATCCGCAAGATATCTGATTATGTATATGCAAATATTCCAAAATCTGAAACACTTTCAGTCTCAAACATTTCCAATAAGGGAAGTCAGGCAAGTGCGGGCCTGATCCACAGGCTGGATCCCACACAACCTCAGCAGCAGCATTTCACTTATGTAGGGTCCGGGTCCAGTTCTATTATGTTTTTGTCAACAGAGTCAGGTGGAGCATGACAGGTACAAAAGTCATTACAATTTAAAGCAGTTGCTATAATCTGTGAATAGGATGAAGCCAAAGGGAATTATATCAGTGTCCAGGAAGTTTTTCTTGTCTTGTTGTCTCAAGTGGAGGATGTCTATACCTAGAGTCATGGCTGCTGGGAGGTTTCTGACAGTGCTTAGATTAAGATTTCCGTTGGCTGACCATCAAGTTGGGGTGGTGGTGGAGGTCAGGGCTTAATTAGCCAAGTGTTCTGTGGATAAGAGCTAAGAGAGATTAATGGTGTTTCCCCTAACTGCTGACCTCCTGGTCTACATTCTTTCTTTCCCAACGACCAGGGTTGTCTCTCTCCCTCCACAGCGACATAATTGGAATTACCAGTCCCTGCAGCAATCACTTCACCTATTTTGTAAACCTCCCTATGTCTTACCCACACCATATGTGCAGACTCCACTGTAGATGTCTCAGCAGTTTCTTCCTTATACACCTTGCACCACCCTGGAACATCTCCCCTCCTCTGACAAGTGGGCCACACGAAGGACCACCTTAGGAGTTGCTGATACCTTGTATTCATGATCATTATCATTATCCCAAACTGTCCAAATCCAACAAGCATAGCCAGGTGTCAAGGAAGCACCAGGTTAGAGTCTCCCAATCCCAAGCTCTTCTTTTCTACTTGCAAATGCCAGTTGCCTGGTTTTTCAAGGGTAGGCATGAGAGAAAGTAGAGAGAAAGGGATTAATTATGTAGATTAGGTCTTTTCTAGATTGTCTGGGCTTCCTCCCCAACCTCGTAATTAAACATTCTATTTAAATGGAAGTTACCTTCTGGGGATTTGCCACATTTAGAGCCCAAAGGAAGACACGGAAGACACTAGGGTTGTTGACATATAAATCTAGAGCTCAAGAAAGTTCAAGGCTGAAGAAAGAAGTTTAAAAGTCATTGGTATATAGGTAGTAGCCATGAAAATGGAAGCTATCATTCAGAGAAAAGGTATATAGTAAGAGGAAAGAAGAGGTCTGAAAAAAGTATCCAAGGAAATAGTGACAGTAGAAATCAAGGAGACAGCTAGGAAGATTTAGAAAGAGAGATTAGAGAAGTGGAAGGGAAGATCAGGAACAAAAGGTGTCATTGAAATAAAAGGGGAGAGTAAATTCCAAGGAAGGGACTGATTAAAAATTGCAAATGTCTCAAGAAAGTTAAATAATGTAAGAACTGAAAATCAGTCACTAGACATTTTAGAAACAATGATATTGAACACTTATCGGGCATACACTATGTACCAGGCAAGTTCCAAAGACTGTACAGGTACTGACTCATTTAATCCTTACAATAATCCTGGCCAGCATGTGTAATTAGGATCCTTTCTTTACAGATGAGGAGACGGAGCACATGGAGGTCAAGAACATTGTGCAAGCCATTGCAGGTGTCAGCTGGCTGCTCCATGATTCCAACCCAGGTGGTCCTAACCACCGTGCTATCAGTAGTGATGAGGATGGAAACTGAACTGCAATAGATTGAGAAGTAGAAACATTGAGTCTACTCTTTCAATAAATTGACAGTGAAGAGATGTGGGGATTGAAAGTGATAAAAATCCAAAAGCTCCTCAGGGTTTTTAATTTTTTATTTATTTATTTTTGAATAGGTAACTAGGAAGCCTATAGTGCCATTTCAGGAGAAGCACATTTGGATTGGAGAAATACTTGCTCAGTTTTGTTAAAATTTAGTTAATAACTCTATCCAAGTGGATCTACCCAGGAGGTAGTTGGATATAGGTGTCTGTTGCTCAGGAGAGAAATATAGGTGAGAAAAAGAGAAGTTGAAGCTATTAATGAATATGAGAACATTTTAAGAAAAAGCTTAGAATGAAAAGAAGGCCAAAGAAGGAATCCTGTGGGACATGCACACATAAAGTTTTGGAAGGTGGATGATTCTGTGAAAGAAACTAAGAGGTAGCAGTCAGTCCATGAGAGGGTTGTGTTACATATTTCACTTGAGGATTTCAAGTGCAAAAGCCACAGGATAAGAAAGGTAACTACTGAAAGGAAACTGTGGTTGTCATTAGTGCCTTTTTCCAATGTGTCAGTTATTTTCCTCTGGGGCATATGAAGATGTGGACTTGCTTACTCCCATAAAGTTATGCATGGGCATGTAAATTGATTTGGCCAGTGAATTGTGAGAGAAATGAGGCATGTCACTTCTGGTGTAAGCCTTTAAGAGTTGGTGGGTGATTCTCCGTATCTATATTCCTACTATTCCATATAGTGGAGTTTCCATTAGCCTGAGTTCCTTAGTAAGGATGAAATAGAGCACAGCCCTTTGCCTACTTTGATAGGATACCGTGCACACCTTGAGCAAGAAGTAAACATTGTTCCGAGCCACTAAAATTGGCATTGCTTGTTACTGCAGAATAAACTAGAGATTTTATAATTAAGGACCCATTTTACCTTTAGAAGTATCAGTAGTATGGCAGAGCAGAATCTCATTTATTAAAGAACAAGTGAAAAGTTAAAAAGTTCGTAGAAAGAGAAGTAATATAGGTGCTTGATATAATTTGAGGAAGAATTAAGATCAAAGGAACAAATGAAAACAATGTCAAGGTAATGCGAGAAACATTGGAAAATGTGGGTACCCATTTGGTTAAAACTAAGGTTTTTAAAAATGTGAGCCAGTGCCGTGGTTTTTGGTAACATGGCATATGAGGATTGTTCACGGCATGGAACACAAAATAATGTAAGATAAAAATGTAAATTATACTTCTTTAGGTGCATGAGTGAGCTTGTATGGAAATAAGGGGCATCCCTTCAAGGCCAAAAAAAAAAAATGACAAGAATGTATAAATTCAAAAATTAATACCGGCTATTAATCCAGTGGCTCCTCTGGAAGCATCTGCCAACCGTTGGTAGCCCAAATGGTTTGTTTTACTGTGTTTTGGAACAGAAGACAAAGCCTAGGGCCTATGCAAGGTAAGATGTTGGATATGGACTCCTTTATAAAGCTGGAACCCTCAAAGATGATATCCTCAAGGAAAGAGTAAAATACTCCTACCAGCAGAATGAGACAGTGAGACATGAACTTGTTTCAGTCTTGGCTGTAGGTGAAGGGATTCACAAAAGTCTCAGATGAGTATCACTAATCACAAACTGGACTTTATGCAGGTTTGGGACAAGAACTCTTACTATTTGTGTGGTCTCTCCCCAAAAAATCCAGTTTAGCAGTTCCCATAGGCACTTTTAGAAGCTCAAAATTTTCCAAAGAAACTCACTTCAAATTCAGTCCTCAAATAAATCTTACATATAAAGTTACAATAAGCATGAATTTGTAGTCATAAATCATAAAATACACCAAAAATAGGCCTTTTAAGAATGAAAGTTGGACCCCTAAATGGAACAAATGTAGGAATATATTCCTACACCAAGATTCAACATGTGAGTTTGATAATACATATAAATGAAATAAAAACAAAAGCAAACATTTTTTAATAAAATAAGCTAAAATTTCTTGGTTTGATATTTTAGTTCATAACAACTGAATACAAAGATCCTTGTACTCTTATTTTTGTAAAAATAAAACAATACAACATGGGATGATAATGAAAAGTGATAAATAATAAAATTAGTAAATGCTTTAATCTTAGAAATATTTAGAAAATATACCCCCAGGAGTACTTATGCTGTCCAAATGATGTTTTTAAAACCATTTAATAAAATTTCTCCTTTTAAAATGAATTATTGTTTTATATTTGCAGTTTTGACACGGATGGCTAAAGAACTAATACCCTTGAGACTGGTGTAACTAATTAATAAAATGCTCTTTGCAAACAAAATAAATTCAGAAGAATTCATGTCACAATTATAACATTGAGATAAACATTTGCATCAGAGCAATCTGATTTCAGATGTTGCATCAAATAACAAGTTGAACACTTCACACTGTATTTATAGACATTCTAGGAGACTACATTATGCATAATTTATTGTTAACTTTGAGATTGCCACTCATTATGTAGTGTTAGCAGCAAATACTTACTGTGGGACACATACAAATATCAAAATAAAATTACAGAAGTTGGGACAGTATGTCTTTTAAGGCCAAGAATTTCATCAGCTCTTTTAGTATTTTTTACTAAATAAGAATTAAAGCACTATCCATTAAATTATCAAAGAATGATAAATAAAAATACTCTTAAGATAATTCCTTTTAGAGTTTTCTCGCCACAAAGATGGTTGTTTCTCTAGGCTAAGTTAAAAAATGTTCTGGCAAGCTTGAAAGCATGAGGATTTTCTTATTTTTTTCTCTTCCATTTTTTGGGTCTGCTTTCTCCAGATGCCTTCTCTTACGGGCTTCAGCTGATAACAGCAACGCAGGTCCAGGTTGTACTATGAGTGCACGGATGTTATATCCCTTAAGCCACACCACCAACAGCAGGCAAGTTTAGAAAACCATTGAGTCATTCCTTTTAGCTGGGGCAAATGTGGAAACAGGGTTTTCTCTGCTAAGAAGATGCAAGGACTGGCTTGAGGATTTTCAGAGAAGGCAAGAGCAGCAGGCTCCCTGCAGCCCTATGCTATCCACATCCAGGGATCCCACTGGGAATGAAGAAACAGAGAGTGCGTGAAATTAGGGCGGCATGAATTGCCTGGTGCTAAAGTGGTGTTCCTTCCTTCCCAGAGGAAGCCCACTGTCAAGTCAGACTTTGGTGCCAGGCATGCAGAGACCAAAGAATGGTAGGGAAAATTTGAGGTTTTAAATATATGGGATGAATGTGAGGTGGAGAATGGGGTTTCAGGAAAGATTTTATGAGTAGAGGTGCTGAAAATGCAATTTCTAAAATTCCGAAGAAAACAGGAGTGTTTCAGGTACTCTCTGAGAGAGGCAGTGTGGCAGTGTACTTCTCCATCTGCTCCCCGTTTCCCCTCAGATATAGAATTCTGGGGTCACAGTTAACCTCTTCACAGGCTTTCTTCCAAGTGAGATTTGAGTTCACAGGTGGGGCACTCATGACAACTGGCATGGATTGGCTAGTGCCCCAGTGACACTGAAACCGAGACGTATTTCTTTTCCTTTCTTCCATTTTCTTTGTTACAGTTTATGGCTGGTAAGAATCATGTCAGTCTAGTTATTAGTATTTCCTGATTTGATTGCATTGGCTTTGTTTGGGAAATTATATTTAATGAGTAATTGCTGCTTGCATTGTAAAGTGCTGAAGCACGGGTCACATTTATTCTGGACTTTAATTGTTCTGTAATTTGTGGTGAGTGTGAGGCTTATACTTGTATTCTTGTGCATGGTGATGAACTTCTGAAATTTAGGAAAAGTGAACACATGAAATTTTGGGGCCAGAGAAACTCAGTTTTGCAGGTGCTGAAGGTGCTACCTTAATTCCAATGGAAGAGTGGAGGGGGCCTATTTTTAGCATCATAGCCTGTCATTGTGATAGCCACTGTTTTTTGGACATGAGATACTGTTCTGCACCATAGTAGTAGGAGTTTCATGGAAAGAAGCTTCTTGTTCAAACAAATTTGAGAAAAGCTGTCTTGTGCAGACTTACCTATCTTTCTCTTCCTGTGGAGTTTCTCAGTTTTTAATCTATGAATGCTCATTTTTAAATGCCAAAAGGAATATATGCAGAGCAGTATTTTCATAATGTTGTTGGTCATGGAATACTTCAATAAGGCATACTGGTGGGGTTCAGGACATGCTACCCCAACATATGGCACCTTGGCATTTGAGAAGACAGCAAAAGCAAGAATATCACGCTCACCTTCCGCTTGTCCTTACCCCTGAAGCAGATCATAAAACTTTCAGTGCAGAGGTAGGTATCCTCCGTATACCCAAGGAAAGGGACATCCTTATCCTTAAAGACATAGAGACACCAAGAAGAAGAATCTGGACAAAAAGGCTTTGTTAAGTTTCCCCCAGTTTATTACCATCAGATCACACCCTCTTTGTCCAATCATAACCTCTACATAATCGTCCAGTCGTCACCAGACCTGAGCATAAAAATACACAGGTTTCCCCGTTTCTTTGGGTCTTCATTTCTGAAGGCTCCTGTGCCACGTAAAACTTAAATTTGTATGCTTTTCTCCTGTTAATCTGTATTTTGTCATAGGGGCCTCAGCTGTGAACCTTGCCATGGGTGAGGAAAAGATATTATTTTTTCTCCTCTACTATACCAGTTACCATCTTTTAGTAGTTTATTAGGAAAACAGTTTGGAAAATGCTAAGCTTTGAAAAGGGCCTTGGCCACTGATTCCTGCTTTGTTCATACACTGGGGCTTTGGACAAAAGCTTCATAATTAATAAAGAAGGTACATTTATCTGGCTTTGGGTGCCTGTATCACTTGGGCATTTTGCATGGGCAGAGGCTAAGGAGGGTAGGGGTTGGTTGGATGGAGGGAAGAGAAGGGAAAGGTAAAGCTACGGTAGGTAGGACAAGCTACAGGCATTCAGAAGTCTTGCATCCTGGACAAATAGTTTTTTAGTTTCACTTTTGACACATGTTATTGAATCAGAGAGATCTTGGTTGAAATCAAAGTTGTACTAGTTATCAATAAGGTGACTATGTGCATGTTGGCTAACTCCTAGACTTCACTTTCCTCATGTATAAAATTGGGGGATTATAACTAACTCATTGGATTGTTATAAGAATTACTAACGACCCTCCTGGCATGTAATAAGCACTCAATAGCATTTGTTGAACAAATATATATAATTTTGTGCCTTGTGTATAGTCCTAAACAAATGGAAACTTTTATGATTACTACTATCATTATGAGGTCTGAATCCCAAATATAAATGCAGACAGAAAGCACATAAATGTTGAGAAAGATGTATGGTACTCACTAAACCTAAATTGTATGCATGCTTACAGATATTTTTTGATGAGATCATGTATAAGGATCTATAGATTATCATAGAGTTTATTCTAGATTTAAAACATTTCATAAAGAAGCATTAAGTGTCCAGAGAGAGGAGGAGCAAAATACCATGTAACCAGGGCAGCAGATGTCTCTGTATAACATATGCAGGGAGAATATATCAGTCCAAATATGAATAATAAGTTCTCTGCCCATCTCAAACTATCCTACAAATCAAAGCTAGAAGAGTCCTTCCAAAGCTCAATATGACAGTTTGCTGTTCAAAACCTTTAATATTTGTCTGTTAACAGAGCAATGATTCCCATTGAGAATCTGATGACAATTATGGACATTCTTCCTACAGAAATACACATATGCTCATGTACAGTTAATTTTCTCTACTATTTCAAGAAATTATAGGATACACCAAAACCCATTATAAACCATGCATAGTCCATGGAAGTCACCATCAGAGCCCCTGAGGTTCAATCAAATATGATATAGTCCAGCATTTTTATCTTGACATTCAAGACCCTCTACAATAACCCTATCATATCTACAATGGCTACAATAATTTTACTTTCTACCCACTCCCACCCCTCTTGAGCACATACACAGACCCATTTTTGTAGAAAAAGATTTACCCATTGTCTTCCAAAAATTCATGTCTCCCAATCTTGTTTGTAACTATTCCTTTTGCCTGGAATGCCTTTCTCAGTCCTCTCTGGTTATGTAATTCCTTCCTTCTCTTTAAAGGCCATTTCAATTCTACACACTCTGTGAAGCCTTTTTCAATCAACGATGACTATCAAAAAGCATACCTTCTTCAGAATTCTTGTAGCACTTTCTGTAGGGAGGAGAAAGTAATATCTTTTCCTCACCCACCACAAGGCGGATGGCTGACACCTCTACAACTACTGCAACAATGACAACAACAAAACCAGATGAACAAGAGAAAAGCATAACAAATGTATTTAATATAAGTTTTACATGACACAGCAGCCTTCAGAAGTGAAAATCCAAAGAAATAAGGAAAACTATGTATTTTGAAGCTTAGCCTTAATGAAGAGCAGGCCAGTGTGTAGAAGTACGATTATACAAAATAGGTGTCATCTAATGGTAGTAACTGGGGAAAACCTAGCAAGGTCTGTTTGTTCAGATTCTTCTTGGCATCTCTGTGTAACATTACTTTCCTTCAGAACACCTGTCACCTGAGAGTCTTTAAGAGAGAAGGTCAGAGAGACCTTTCCGCTTCTGTGGTTTTCTCAATTTTCTTCAGCTTAAAATTCTCAGTAGGCCAAGGTGCCATATTTTGGGGTATTGTGTTCTCTGCCCCGACATTACCTCTAACATTCATTTGATAATTCATATATGTTCTTTTTTTATCTTTTTATAGATATATGTCAAGTCCCTCTAACTGGATTGCAAGCCCTACAATGGCAGGGCCTGTGTTTGTGCATTTTGGCTCAGAGGTAAAATATTGCAGATAGTATGATGTTTCTTCAGACTGTAGTAAAATCTTTCAGAAAACTAATAAGAATTAGCTGAATTTCCCATATAAAATCAGTTGTCTGACATAAGCATGAGTATAAAAACCAAATGATATTTTTAAAAAGTTGAAAAGTATTCCAGAATTTGGGAAAGTTACAATCAGCCACCACTAGATGGGGGAAGTGATTTTCTTCATTTGAGTGAATTTGAAGCTTTTCATTTGAAGAATCACAAATGTTTGCTTAGGCCTGAGATGGTTATTGTCAGCAATTTACCCGATTATCAATATCTTCAAGAAGATTGGTCTTCTTCATCATTTTATTTTATTTTATTTATTTATTTTTATAAGAAGCATTCTCTTTCTCAAACTCCTACCCCCAAAGAAGACAAAGCAAAAATAAAGCAAACAAATATGACTAGTGTGAAATGAAACAGGTTGGACAAATGATTTAAAATATGCCTTTAAACTCAGGGCAAAATTTCATCACACATTAGCAGAATTAATGTGTTTTTATAATAAAATAAGACAAATGTGCTGATATTTATAGACCTTTATAGGCTTCATTGTCTTTCTGAGTAACATGTCATTTGACTGTATTTATTGCTGTTGTTACATATTTATAACATACTTGCATTTTATACATCAAGTACGAAAACTTTGCTTCAATTGACTTTTGTTTTGAAAAGCCCTGTTTTGTGTTTCTTCAAAAGGATAAACTTGCAACTCAGAAAAAAATCTATATAACTGTGGTAATCACTTTTCACTAAGGGCAAAATTGATATCATTGCAATTGGTTAGAACGTAAAACCCTTCACCTTTCTCTCTTTCTTTCCTTTCTTTTTTGGGGGGAGGGGTAAATGTTACTTTTCTATAACTGTAACAGAAATGTTAGCATTATCATAAATGAGATTTCGTGCATGCTGTTATTTCATCTTCTGTAAAAAATTTCAATCATATTCTTAATGTTTCTGTTTCCAAGCCAACTGTTTAATACTCAAGGCTTTATTTCAGATTGCAGCTCAGACTATTCATTTATGCTAACAGTAGAGCTTGAACAATACTGTAAATTAAAGAAAATGTAATTTTGGGATTTGTCTTATAATTTACCATTTTCAAAAATCACTCTCTGGAGAAATTAATAGCTTAAATATTACTGGAATAATGAGGATCAAGTTTGAGGAAAATATGGCTTGAAAGTCTATTACTGAAAGTGATGGAAATAGGCATTTTTGTATTGCTATCCAAGCAAATATAATACCATACCATTTATCTCTAATTATCCCCAAGAAAAAGAACAAGACGCACTGAAAAAACAAAGAGTAAAGATTTAAATGGATCTGTTATTTTCCTGCTTTCCCTCACCTATTTCTGTTATTATAAATATTAATAAAAGTCAGCAAATAGAACTAGAGAGTAAAAACAGAAGGCTGATATATTCTTTGGGTCAACAAAGAACTTCTATGCAGCACATCAAAAAATCTTAGGCCTATTATTCTGGGAAAATATCCTCACATATAATCCAAATGTTCATTTTCAAATCCATTCATGTTCAACGAAGTGTGTGATTTTTCTATTCAAGTTAAAGAAAGCCAGATTGAGAATTTATCTAAATTCAGCTAATTATATTTGGTCAAGCATTGTCCTTGGCACAAATATTCTCCAGATCTAAAATTTTTCTACTTTTAATCAGCTATGGTACAGGGGTCATTGGCTACAAAAACAGAAAGTTTAATTACTTCAGGGTACCAGGCTATGACTAGACCTTTATATTTTGTGTTGTTTCTTCCTGTCCAAATAAATGGTTGGGTTTATGCAACAAATGTACCCTACAGAGGTAAAACAGGGACAAATAACATGGATCAGTTCAGTGAGATTAATTTGTGTCTTAACGGAGCTTTGTAAAAGTTTAGAGCGTCGTTTCTGAATGGTAAGTAGCTTCTGACAGCCATTTGCATTGTATCTCTTATGGCGCAGTCATCATTTGGGCTGGGTAGTTTCACCACCACCCAATTAATTTTTAAATTATACCATAAGGAATTGACACATTGTCGTGATGCGTTTATATCTGTGATCTTGGAGCTTTGATGCCTCACTTATCAACGCCCTCCCCAACTTGTGAGAATGACTTCTCTCCTTTGAAAAGGCAGGGATATGAGACAGAAAAGAAGCAGGCAGAATTTTTACACCTCCTCTTGTCAGTCTGGATGATTCACTAAGGTTGGTAGGCTGTATGCCCTGTATCAACACAATTACATAATCATTACCTGTAAGTTAAATCACTTCACACACCCACTGGCAAAAATGTAACAATAAAGCTATTTTTATGAATTTTCCCCTTCAAAGTAATTACATACAGTTGAGAAACTAAACTACATTCAAACTGATGTAACTTCAAACATTACCTTTCCCCTTACAAAACTTTTTGCTCTTCTTACCTTGTACTGTACTGAATTTAAAAACAGAAAAAGAAAGGCTAGTTTTGGTAGAAAGATAAAATGAATTTCTCAGCTATTCAGTAGATTTGTTCAGGGAAAAAAAATAATGAAACTGGTAGCGTTTTCACAGCGCCTGACAGATAGTAGGTGCTCAAAAAGTACCCATTGAAACAATGTTAAATATATACATTTCTTTCAAAATGATTGGAAAAATGCCCAGATTTCCAAGAATAAAAGTGTGCTTAGAGGATTATTTTTTGACAATAAATGCAAGCATCTGGAAAATTTCCATGAATTAAGGGAAATAAGAGGATGACTTCCTATTTTATAATTAGTTAGCTTTGAAAATTAGTGTGCCTAACTTCTGAACATTTAAAAAATTTCGTGGTAGAAGAGGAAGCCCTGTAACAGAGAACATGGGTTTGAATCCAACACAGGTTGTCACAGAAAGTTGATACCATTTGACAACTGCTTTGTGAAATGAGCTGGTCTCAGTCCAGTGGACAGATGTCCATATCACAAAATGCTCTAATTGGCAGTCTTAGCAAGGGAGCCAAGAATTAAATGGGCCTGGAATCTGAACCCTCTTCTCACTCTCTAGAGGGGCAAACAGAGGTACACTCATGAGGGAAGCTTAGTATTGCTGGTGGCAATCGTATGTATGTTTTTTGGATAAACAGAGGACGTTGTGTTTCAAAAGCTGTCAGTCTAATTTTTCAATATATTGAAGTACTTTTAATAAGGCCTTCTCAAGTTGATGCAAGTGTTTATTACTTTTTGATGTAAATTTATTATTGAAAACTTGCATATTGTTCAAGAAAAAAACAGAGCTGGACAGTAGTTAAAGCAGTAAAAACAGATTTTTATCTGGGAACTGATATAGTAGGGGAAAAGAGACCTCGGTATAGAACTGGGCTCAACTCTGAACACAGCATGGACAAGTAGAGATTTATAACTGGGTAGGGGTCAGTGGATGGAAAAATACTTACAGAAAACATCAGGGGTCTGGGGGGATTCTGGCTAAATCAACTTGACAGGATTCTTGCTGAAGGGAGGTCAGGGTGATCTAATATCACGTGGGAGATGGTGGGGGAATGGGGAATTTGTGCAAATATCCAGGGTGATCAGTTATCAAGGGTGGGAGATTCTTACTAAATTGACTTAGCAGGATTTTTGCTAAAACTGGGTGATACAAAGATGGACACAGAAGTCCAAAGCTCGAGGCCTAGTAGAGAAGAGAGTTCAGAGGACCCTGACTAAAGTTTGGTCAAGAAGAGAGCCTTTGTCAACATACTAGTGTATTTCTCATATAAAATGTGTACTGTTGTTGGATTTAAAGACTATCACTAGTCAGCTAAAAATATCACGCATGACATGAAAACTGGCAAGTAAAATTCAGTAATACTGGAACTTACAATATTTTGACTGTGGCTCAAAATGAGCCCAATCTGCTATAGCTTTTCTGTGTGCCACATTGAAGCAGACATTCCTAAAACCTGGGAAATCAGATGGACTGAATTACTGGACAAGGCCTTTTAGAATTAATGACATACTATAGGCTCGATAAGGGTCTTTATGCTAGATAATTGTAAATGACTGTCTATCTGATATTTTAGCAGCTATGAGAATGCCTACTGTCCCCACATGCCTAAAATTCCAGGCCTGAAGCATCATCTTTTAGCTTTGGTTTTGATTTCTTTGGAAGAAGTCTTTTTCCAAACCATGGTTCACTGAACACTACTGGTTCTATAGGTGTTCTGCTAAAAATAAAAATGAAACAAAATAAAATCCCCAAACCATTAAAAAACACATACCAGAAATGTTGTAATGGGGTGTGCGTGTATGTGCGTGTGTGTGTGTGTCTGTGTGTATTCTATGGTTATACAAATTTGTGAAACATTTGGTTAAATAATGTTAAGTAGATTTATGTATGCAAATTTCACAGAGCCTTCAACATAAAAACGTGTCTTTTGACTATCAAAGATGAGAATATGCAGAGTTTTATATTAATGTAACACCTATTAACATGAGTGTTCCAAGGAACACACATTGAGAAGTGCTCTTCTCAGTCATCAGAGTTTAGTGTTCACTAATTGCTAATTAGTACCTGATAGAAGGATTTTTCAAAGGAAATGGAGAAAGCAGGCAGAATTTATTGCCAGTAATTACTGGAGGCTAATTGTTTTTCCACAATTTTGCTCCCATCAAAACACTGTTAAAAAATAAAACCTTCCTCAGAAGGAAAAACGGTTTGCTCTTTGAAAAGCTTAGTAGATTCTCAGTAGTGTGTTGCTCCTGGAAAACTGTTCTCAGTAATTCTTGTGGACATTACAGTTTCCTGCTGTCCATTTCTTTGAAATGTTAGTTAGATGAGTAAGGACACTTCAGTCCCTTAGTGCCCTTTCTCTTTAAACCTGTTGTGTTCCTCTATCTGCTCAGGATTGTCACGGCAGGCCAGGGCGTAAGAATTTTTGGAGCTGTACAGTTGTACAGGGATGAGAGAGATGTCACCCCAAGGGTCAGTTAAAATGAAACAAAGTTCTGGGTCTCGGACATGACTGACCTACTAACCTTCAAAGCTGAGACAAGCCATTCTCAACCCTGGCTGCACGTTAGAATCTTAAGCCCAAAACACTGGTGCCTGGGTCCTACCCTCACAGGTTTAAATTGAATTGATTTTGGGGAGCAGTCAAGGCATTGAGATTTCTTAAATCTCCCAGGGGGTTTTCTTTGCAGCCCAGGTTGAGAACACAGATACCACAGGTCTTGCCTAAGCTGCCACATTCTTCTGTTGGCAGCTCTAACATGCCTTCAACTGGCCACAGATCTATTATTTAAAATTTGATCAGGAGACCGAAGAATGATCTAATCTGTGTTAGAATCACTTGCTGAGTCTAACTACTGCATACCTTGGCACCCATGCTATGCTCTAATCCCCAGTAGATGTGCAGCTGCATTAAGCAACATAAACATGAATAAAAGGAAGGCCTTTTGCTAAGAGTCGCTGTGATTTTTATCATTTTCAAAAGGTAAAATATCCTCAATAGATTATGCAAAAATATACCTTAGACTTGAACAACCAGGAAATTACCCAAGATATCAGGACAAATAAAAACTCTAGTTTAGAAGCCAGTATATTTTTATTTGCAACAGTGCTGAGAAATCATCGAGCTTAGGTTTAGTGAGATATATTTATATGCTTCACAACCACTTCTATGTATAGTTAAATTATTTCTAGCCATTCTGGTGTAGGAATGGCCATCAGGAATACTTCTACTACCTACATGTGCCAACTCGTCCCATGTTACAGCACAAAGTTTCAGGGCCGGAACCTTATCACAATATTAATGTATCTTATCTAACTGCCACCAGCAATACATGTGTAGTGGAGAAGAAAAACAATAGAAATGTATTGAACCAGAACTAGTCTGTGGAAAATTCTCTAATTATCATTTGTGGAAAATTGTAGGATTTGGTTCTCACTGACTCCAATCAAAATGGAATTTCTATCCTGTCAGGCATGTGCTTGATAATAGAGCAGCCAATTACAAATGCACCACTGATTTTTTTTTTTCTCCATTAACAGGAATTACATGAGGTAGGACTCATCTCATGTTTCTGTGTTTGTAGGGCACAAACTTGTAGCGGCGCTATTATTCTTTCTACAGAGAATATTGCAAAATCATTGCTATATCAATAAGGATTCAAATAATATAAAGCCAAAAAATGTGGGAAATAATCATAGAGGTGTCAGGCAGTTAATTCACAAAAATAGTACATATTTTTTGATATTTGAGATATTTATAGCATTTCTCCACGTTCAGAATTTTTCAATTTGTTTTGATTGCTCTCATTCGAAATAAGTATTTGCTTTCATACTTAAGTTTGTACTATTTTAATTAAAGATGGCGCCTCCAGATTATTTAAGCGTTAGGACCACAAAACCTGGATCCTGATAAACTGATCATAAAATGAATTAAAGGAATATTCTTTATATGTTCCCATTATATTGATCTGGCATAATTTAGATAAAGGAACAGAAAACAAGTTTCTCTGTCTCTCCCTCCCCTTCCTCCCTCCAAAGGGATACTTTGTCAAATACCTTATGGAAATATCTGATGCTATTTTAGCAGCAGCTAAAAGCAACATATTAGGTATATGCTATCTGCATGGCAACATGGATGAATCTTAGAAACATACTATTTAATAAAAAACGTTACATATTCGTGTGTGTGTGTGTGTGTGCATATAATATTTATGTGCAAATAAAAAATACCCATTTTGTAAGAATACACAAAAATAAGATATATATTAAAATCATTAGAATAGGTGCTATGGGGTTGAGGAGATTGGGAGATAAGTATAAGGATGAGAGGAAAAAAATAAATTTGAACAATAGCAATAAACAAGACAGGGGGCTTAATCATTGATGATAAAGTGCCATGAATAGAGGAGTGTGGTTAACTCAACTTTTACACCTGAGGCCAAAAACAGATGCACTAAGTTTACAGCACCTTTTTGATTTTTCCAGGCCAGTAACTGTATAGCTGGGGTGGACTAGGGGGAGAAAATTAAAAATCAGGTTGGTTTCACATAACTTCTTATTCATTCACTTCCTAGCAGCATAATTTCTCAAAGAACTCCTGCTGGCTCTTAGTAATCAGTGCACAGTTTTGATTTTTTTTTCCTGGGTGTAATTAATAGAAGACAAGGAAAATCTTTTTTGAACATTATTTACTTAGCATTTGGAAAGCCAATATTTAGTTATCTGTTTTGTCATATATATGTATAAATACAAAATTAAGGTCACGAATTCAAACTGAAACTAATTGGTTGGGAGACTGTATAAGGGCAATGATTCCTGACTTTCTTTTTTGCTTTAACTTTTATGTTTTTAGTTGCATTGCTCTTATTGCTTAATCTGTTGTATCTGGAAGCAGACTTCTTTAATATTTTTATAACTCGAGACAGGATATTAGACAGTAAAAATTTTAGTTTGCTGCTATGGTCCGAATGTTTATGCCCCCGGCCCCCATTCGTGTGTTGAAATCCCAACCCCAAGGTGATAGTATTAGCAGCTGGGGCCTTTCTGAAGTGCTTAGATCATGAGTACTCTTACTCTTCACTCATGAATGGGATTAGTGCTCTCATAAAAGAAACCCCAGAGAGCTGCCTTGCTTCTTTAACCATGTGAAGACACAGCAATAAGGTACCATTTATGATCCGGCCCGTACCAGACACTCAATCTACCAGTGCTTTGGTCTTGTACTTTCCAGCCTTCAGGACTGGGAGAAATAAATTTCTGCTGTATATAAGTCACCCAGGCTATGGTATTTTGTTATAGCCGCTGAAATAGACGAAGACATTGGCTGATGACTTTAAATCCTTCCAGGTAATAAAACAAAAAAACCTGAAGAACTAATGAAGTGGTATGGCACATATCCTTAGATATTAGTAAAGATTGTCACTTAGATAAGAATTATTGAAATTAATGACTGTTGAATGATAGATTGCAACTTATCTTTTTGGGAATGACTAATGATAGAGTTTCCTTGAGAATCTAATGTGCCCCAGAGCCCCAAAACAATAAAAATGCTTTGTATAACTGGCATAGAATAGGAAACAGGAAAAACATCCTACCTTTTAATAGAAATATAATGAATCCATACCTGTAAAGTTGGGTGCATATTTGGTTGTTGCACCTCAAGAAAGACATAGTGGAGCAATTTTAAATCTAGAGAATGGTAACTAAAGAGACAGATTTGGAAAGAAAGAAAAGGTTTGGAAAGAAAAAAAAGCAAAACTATCCTATGTGGAAAAATGAAGACCTAGAGAGGATAGCAATAAACTTTGTAAAACAATAAGAGGTATGAATAAATGAACTTGAATTTAATAAATTATAACCACTATAACTAGTCTACATAATCCAATGACTAATGTTTGGGCTTTATTTATTTTGAGTTTCATCTTCTGTTTTATACTATATACATTCCCCTCTCACATGATCTAATACTCATTTATACTACAATGTTAGAGATCAAGTGTGCTACATGGGAATTTAAGAATTACCATATTGGGTGGCTCATTAACCTAGCTTTTTGGTTAAACAGGACTTCCAAGGTGCGGAAGAAAGGGCTTTCACGCAGGGTGTAGTAGGTTTGAAACTGCTAGAAGCAGTCTTTATTTCAAGCAATCTGCAAGAACAAAGGTAGACCAAGAGAGTCTAATGTTTTCTGTTCATCAAGGGAAGCTAAATAATTTAGGGCTGGTGAGTTAGTTTATTTACAGCTTAAGTGAGCAAATTAATTTCTTATAACAAACATATTCTACAGATTAAGTGGACAAATACAATTTTTAATTAAAATATGTTAATTACATAGTGATTAAAAATAATTAATGTATTGCAACAATTGAATAAAAAAACTGTAATCCATGACCTGGTCAGGTCTTTGGATCACTCACTTCCTGATGCTCTATTTTTTTCCCACTTTTATTGGTGGCATTATTATCTCTCTAGTCATTTGAACTATAAACTTTGGAGTCATCCTAAATTTCTTCCCTATTAGCCACAACATCCAACTGGTCACCAAGTCCTGTCAAAAATTAAGAGGTAAATGGAACTATATGGTTTTAAGATTTTCATATTTTATGTGAAATAGCATAATATTGACTCTAAATAGATTGTGATAAGTTAAAGATACATATTCCTCGATCAACCACTAAAAATAAGAGGGTATAGCTAAAAAGCCAATAGAAGATAGAAGAATTATCTATAGATAGAAGAATAGAAGAATTAAAATGGAATTATAAAAAATATTTAACCCAAAAGAAGGCAGAACAGGAGGAACAGGAATAGAAACAAAGAAAAATGAGACAAATGGACAACAAATAGCAAAATGGTAGATTTAAATTCAAACATGAATGATTATACTAAATGGGGTTAGATTTAAGTGTACTATTAAATATCATTATTGGGCTAAATATTATAAAAAGCAGAGATTGTTAATCTGGTTAAAATAGTAAAGACCCAATTATATGCTGTCTGAAGAGATACACTTTTTTGTTTTTTAAGAAAAAGACCAAATAAATTGCAATGAAAGGGTGTAAAAAATATATACTGGGCAAACAACAAGCATAAAATGCATATTGGATAAAAATAGTGACAGAAATCATGTTGAACGAAATATTATACAGCAATAAAAATGAAAAATTACTCTTACGTGCAACAATATGGATGCTCCTCACAAGCAATATTGAGTAAAAAGCCAGTCACACACATTGAATGATTTCATTTATATTAAGTTCGAAAAGACAAAATTAATTTATGGTGTTTGTTGTCAGGATGGTGGTTTTCTTTGGGGAGGTGGGGGAAGTAGGTGCTGGATAAGGGTACAAGAGGGTCTTTTCTTTCTCCCTTCCCCTTCCCTTGCCTTCCCTTCCCTTCCCTTCCCTTCCTTTGCATTCCCTTCCCTTCCCTTCCCTTCTCTTCCCTTCCCTTCTCTTCCCTCCCTTCCCTTCCCTTGTTTCCTTCTTTCTTTCTTTTTTTTTCCTTCAGGGTCTTGCTTTATTACCAGGCTGGAGTGTTGTGGCATCATCACAGCTCACTGCAACCTCAAACTCTGGGCTCAAGCCATCCTTTTGCCTCAGCCTCCTGAGTAGCTGGGACTATAGGAGTGCGCCACCACACCCAGCTAATTTTTCTGTTTTTTTGTAGATATAGGGTCTTGCTATGTTGCTCAGGCTCTTGAACTCCTGGCTGCAAGGGATCCACCCGCCTCAGCCTCCCAAAATGCTGGGGTTACAGGCATGAGCCACTGTGCCCAGCCTGGGGCCTTTGAAATGCTGAATAATGTTCTTATTTCTTGGTCTGGGTGCTGTTTATATGGTATAACTTACTTTGTTATTATTTATTGAACTAGACACTTATAATTTGGGTACTTTTCTCTATGCAAATTATACTTTAATAAGAATGTTTATTTGAAAAGATAGGCTGGATTAGGCTCTGTAAAATGTAGAAAGATACTACACAATGAATCATCTCACTAGTAAAAGCATATCAGTTCAAAGAAAGAATATATTTTAAGGCAAATGTGTAAAAGAAATGAAACCCTGCACAATTTGGAGCTATGAATGGTGAACCACAATTATGGGTGACTCTAAAGAATCCTTTGTAAATGTTTTTGAAATTCATTAAAAAAATCAACACCGTACCATAAACGAGGAGAATATCAAATTCACTTTATATATTTTGAATTTGTAATAATGTTTTTATACCATCCCTACTCTTTAAGATCTCCCTCTTTCTACATTGTTTTACAAAATACTTGTAAATTTGTTTTGCTATGTTGCAGATAGCATGCATAATAAGAAATTGTACATTTTTCTGTGCTTAATATCTTTATGATATGATTTAGAACTGTTTACTCCCACTTCTAGGATCGTGTTTTTGGTGTCAGAGATCCGTAGTTATTCGGATGTTTGAGATGGAAATATCTTGGGTAATCATTATTTAATTAACTCAGATTAGTTGGGTCGGTATTTTTCAAACCTCCTCTTCAACGTATGAAGTTATCTTATGTTTGGCTTAATGATATCTTGCCAAAGTGCATACCTTCAGCTCCTCCTTCAGCCTCAGTTCCCTTGAGCTTACAAATGCAGGAATACAGCTCTAATTTCTGAGTTTACTTTCTTCCACCTTTAGCTATCTAAGAATTCATTGGTAAATATTCTACTAATTCTCAGCCAATTTCTTTATTTTTACTTTTGAGTTCCAAATTGTCCTTCTCTGATATTCCCATCAGGAGAGACTCCAATTTGAGCAAATATTAAAATTTCAGTGGTTTCTAGAAAGGTATGCTGAAATAAATCCAGATATACTAGAATGCCACATAAAGGTTACTTGTGGTAGGCACTAGTGCTGTGGACCATACTAACGAATGACCATCTCTGACTTTCAGAATTCTGGGCTATTTTTCCCACTTCTTTGTATTTTAATCATTTCTAATTTTCTATGCCAATTAACTTTATAATCAGAAATAAATATCCTGAAAAACAGTCCACAATCAGTTATGGTGTGCTGGAACTTGTTCTTACTGGCTCAGGGGAACAGATTCTGTGCATCTCTTCCCAGATTTCTGCTCAGTGACTTCACGTTGGCAGCTTGACATCAGCTATGGTGGGAGCATTTATACCATGGAAATTGGCAACACTAAAAATCAGGGCTTTGGTTTTAGAGAATCTGTTTACCAGCACACTGTAGACAAACAGTATCTCTCTATATGAGCTGAAAAAATAGTCAGTTGGCTCTATAAACAGCAACTAGAAAGTCCACGGAAACACAGGGGTTGGAGCAGGGCTGCCTTTATACATCACACATTTTGGTAAAACCCAACCCCAGCTTGGTGAATGGCTCATCAAAAATGAAAACATTAAATTGCTGGCTGGTTCGATAGAGAATTCTGGAATGGGAAGAGCAATGCAGCTCTCAATTCTTTGGTTTGCAGTAACAAGGCTACAAAGGGCCTGAGAATTATTTGATTCCTTAATAAGAAGACATATTACTAGCTTTGTTGAGGGTTAAACCAGAAATGGTAAGTTTATGTCTTAGCTGTATTTGCAATATGGGTTATGTATAAGTGATTCACATTAGAATGTGTGACAAAGTTAGTCACCTAAAATCTCCTTCTTTGGTGACTTTTCAAAGACTAGAAATTTGCAATATGGGTTATGTATAAGTGATTCACATTAGAATGTGTGACAAAGTTAGTCACCTAAAGTTTCCTTCTTTGGTGACTTTTCAGAGACTAGAATGCTGTTTTAGGGAGGTTTTGGTTTTATTTTTTTCCTGAAGACAGAAGGGAAATTACATGGTATTTTTGTAGTTTCTGTGCTTATAAAAACTTATTTTGGTGAACATATTTTTGTTAAGAATTATGTTCACCTAAAAATAGTGGGGGAAATGCTATTTTCTCTTCAATCAGAGCCACTGGGTCTTACTATAGTGCTTTTCTCACCATGGTAGTGTCAGGGAACAAGACTACTGCTGGGGATGCATTATTACTATTCATAGCAATATTTAAAGATCCAAAAATAGAAATGTTGACACTCAGTTTTAATGTACTAATCAAAGCAATTGGAAATTGCTTAAGTGGACTGGTTTTAAATCTTTTAAATGAAGAAGACTCTTAACCCAATACCAAACAAGTATTGTGCTAGAAACTAATGATTAGAATATTGTACTTGAGAGTGATTTTCCTTGGGACTCAATTTGGTTCAATTAAACAGACATTTGTGAGGCATTTTTTATGTGGTGGCTACTGTTTTGGAAATTAGAGAACATTAAGGAGACACACAGTGTTGGCTCAAAGCATAGTTGAAGTCAAAGCATAGTTGGACAGGCTGTCACATAAACAAAAAAGCCATCATTGTTGGAGACCTACCCAAATCCCAACAATATTAGATTCATGATATTTTGTAAAGTATGCCTCGTTGTCTAAGCTCTGAAAAAGTAGGTTTCCTGGTTGTCTGCCATTGTCATATGATAACTAATACACTGGGAAATATTTTTATATAACAAAATAACCAGTCAAATCAGGAAAAACAATCCAATTTTAGCATACAATCAAAATATTATTTAAATTGGTTGTTTTGTAAGATTCAAGGAAACAAGAATTGAGTTATTTTAATAAAATGTTAGAGTTTGTTAAAGTATTTGCATAATTGCTTTTCTGATTCCGTACTAGCTGTTTGATATAATGAATAGAGTGAACCTCAGTGTCCTGAAAATACTGCCATTGTGGTAGAGGAGATAGCAAAATAGACATGTCATCTTGTGCAGGTAAAGGCAAAATGAGTGGCTTGTGGATGTGATGAGAACAACCTATTGAAATTATCTAGGCAGGAGGAATCATGGCTAGGCTTTACTTCCACACTATTTTAGTTTTGGGAAGCTGAGATGATAGCATTAGGGACATTACTGGCATAATGAGAATTCAATTTCTATACACCTACATTGTTATCTGGGAAGAAAATACTAGTTTAGGAAATATGGATTTATCTTTTGACTTATATTTATGAAAAAATTCTTTTAGTTGTTTTCTTTACATGGGTTATTATATTCAAACTTTTTCCCTAAATTTTATTGAGTTTTATGTGGTCAGTATAGTATTAATAATTATTAGTACCTTAGTCTCTTAAGTAGGCAACAGAGTAAAAAATCGTTTTAAGAAGGAACCAGATTTGTTCTTTTTGCTTAAGATTGCTTTGGCTATTTAAGCTCTTTTCTGGTTCCATGAAATAGGAACCTATCTCTCACCACTCACAAAAATTAATTCAAGATAGATAAAAGACTTAGATGTAAGTCATGAGACCATAGGATTCTAGAAGAAAATGTAGGAAAAACACATATAGATATTGGCTGAGGCAAAGAATTTATGACTAAGACCCCAAGGGCAATCACAGCAACAACAAAAGTAAACAAATGAAATTTGATTAAACTAAAAAACTTCTACACAGCTAAGGAAATAATTAATGGAGCAAATAGACAACCTACAGAATGGGAGAAAATATTTATAAACTATACATCCAATAAAGGACTAATGTCTAGAATTTACAAACAACCCAAGCAAATCAGCAAGAACAAAAGATGTGTGGATGCAGAAAGAAATGCTTATACACTGTTGGTGGGACTGCAAATTAGTACAACCTCTATGGAAAACAGTATGGAGATTCCTCAAAGTACTAAAAGTAGACCACCATTTGATCCAGCAATCCCACTACTGGGTATCTACCCAAAAGAAAAGAAGTCTTTTTATCAAAAAGACACCTGCACTTGAATGTTTATTGCAGCACAATTCACAATTGCAAAGATGTGGAATCAACCTAGTGTCAATCAATTCATGAGTGGATTAATAAAATGTGATACACACACACACACACACACACACACACACACACATATATACCATGGAGTACTACTCAGTCATAAAAAAGGATGAATTAATGCCTTTTGCAACAATTTGGGTGGAACCGGAGGCCATTATCCTAAGGGATGTATCTCAAGAATGGAAATAAACACCACATGTGCTTGCTACTAAATTGGAACTAACCAATGAGCACACATGAGCACCGAGGGAAATAAAACTCAGTGGAAATCAAGCCGGGGGGAGGCAGGAGGAGGGGAGGTGCAAAAACCTACCTAACAGGTACAATGAACACTATTTGGGTGATGGGCACACTTAAAGCCGTGTCTCAAGCATTACAAAGTGATCCGTGTAACGAAAAACATTTGTATCACCTTAATATTTTGAAATTAAAAAAAAACACAAAAAAGGAACCAGAGACACAAAAGAAAAAATAATTTTCATAAGAAAGCAAAGCATCATCTACAAAGTAAATTGTGATCTATCTTGATCAGAACCTTCAGTGCCCTGCGAATTGTGAGGTTCTCTAATTTCCAAGACCTTTCCCTTCTGATAGTTCTTTGATTTATGCAGAAGCCACACTAGAATGACAATTTTTTAAAAGATGGTAAGGTTATGCAATGAACCAGTTTTGTTTCTCTTGAAAAATGAATGGATAAACTAGATCAACAGAGACTCTCAAATCTCACTTTAAATACTACTTTTACTTTCCCTCCTTTTCTTCCACCCTGGCACCTTTAAGTAAAGTGGACAGGAAAAACCACCCTCTAAAAGTTTCAGATTTTCTCTCCCAAGTTCTTTCTGATCTTTTCTTGATTATAAAAATTAATAAGGAGCAAAAGGAACAAAAGCTGTATCCTAAAGAAGAAGGCAAGAACCAGGACAATCAACAGAACTGTGAGTCTTAACCTAAAAACTAGACAATTGTCTGTAACAATTTAGAGAGTAAACAAAATCCTAAGCCTGTAGCAGCACATTTTCCCCCATGGTAGAACGTCAGCAACAACTAGGTCTAAATGTGAAATTACCTACTCACCACCAGAAAGTACTTTTGATATAATACCCACAAGCATTTTTGGGGTAGTGTCTCTACAGCATTTCAGAATGAAGAAGGTATCAGTTTCAATATCTATTTCAGAAAGTCTTTTGGTGGCTTATTGTGTAGGTGTGCTATGGATGTAAAGATATAAATTAAGTTCCTTCTGAGTTCAATTAATTAGTTTTATAGGGAGAACTCAGAGTTATTTAAAAAGAAGGCCTGCTTTTTTTTGGTGTTCAGTGCAGGTGATATTTATTAACAAGTAGACTGTGCATAAAGAATATGTTTGTATGCATGCAAAGTGGTATTTTATTGAAGAACGCAAGGTAGGTTGTCATGGAGATTAAAAGCCTTGAAGTGCTATTCACTAACTGGTGCTAGTTATGGTTGCTGGGCACTAGAATATTAGGTTCTGGCACCCTGAATCTTTCATTGTTGTAATAATAATTACACTTTTATCCTCACTGTAAGGGCTATTCAAGTAGGATAAATAAATACAGACACATGAACAAATCTAACTTAAAGGTAAATATAGCAACCCTATGACCCATCCTGGTGCAAAATTATGTAGCTGTAGTTACTATACCATCAAAATGCTTGATTTTCATTGCAGGGTCATTGAAGCTGTTTATAAGATGAAATTACAAAATGCACAAAATCTGCACTTACATTAAAAGGCAAAAGAAGAATGAAAGCTATTGACCGTTAGTATGGTCACTGGTAAATATAAAGGTTTCCTTTAGAAGCAGAGGAAACAAATGAAAAGCTTGTAATATGTTTTGCTAGCATTTTCTTGAAATACTGTATTTATATGAGATTTCCAACCTCACTTTGAGCTCTATGTAAAGCACAAAGTGATTTTTCTGGTGTTCTTTTCTCTTCAACTATTAGATAAAATAATCTTGACAAGTTTACTTCAGTGAGAAACTATGTATTTTCTGTATAAAGAGAACACTTTTGCCTGGCAGAATCAGTATGGACATTTTCTTAACCAATAAATTAATAGAGAGAGTTGTAATATAGCAAAGTATACAACACACACAATATAACATTGAAATTTGTAGCAGTAAGTAATGTGGTTTTCAACACTGCCTCAAGTGATGATTAACTAGAATTATATATATTTATATTTAAACTGACACCACAGAATTCTTTTAAGTCTTGACAGATATGTGGAATATTTAAATGTAGTAATTGCAGTTGCTAAACCTCCTGGGATTAACCTGCTGGAGAGATAGTGACATCTTATATAGAGAAAAATGATTTATACTGTGGGCGAAAAACTGAAAATGAAGTAATTCTATGTGTGTTTTATATAACTCTTTGGAAAAGAAGTTTATTGTAACTAATGAATTGGTAATATTCTGTAATAATCCACCATGTGAACAATTATATAATTTGTGTAAATGCAGGCATATAATTTAGTTTTTTCAACATTGACTTTTAGGTTTCACAATATAACACAGTTCACAAAAAGGAAAACAGAATGAGAAGTAGATTAGTACTAGATTATTGTTAATGGTAGGAATCTTGGATTCTTGCTTAAAGGTAGGTTTTATATTACTTTATCTCCTAGTAAAGGGGAATGATGTTACACAGTACTTCTTGGTTCATTTTAGGAAATATTTGTCAAATGCCTTTATGCTTCAAGCACATGTTTTGGTGAATTTAATTGATGTCAAAAAGAAAAAAATTAATAAAGAGAGATAATGTTGATATGTTTTCATCCAATTAAGTTATTTTAAAATAAGGTCACCTTGTTTCCATATTATCTGTAGATAGAAGATATATTAATCATAGAGATTATCTATTTCCTCTGATGTTTAGAACTTTTGGTGAAGTTCTTTGAGTTATATGTATATAAAATAATCAAATAATCCACAACTTGAGCTTCAGAATCAATTTTAACAACCTTGACAAGATATTAATCTCATTTCTTTTGTGGTTGTCTTCCTTCTAATTTCTTGCCTTTAGGGAATATATAAACTTGGCTGCCAGATGTTCTGGGAGTCTTGTGTGGGAAGGGAGCGATAGGTTTTGCCATTTAGTATGTGGATTTTTAGTCAACTTCTCTGTTTTAATTATGACATCTCTGCCATTAGCTGTATCTAATGACCCAAGACCAGAATTCTTTAGGTTTAACCTCCCCCAAGAGTAATTTCTGCTAGGGTGGGGAAGGTGAACTCACTTACTGGTTGGGGCAGGGGATCCGGAAATCTCGTTGCTATTTATAGTTTCTTTCAACAAATTCTCCAGTCTATGGCCCTATCCTCTACCATTCTCGTGTTCTAGGTGCTTCTAATTCCTAAACTTTCAGAGGGGAGTATACGAACCAGCTTGCTTCTTACTGGCTTCTTCCTCCAGGCTTAAATTTATGTTTTCTCTGACCTGCTAAATCCATGCCATTATCCACCTATATGCTTTCCAGCTTCCAAAATTTTGTCTAATGGTATCTTCTGATCTCTTCGTCTTTGCAGGCTATCTTCCTTCGTTGTCATTCAGCAGGGAGCTGGAATGAACTTGCGTTAAATCTGTCATGTATAACAGAAATGTAATTTCTGAAAAGTGCCTAACTGTCATGACTATAAATACTAGAATATGATAGCTTAATAAAGTACATAATCTAATTTCCTCCTATAATTTCATAATTCTTGTTGTAAAGAAATACTCCATAAACTCATACAGTATTTTGAGCTTCAATTATTTTATAGTTGTTTTAGTGCCATTAGTGCCTTACATATCTTCAGGCATCTTTTTTCTCTCTTAAGTCCTTTTGCATCAGATAATTGTTAAATTAATAAAAACATATTTACATAAAAGTACTTTTAGAGAGTGGGCTTATGTTTTGAAAAAGCTAAAGCTATTAGAAACAAAAGGCACAAGGACACAAATAGCTATATTAACATTAAAATTATGAAATCAACTGACAAAAAATAATACAATTGAGAATTTAGGTTGGTACTACAGATTCAAGTAAAACCACCATGAGCCTGAGGACAAGACTTAGAATGATGGCATCAAGTAATGCAAGTGGTGGGGACAGTCCAAGAATGACTGCTCAAGATCCCACGTCGATGGCCACCTTGAGGAAATAATGGAAGATTCTGCATCATTTTTTCTTCTCCCCATTGCTTCTCCCATATTACCAAATGCTTTATTTAAACTACAGATCAACTTCCTTCATATCTTCATAATTAAATCTTATGAAAAACTGAATTAAGATTTTAATAAAATTTTCCTTTTTTCTATTTTATAGTCACAACTTCCCATTAGTAAAGGAAGATTCATTCTTCCATTCACCTAGACATTGATTCATTTATTCACTCAAGAAATATTTTTCGAGCACCTATTCTGTTCGGCATATTATAAGGTACTGGCAGATGCAACGGTGAGCAAAAGGAAATGCAGTCCATGTTGTCAGGTAGCTTTTAGTCAAGGGGAGGAGACAGATGTTAATTAACTAAACCTACTAATCAAATAAACTGAGATAAATGTCCTAAAGAAAAGAAATAGGTTTTATTGGCAGGTGTGTAATGAAAGAGTCTTACCTGCACTGGAGGGACGGGGAAATCTTCCCCAAAAGAAATGACAGTTGAGCTGAGATCTTAAGAACGCCAATTGAACTAAGCTAAAGGGACAGTGGGGTGGTGGGAACAGCATTGACGAGTCAGTAGGAGGGAGTACAAATAGTTATGAGAAACAGCACGAGATGAGGCCAGTGTAGGCGGGGATTAGTTAAAGAGGACCATGACTGGGCTGGAAGCAAAAGGATCGGATCATAGAATCATGGGAAGCCTGAAATATTAGGAGTGGAAATGAGGGGGTCATGTAAAAGAAAAAATTTCCTCAAATAGCAGTACTTGCTTCGGAAATGTTAAAACTGACTGCTGTGTTTCATCACAGATTGTTCTAACCGAGGGAAGCTGCTAAAGAACCATGAACCTGAGTGACCGCCGCCTAGGAGATCAGATCCTTATTGGATCTATAATAGCTGAAGACCCTTTCCTGACCAGTGAAGAAGGGAACTCACTTGTTTTAACCAACTGTGTAAAGACCTATGACTCTTTATCCAATTTAGAGTGCTACTTTTCAGTGCTTTATTAGTACAAGCACCATGAATTCTCCCTTTGTGGCACTTAAACACCTCTGAGTCCTTCGCCCCCCTCACTTTAGTGGACTCTCTGTGAATTTTTTCACTTGCAGGTTTTTCCTTGATTGGCAAGGGAATATTTACCTCTTAATTTGTTTAGCTTAATTTTTTTTGTTTGTTTTACTTTTTGACAGCAAGATATGGGGATATGGGTCATATCAGGTTTGAAACATGAAAAGTCCTGTCTGGATGCAGTTTGGGGAACGAATTGAAGAATGAATTAGTGGATATCAGGAGATAAGTTAGATTATTGCAGTAGTCCAGGCCTGAGATGACAATAGCTTGCTCCAGAATGGTGGCAGTGGAGACAGACACTACTGGACAGATGTGAGAGATGTCCAGGAGGCAAACTCACAGGATTTGGGAATGGACTGGGTGTGAGGGTTGAGAGGAGTCACGGGTGACTTCCTCTTTTTCCTCTTATTTTTGCTAGTTTTCCTATCCTTTTTGCTTCTTTAGTTTTTCCAGAGGCGACTGGTGACTAGTTTACTCCCTTGAGAGGAACTGGAAGCCCAATTATCAAAGAAAACATTTCCTCCTTATGTTCGAAGAAAACTTTTGTAAATAGCATTTTCTTAAGAAAAGTGGGCAGCATAAAAGGAAATATCTATTTTCATACACTGTTTCCTTTAGGACCATGAAGCACTATTGTTACATTACCTGTAGTGCTTAGATCATTGTGCTTGTTTATGTATGTATTCTTCCGAATATTTTCCATCCATGATTGGTTGAATCTGTGGACATAGAACCCACAATAAAAATTATGTAAATTTTAAAAATACAGTATAGCAACTATTTACATAGCATTTACATTAGTATTAGGTATTATAAGTATTCTAGAGATGATTTAAAGTATATGGGAGGATGTGTATAGGTTATATGTAAATACTATGCCATTTTATATACGGGACTTGAGCGTCAGAGAATTCTGGTATTTGTGGAGTTTCTGGAACAAATCTGCCTTTGATAATGAAGGACAGCTGGGATCTCTCTTCCCAAAAGAGGAAACTGATGGATCAAAATGGACCATGGGTGATATTAGGAATTATCCTGAAGACAGGCATTAGTTTATTGAAGTAACTAGACCCTGTGCAAGTAGTAGTCAATGGGCTTATATGCAGCAAATCCAATACCAGTTGTTGGGGGCCGCAGTTAATATGTCTTTGGCCAAATCATTCATATGGTGCTTTAAATAGTATTGTTACATTTTGGTGCCACTCATCAAGAATGGTCTGGTGCCAGGCAATAAATATATATATCAAAACCATTAAGTCTATCTAAAGCAAAAGAATTTGTGCTGCAGTATGTAGTGTGTCTTACTCAAAAGGTCTATGGAAGTGAGATTATTTCCAAATATACAACATCAATTTCCTAGTTCTCTTTTATGTTCTACTTCTGTATAATTTGGTTGTAAAATCTGGCTGTCACAAAAGGTCCTCAAGTATTTCGTGGAGATAGGAACCTCCCTTTCATGGTATAACGTAATAGGGCATTTTAGATTACTGGGTTTCTGGCCTGGTGTGGTATTTGCCATCTAAAGTTCCTTAATTGTTGGTTGAGTCCAATTACTTAGCAAACTAATGGGTTTATTACAAGGAACTAGTACCAAGGGAAGCTGGAACCTCCAAAGGAGAATGTGTACAAATCCAGTAGTCAGAGAGGTTGTGGGATTAGTCGGTTTATAAATAAATTGGAACTAGGTGACTAAGCATGTAAAAAAACAATGTTGAATAGCAGCTTTGCAGGTAACATAGTTAAAGATAGTTTTAAAGCCAGCAAAAGAACAAAGAAGATAGCTAAGAAAATAAAGAGCCAAAGAATGTATACTAAAAAGTGGCAATCCCTAGTCTCATTCCATGGCTTGAGTGGAGGCTGTTGACATCTCATGTAGGTATCTGTTTGGTTTAAAGATTTTGGGTGGAAGCCATCTCCTTTTGAAGACTGTCTGCTTCTGTGGGGTTCCTGAGAATCCTTAGCTTGAGGTTTCTGGTCGGGATAATCTCTTAGTCATTCAAGGATAATTATCTCCTTTTTAATTGAGAGACATTAATCTAACAATCAAGCCCTTGAAGTTTTACTGCTATGCTCGTTATAAATAACACATGATGGAATCTTTACATTGATGTTCAAGGGCTGTCTTTCTTTGATGTCTCTTCCAGAACAAACTTAGATATTTGTAAGTTTTATGTTATGCAAGAATAGTCCAGGAAGATATTGAAGGAGGGTTGCTCATACATGTTGATGATAAGACTAAGTATATTACATAAATCCCTTGCAGTATTTAGTTATGTTTGCTTGCAATCGTGTGTAGAATTAGAGATGATATGCTTATTCTTAGATGTGTGGGACAATATATTAATAATTTGTAAGGAGAGAGTCAGTGAATCCAAGGAGGAGTTGATCTCATTGTCATTAAAGCCAATGAAAATACCTTAGACCATGGGAGTTCAAATGTCTTAAGAACTATGCTAACTTGAGTTTCAGAATTCCATTTATTCTTTTTGCCTTTCTTGAAGATTGGGGGTAATATGGACCATAAATTTTCTAATTAAGTAGCAGAATTTTGCAAAACTCTTTAATAATAGTCCCAGTAAAATGGGCTCTCCTGTCACTTTAGGTAAATGTTGGAATTCCCTGGGTTGGAGACACAAAATCAAGTAATTTTTTTGCTACTCTAAGAGCCACAGCTCTCTGGCAAGGAATTATTTCAGTCCATCCCTATTATATAAACAATGGCCTGAATATATTCAAAACCCATTTCAGGAGGTTATATGAAAACCATTTGGAGATATTGAAAGAGCAGAGAGGTTTGGGGTCTTGTACATTCCACCCTTAGAATTGTACCGGGATTATCATGATGACATGATAAACCTACACCAGTGGCACACTCAAAAATTTTAATAATGTTTTTCCCACTAATGTTAATTGAGTACAGTAGGCAATTTTGTCCTAACCATGGTGGGTAATTCTGTGTGAAAATTTTGTAAGGTTTATTTTGAGAACCTCTGGTGCCACTAAGGGATTGTACTGAAAACTATACTTGAACTCTTTGATAGACTCATCCTCTCTTTGAATTAGAGCCCAATGTATTTTTTAAAAAAACTTATCTTATTTAGAGCAGTTTTAGGTTCATAGTAAAATTAAGAGGAGGGTACAGCGATTTCTCATGTACCCCCGCCCCCACACGTGCACAGCCTCCCCCATTATCAGCATCCCTCACCAGAGAGTACATTTGTTACAATTGATAAACCTATATTGCTTACAAAACCTACGAATGCATTTCATACTTCATAATCACCCAAAGTCCATAGTTTACCTTTGGGTTCACTCTTGGTAGTGTACGTTGTGTGAGTTTCAACAAATGCGTAATGACATATATCCATCATTAAAGTATCATGCAAACTATTTTCACTGCCCTAAGAAACCTTTGTGCTCTGCCTAATCATTTCCCTAAAGCCCTGGCAATAACTGATCTTTCCACTGTCTCCATAGTTTTATCTTTTCCAGAACATTATATAATTGGAATCATATGTATGTAGGTTTTTCAGATTGACTTCTTTCATTTAGTAATATGCATTTAAGTTTCCTCCATGTCTTTTTGTGGCTTGATAGCTCATTTCTTTTTTTGTTGTTGAATAATATTTTATTGTCTTGATGTACAATTTGTTTGCCTTTTTGCCTCCTGAAGAATATCTTAGTTGCTTCCAATTTTGGCAATTATGAAAAAAGCTGCCATAAAAATCCATGTGCTGGTTTTTGTATAGACATAAGTTTTCAACTCCTTTGGGTGAATACCAAGGAGTGCAATTGCTGGGTGGTATGGTAAGAGTATGTTTATTTTTGTAAGAAACTGTTAAACTGTCTTTCAAAGTGGCTGTACCATTTTGCATTCCCACCAGTAATTAGTGAGAATTCCTCTTGTTCCACATCTTCTTCAGCATTTGGTGACGTCAGTGTCCTGATTTTGGCCATTCTAATAGTTGTATAGTGGTACCTCACTGTTGCTTTAATTTGCATTTCCCTGATGACATATGTGGAGTCTCTTTTCACGTGTTTATTTTGCATCTATCTATCTTTTTGGTGATATGTCTGTTAAGGTCTTCAGTCCATTTTTAATTTTTTTTATTTCAGCATATTATGGGGGTACAAATGTTTAGGTTACATATATTGCCTTTGCCCCACCCAAGTCAGAGCTTCAAGCATGTCCATCCCCCAGATGGTGCGCATCATACCCATTAGGTGTGTATATGCCCATCCCCTTATTCCTGTTCCCATCTGCCGAACACCCTATGAATGTTACTACTATATAACACTTAAGTGTTGATCAGTTAATACCAATTTGATAGTGAGTACATGTGGTGCTTGTTTTTCCATTCTTGTGATACTTCATTAGTAGAATGGGTTCCAGCTCTATCCAGGGTAATACAAGGGGTGCTAGATCACCATTGTTTTTTGTGGCTGAGTAGAACTTCATGGTATACATATACCACATTTTATTAATCCACTCATGTATTGATGGGCACTTGGGTTGTTTCCACATCTTTGCAGTTGTGAATTATGCTGTTGTAAACATTCTAGTGCAGATGTCTTTTTTACAGAATGTCTTTTGTTCTTTTGGGTAGATTCCCAGTAATGGGATTGCTGGATCAAATGGCAAAAATACTCAACAAAATCCTAGCAAACCGAATTCAGGTGCTTATCAAAAAAATAATCCATCACGACCAAGTGGACTTCATCCCAGAGATGCAGGAACGGTTCAACATACGTAAATCTATAAATGTAATTCGCCACATAAATAGAAGCAAAAACAAAGACCACATGATCCTCTCAACAGATGCAGAAAAAGCATTTGACAAAATTGGCCCATTTTTTAATTGGGTTGTTTGTTTTCTTATTGTTCAGTTTTAAGAGTTCTTTTTATGTTTTGGATAACAGTCCTTTATTCAATGTGTCGTTTGTGAATATTTTCTCCCAGTTTATGGCTTGTCTTTTCATTCTCTTGACAGTGTCTTTCT
>NW_012148319.1:3545090-3668430 GCF_000956105.1 Propithecus coquereli
TCAGATTTATACCTAAGTATAAAGTATCTCACTTTTTTGGTTGCTAATGTAAATGGTAGTGTATTTTTAATTTCAAATTTCATTTGTTCATTACTTTTATATAGGAAAGCTATTGACTTTTGTATAGTACCCTTGTATGCAGCCTTTCTATAATCACTTATTGGTTCCAGGTGCCTTTTGTCACTTTTTTTTTGGATTTTCTACATAGATGATCATGTCATCTGAGAACAAAGACAGTTTTATTTTTTCCCTCCCCAGCTGTATACCTTTAAGTTCTTTTTCTTGTCTTATTGCATTAGCAAGGACTTCCAATATGATGTTGAAGGACTAGTGAGAGGGAACATTCTTGTCTCAAACCTGATCTTAGTGGGAAAGCTTCAAGTTTTTTTTTTTTTTAACCATTAAGTATAATGCTAGCTGTAAGGTTTTTGTAGATAGTCATCAGTTTGAGGAAGTTCCCTTCTATCGATAGTTTACTGACAGTTTTTTATCATCTATAGGTGTTGGATTTTGTTAAATGGTTTTGTTTTTGTGCATCCATTGATATAGTCATGTAATTTTTCTTTTTTAGACTGTGAAAAATTACAGCAATTGATTTTTGAATGTTGAACTAGCCTTGTACATGTGGGGTAAATCCCACTTGCCCAGCCTGAGCAAGAGCAAGACCCCATCTCTACAAAAAATAGAAAAATAGCTGGGCATGGTGGTGCATGACTGTAGTACCAGCTACTTGGGAGGCTGAGGCAGAAAAATCACTTGAGCCCAGGAGTTTGAGGTTGCCATTAGCTATGATGACAACACTGCATTCTGGCCTGGGTAACAGAGTGAGACCCTGAATCAAAAAAAAAAAAAAAATCATCCCACTTGGTTGTGTTATATAATTCCTTTTATACTTTGTTGGATTCAATTTACTAATTTTTTATTAAAGATTTTTGCATCTATGTTCATGAGAGATATTGTTCTATAGTTTTCTTTTCTCGTAATATTTTTGTTTGGTTTGCTATTAGGGTAATGCCGGCCTCATAGAAATAGTTAGAAAGTGTTCCCTCCGTTTCTAATCTTCTAAAAGAGATTGTAGAGAACTGGTATAATTTCCTCCTTAAATGTTTGGTAGAATTCCCCAGTGAACCCATCTGGGCCTGTTGCTTTCTGTTTTGAAAGGTTATTAATTATTGATTCAACTTCTTTAATAGATAAGGCCTATTCAGATTGTCTATTTATTCTCAGGTGAGTTTTGGCAGATTGTGTCTTTCAAGGAATTGTTCCATTTCAGCTAGATTCTTAAACTTGTGGGCATAAAGTTGTTCATAGTATTCCTTTGTTATGCCTTTTACTGTCCGTGGGATCCGTAGTTATGTCCCTACTTTCATTTGTGATATTAATTGTGTCTTTTCTCTCTCTCTCTTTTAGCATAGCTAGGCTTATCAATTTTATGATCTTTTAAAAACAACTCAGCTTTTGGTTTTATTGATTTTCTCTGTAGACTTCCTGCTTTCAATTTCATTGATTTCTGCTCTAATTCTTCTTATTTTTTTCTTTTGCTTACTTTGGATTTAATTTGCTTTGCTTTTTCTAGTTTTCTGAGGTGGAAACTTGCATTATTGTGTTTAGATCTTTCTTCTTTCATAGTATATATATTTTTTCAATGCTTATTTTTATTCCACTCTAGGTAGAGTATTTTCTTTATTTTTGATTTTCTATAGTTTGAAAATGACATTTCTGCATGTAGTTTTTTTGAGCATTTATTCTTCTTTATGTTATCTGAACTCTCTGGATCTGTGATTTGGTGTCTGACATTAATTTGTGAAAATTCTCAGTCAGTATTGTTTCAATTATTTTCTTCTGTTCCCTCCTCTCTTTCTTCGTCTCCTTCTAGCATTCCCATTAAACATAGGTTACATCTTTTATAGTTGTCCAACTGTCCTTGTATATTATGTTCTGTTTTATCCAGTTTTTGTTCTCTTTGCCTTTCAGTTTTGGAAGTTTCTATTGAGATATCCTCAAGCTCAGAGATTCTTTCCTAAGCCATGTCCAGTCTTCTAATAAGCCCATCAAAGATGTACTTCATTTCTAGTGCAGTGTTTTTGATCTCTAGCATTTCTTTCTTAGGATTTCCTCTTCCTGCTTACATTGAACATCTGTTCTTGCATGATGTCCATTTTATCCATTTGAGCCCTTAGTATATTAATCAGAGTTTTAAATTCCCTGGCTGATGATTCCAACATGCTTGACATATCTGGTTCTGATGCTTGTCCGGAACCTCCAAATGGGGGTTTTTTTTTTTTTTGTGCTTTTTGGTATGCCTTGTCATGTTTTCATGATATCTGAACGTGATGTGCTAGGTAAGTGGGCCTGCTATCAATAGGCCTTTAGAAATGTGGTGGTGAGGTGTGGGGGGAGGGAAAGCAGTCTATAGCCCTATGATTAGCTCTCAGTCTTTTAGAAAGCCTGTGCCTCTGGACTGTGAACTTCATAAATGTTCCTCAGTTTTTTCGCTCCCTCTTTATGAGGGACAGAATGGTTAGCCGGGCTGCAGTTGGGTATTTTCCTTTTCTCTTGTGGAAGGCTAGAGTTGTCTGGAGTTGGGTGTTTCCCTTTCCCCAGGTTAGTTAGGCTCTGATAATACTCCAGGAAGTTAGATTCTGGTTAACTAGTTTCTCCCGCGGGACCTTGTCAAGAACAGTGTTCTCTGGCCTTTCGCAAAATGGTTCCTTTTCCTCTCCCCCTGCTGAAAGGATAAGGGGACTTTTCTCCAATATTTACTGTGAGAACCTGCTTGAGCTCCTGGAGTTAGATCTCACAAAATTGTGGAGGAACCCCCCACAACTGGGTTCCCCTAGAGTCTTTAACTCTCAGACTTGTCCACACTGAGCTACTAGTAACTGATCAATTACAGCTCAGGTTTTCCTGTCCTAGCACTGCTCCCTGCAAAGGTTTTCACTGGTGGTTTTCTGCTCTGGTAAGCCATGACGCCCTGTATCTTCCTGTCTGTCTTTCCAGTTTTGGGGACTGCTGTGTGCCCTGTGTCCTTATCTCTCTTATAGATCATAGAAGAGTATATTTTTCAGTCTGTTCAGCTTTTCACTCATTAGAATGGGGTGGTGACTTCCAAGCTCTTTACATGTGAAACTAGAAAATGGAAGCTTGAGTCCAATATATTTTTACATGGAATGCTTTTGGGTGAATCTCCAAAATACCTTCTCCAACATCTACTGCATTTCTAAACTCCTTAGGTTACTTATGAAATTTAGGGTCCTTAAGTTACCCTTGGGGTCTTTCCATCCAATATTTTGTATGTGAGATTCTTTCAAAATATGAACCAATTGCTGTAAATCTTAGAGCTCTGGAGTTTAAGTTCCTAAAATTATACTAAATTCTTTGGTAAATTTCTCTCTATCTTGTTAAAACTTTGGGAATTCTTTGACAATGGTTCTTCACTTAGAATGTACCAGAACTTATATTCAACGATGAGAGGTTTTCCTGTTGGGAAGAGTGTTTAATTTTAAAAGTTAATTGAGCTTTGGGTGCTAGTAGGAGGCTAGAAAGGAAGGGAAGTAGGTCAGAAAGAGAGATGGGGACAGAATAAAATGTAGAAGCGTAGGATGGAGGAAGAATAGTAGGATAAGAATAGTAGGATAATCTCAAATTGAGATTTGGGGTATCTTGAAGTGAGCTAATTTTAGGTTTTTCAAATTTTTCTTTTGCCTTGTCCAAGTACTCGCTTAAAAGAACAATTTTGGAATCTGAATTTCTTTGGCATACTTCCTCATACCAATAAAAACATACAGATCATTGGTACTTTGGTTTTTTGTTCCACGACACCCTTCAAATGAATAATTTCTTTCATATCTAAAGCTCACAAAAGTGACTGTTGTAAATTCTATATTGTAAAATTGCGCTACTTGGAAAGATAAGTAGAAGAATTTGAGATGTAGCCTAAACACACATGAGAAGAAGTCCAGCCTGGAGTAGGTAAGGACATAGATTTAGACTGAGACTAAGCTATGAGGGTCTGGGAACAATCAAAATTGTTACTCGTGTACTTTGTGAATTGGATCTCTAGCCTAATGGCCATGCCATCTCTAACTACAAACCCAACTTGTTTGTTGCTCTTGGTGGATGGAAAAGTTTAGAGAGGAGATATCTCCCAGAACCAGAATATCAGGGACAACTTAAGACTGAGGAAAGTTCTCATGATGTTTTGATAACTGACCCGGGGCAGAGTTTGTCCAAAGGACAGCACTCCGAGAAGAAACCTTCTGAAATGCTCCATTTCCAGAATAGCCCAATGAATGGTCTTATCATAGACCTAGACCCTTCCTCTTCCCAAGGAACTTCCTCTCACAGATGCACAACAAAAACAATAAGGACAGACAGAGACAAATAATAATGTTGTTAGTAATTAGTCAGGTTTCCACTAAAGATAAAAGATTTGCAAATCTTATTAGATAATCAAAGAATTGCTAAAAAAGGGTTTCATATTCTATTAATAGGAGTCAAAATAAAGTTACCATTTGGGGAGATTTAAAAAAAAAGACAGAGAAATTGAAGCTCAAACCCAATGTGTGCTTACCTCATTACTACTGACGTGGACATATGTGAGGAAGAGGTTCAAAGGAACTTTTAGGAGTACTGTTCCTTGTGGAGAGTCTTAGGCCACTGCAGTGAGCAGATCTCTACTGTATTTTGGTCGAAACTCCAAGATTATTGAATACTGGTTCCCTGAAAATACCACTGAAATAGCCTGTTGATAAAACGAAGCCAAGTTTATTGTTTACTGCAGCATGAAAAATCACTACCTTTACAGAGTCTTAGTAACATCTCTTAGAGGGGAGAGCTGTAGTAGCATATTTATGAAATTTTGAGGATTTGATTTAATATAGATTTTGTAATGATTAAGATTGGGCAAAATTCATGATACGATGGTTTCAAACGTGACAATTTTAAAGCAAATCTTAAAGAGTAAACTGTCATTTGAGGAGCTTACTTAAGCTATCCATTGTCTTGAGAAAGGGGTATTTAATGATGATAAATTGAGTAGTCTAGTGGTCAGATAAATGGAATTTTGGGAAATTCCTGAAACAAGCAATAGTTATTGCAATTTTAATCTTTCTTGGCAAGAACTTCCTACAATAGTAAATTTATGTTAATGCAGACAGTTGAATAGTAACATCATGTTGTAGACAGTAAGTTGTAGAGATGGTTTTGGTTGTCAATACTTCCCCCCAACATACACACATTTTTTTTTTTTTCTGTTGAAACTTTGGAAATTTAGGTTCAGGAGCCATATGAAATGTTGCATCAGTTTGCAAAGTTCTTTCTGTTTGCGGTGACACTTTTTCGCTTAGTTGACTTAGAATTTGCTTTATTCTGTTGTCAGTTGGGATTTATTTTGTAAAATGAAATTAAAATGCCAACAGAGAATTTAAAGTGCATAATGGCCTCTAAAAACGAGAACATTTAGCCACAATCAACATAACTTTTTCCATTTTAAGTCATGGTCAAAATTGGAAAGAAAAATTTAAAAGTATGATTTCTTTTTTTTTTTCCCCCAGCAGGCATTATTAAATATAGAAAGCTTAAAATTTCAGAAACAGTCTATGCTAACATGATTTAAATAAAATCTTCTGTTAAGATCATTTAAGAAAATAGAAATCTGGGGTAATCTTAGTGCTATATTTTCATTGTGTATTTTTAAAAATATTCTTTTGCCACATTCAAAATCAGTTAAAAAATTGCAGAGCATACTTATTTTTTGCTTCCAGATGATTTGTTGAAAGTAACATCTTTTGATTTTAAAAGCAAAAAAATTCTTATTATAACATTTTAGAAAATTTAGAAAAGTACAAATAAGAAAGGAAAATTTGTAAAAATTGCTACTTTCTAGAGACAGTCACTGCATTCGTTTTCTAGGCTGTGTAGTAAATCAACACAACCTTAGCAGCTTAAAACAATAGCACACATTTATTATCTCACAGTTTCTGTAGGTCAGAATTCCTAGGACAGTATAACTGGATTCTCCGTTTCAGGGTCTCACCAGGCAGCAAAGTGTTGACTGGGTTGTGTTCTGATCTGGAGACTCATCTAGGGAAAAATATGCCTCTAATTCAGGTTGTTGATGGAATTCACTTCTTTGCAGCTGTGTGGCTGATGGCTCTGGCTTCTCACGGACCAATGGTGGAAAACTCCCTTCGGGCCTTAGAAAATCCCCTCCAGCCCTAGAGACTGCCCAGAGTTCCTTGCCACATGGCAGCTTGAATTTTTAAGCTAGTGGAATAATCTTTCTCCAGCCTGCTAATATATTAATAGAATCTTATATCATGTAACATAATCATGGGAGTGACATTGCATCCATCACCTTTGCCATATTCCATTGGTTAGAAGCAAGTCATCAGTGCTGCCTTCACTCAAGGGTAGAGGATTATACAAGGGCATGACTAATTGAAGATCAGTTTAGGGTGTCCACCACAGCCACTTTATTTATTTTTTTTGGGGGGAGGTATCTATCCTTCCATGCTTTTTCTATGATTGAATATATACAGTATATTACAAATACAGTATAACCTCATTTTTTCATTTTGCCAATATTCTTTAAAAACCTGTTTTTAAATTTAATATACATGTATAAATAGTTCATATATATAGCACATGAATATATACTATAATTATAATACTGCTATAATTGGTATTAAATATATCATAGTTTATAGTAGTAAAATTTATAATAGAAAAATATTGCATCAAATCTAAATGCCCAGTAAGAGGATATTGCTTATATAACTTTTAATTTTAAATCTCCTCTTACTATGGCTTAATATTATTTCTAATTTTTAACTATTAAAATGATTATTCTACAGAAATCTTTGCATAGAAATCTTTGTGCATTTTAAAAAAGTCTTTAGAATAAACCTGTAGCAATGAAATTACTAGGTCAAATGGCAAGACATCTTAAAGTCTTTGAATTTATAATCCCAAATTAACTACTGGAATGGCAGTACCAATTTAAATTCCTCCCACTCTCCAACATTTTACCAATTTGATGAGAGGAAAATAGTATCTAGTTTTAGTTTTCCTTTCCCTATAAGAGAACAAGACATTTTCCATATGATTTATTTTCTATTTACATTTATTCTTTTAAGATTACCTGTTCATTTGCTAATTTTTCTACTGAGTTGTAGTTATTTTTTGATGAGGAAAATATAATAAGGGATATATGAAGCATTAAAGGTTTGGTGCAAATGACAAATGCTTCAAAGTAAGTTTTAAATTATATAGATAATACCATTGAATACTAGCACCTCATAACATTGCCCACTGAAACACTAAAAAAGTACAAAAGTTCACAACATATTGTAGGGAAAATTCATCAAGAATCTGCTCTGTTATCTTGGAGGTACCAGACATACCATATGCTGTGTCTAGGAGTTGCTATGGCAACTACTTTTAAAATTTAAGAACAGGGTAAATTGTTGCTTAAAATCTCCATAACTTAGTGAGTCAATTAAGATCTTGTCAGAGCACTACATTCCTTTTACTACCTGGTAATGCTTTATTTGTTGTAGTTCTATGGCATGTGATGTCTGTGGGTCAGAGAAGAATGTGTTTCTTTCCGGTTATTTAAGATCCTGGAGTGGAAACTGTTCATTTAGTATTTTTGATGACTAGTCAATGAATCATTATAAGGGAGATCCAAGAAATAGCCTCACTGAATATGGGCAGATTTGAGCATGTAAGCGTAAAGTTGAGAGAAATTTTTGGAGCCCTGACCTCAAATAAGGAAACTCCGGTAGAGAGACATAGCCGCAGCATTTGGGAGTTAGCAGGGCTAGAGTTAGAACCTATGTTTTTTATCCTCCTTTGTATCGCCACACTATAGTATATTCACAGTTTAGTCACTTTTTAAAGAATTAAATTATATTTTTATCAAGGTAATATATTAACCAATCCATCAATGCCCCTAAAGTGAATTCAAAGTTTTATAATAAAATGATCAGTTTGAGACCCTTCCCCACCTCATGCCAACCTTAATTTATCAAATTTTGACATTATGTACTGATTTATTAATATTATAATGGTAATGGAGGCCTAAGCTATTTTATGCTCGCCTCTGCCCCCTTTTTTCTCCCTCATGTTCTAAAAATAGATATGTAATACTCTTTAATTAATTCAATAATCAAATTAATGAAATCATGACCTTGTAAAATATTGACTGCAGAAACAATTTGATTCCTTTCTCATGCAGCTTTTTGTTTTCCCTGGAGTTATAATTGTCTCTTTTTAAATTTTCTAATTTCTATGTACTCATCACTAACTTTTTTTGGTCATATACTATCAATTTTTTTTTAGTAGTCAAACACAATTCTAAACACTATGACATTTTAAGCTCCCCCCCACCTCCAGACATTCCTCCTGAAGCCATTCTTCTTTCTCTTGCTTACAGCTGGACTAGCTGCCTTCTAGGCTGCTGCATAGCTCTAAGTCTCCATTTCCCTTCACTGTTTTCAAGTGTTGAAGTTCCTGCTCTCTGAAATCCATGTCTTGCTCATTCTCACTCATGTTGCTAAATAGTAAGGTCATTAAATATGAAATGTCTGATTTCGAATCAAAAGTGTAGTTTATTATATCTCAAACAAGGAGCAGTACAATTAATCAAACTATGCGCCTAAACTATCAACAGACTTTTGCTTTCTTAACAGTAGCTTGTTTATGCCAGCAGCGAAGAAGCCTGGAGAGTGAGTGGCGATGAAATTGTGAAAGGCTTTTACCACAGCTTGTTGAGAATTGAATATTTTCCTTGCAAGAAGTGGCCCAGAACCTGGAAGAAGTGGTAGTCAGTTGGTGCAAGGTCTGGTGAATATGGTGTATGATAGAGAGTTTCCCAGTCCTGTAGTTTAAAGCAGTGTTGTTTGTGCGACATGTGGTCAAGTGTTGTCTTGCAAGAGGATTGGCCTATCTCTATTGACCAATCTCGGCTGCTTAATCGCAAGCATCATAATCATTTTGTCCAACTGGTTGCAGTAGACATCCGCTGTAATCGACTCATCAGGTTTCATGAAACTATAGCAGATATTATCAACACTGGACCACCAAACAGGCACCATTAGCTTTTTTTTGATGAATGTTTTGTTTTGGACTGTACTTCATCTTTATCCAACCATTGTGCCAAATGCTTGCGATTGTCAAAAAAAAATCCGTTTTTCATCATATGTAACAATATGGTGTAGAAATGGTTCACCTTTATGTAATGACAGCAAAGAAAGGCAAGTGTCCAGATGATGTCTCTTCTGATGCTTGTTTAATTCATGCGGAACCCGTTTATCCAGTTTCTTTACCTTGGTGATTTGTTTCAAATGGTACAATCTTGTGGGAATAGTAACGTTAAACATTGTTGTTAATTCACAGGTAGGTTGAGATGGATTCGCTTCCACTACAGCTTTTAGCTCGTCATTATCTACCTTGGTCTCAGGTTGCCCACATGGCTCATTTTGATGATTAGAATCACCAGAATGGAACTTCTCAAACCATTGATGTACTGTGTGTTCATTAACCACATTCTTCCCAAAAGCTTCGTTGATATTTTGAGCTGTCTGTACAGCATTGGTTCCATGACTGAACTCATATTTGAAAATAACACGCATTTTTGACTTATCCGTGGTTTCACAAAAATTGCTCTAAAAAATGTGAAAGGTAATCACAAGCCAAACCATGCATTTGAAAGACTGAGGCTTTACCTTCACAGTAAAAATGAAACAAGGAATGTCAAAATGAAATTTCAGATATATCAACTGTCAAACTTAGTACTTAAGGAAATCGGACATTTCATGCTTAATAACCTAATCTCTCCTCTGGTAGCTTCCTAGAAAACAGCACATGAGAGACAAAAACCTTTAAATTCTTGCATATTTGAACTGGCCTTAATTTAATATTACATTTGGATGATAGTTTAAGTATACAATCATAAATTAAAAATAATATTCTCTCAGAATTTTGAAGGCATTGCTGCACTATTTTTTAGCATTCATATGCTACTCAACAGCATTCTGTTTACTCCAGTGTTTTGAAATTTCACAGTGATGAGACTGGGTGTGGCTCTTTCTTCATTATATCGGCCTCTTTCTCTAGATATTTATGTTCTTTAGTTCTGAGAACGTTTCTTGTGTTATTTCTTTGAGAATTTCCTACCCTTGGTTTTCTCGTTCCCTCTGGATAGTTTATGGGAAATTTACCCAAATTGATTTATCTAACCTACTATTAAAATTTTAAAATGTGGTTTAATTCTTAAGAAATCCTTCTCTGAATATTCTCTTATTTCCATCTTTTCATAACTTTCTATTCTTATTTCATGGATGTACGATCTTCTTTTATTTCTTTAAAGATAATTGATTATAATTTTTGAAAGGGGATTCTTTCTTTTCTTTGGCTCTATGTTTTGTGCATTGTCTCTATTTGCTTCAAATTCCTTTGTTCTTAGAAACTCCAAATATGCTTCTTAAAGATAAAAATACAGAATTATGAGATTTGAGTTCATCTATCCTATCTGATTTAGTAAGTTCATCTATCTTATTTAATGGTAGAAAAATACTAAATTGCTGAAATATATTCAAGAAACTTCTTACTAAATGGCAGTGATTACGCATTTTACTTTTTTATATCCCACAACACATACATATGAATAAAACTTTTACGGTGCTATAGAAGTAGAAAAACTATTGCATCAGAAATTCCTTAATCAGCTTTCTAGCAATTTGGAAATGGTGCTCTCTGTCTACTGCTGAGTTTCTTTTATCTTCCTACTCTATGTCTCTTTCTAAAACTTCCTGTTCAAAATCTGCACTGAGAATTTTCATGGTTTCTTCCCTTACCTTCTCATTTTCAAAGGTAATTCCCTGGCCAATCTCTCTTTCTAACATATTATATAATATCTAATGGAAAAGTCGGGGCAAATCAGTTAACAAATCTTCATATAATTGAAAATGAAAAAATATTTCTTATAGGAGTCATTATAATAAAACATTGTTAAGGTACTTTTAAATCTAATAATACTTGCCTCCAGTAAGACTGGGGAATGAACAGATTAATTGTGGCTTATGTTACACAGAAAAGGGGGAAATCTATACTTCAAATTTTATTCTTTTGGTTTAGTGAAATTCTGGAAAAAAAAAGATATTTTAAAATAATATGTTCCTACACTGGTAATCAAAGAAAGAATAGATTTACAGTAGTGGCAATCACTTCTGATTTTCTTTTCTCTACCACTTGAACTTAACAGTTTGAATCTCATCTTCAAATATTTTGAAACTGGCTATTTAGTCCTTTGATCATCATTTTTAAACTTTCTAGAAAGTAGTGATTAATTTCCCTTTCTTTCGTTAGTTGTTTTGGTAGGGCTACGATTGACTCCTTTGTAAATGTGTGATGTTAAGGGTTTGATTTTATTTTGGACTCTATTTAAATATCGAACCAAGTTAATCCATTCTACTTTTCTTTGGTTTGATCAATGCAAAAGATAGATCTTTTCCATTTGTAGCTGATCTCTCTGGTGCAGTACTTCTCACTTTTCTTAGGCGGTACCTTTCTGGTATCTATGTTAAACATTTCCCGCATAGAGTTTCCGCATCATTTGGCCCTGGGGAATAGATGAAAAACAATAAAGGAGGGAATAAAGTAGGAAATTATGAGGCTGAAATAGAAACTGGCCACAGCAGAGAATAAAGTAGGTAAGTGTGTATTCAGTGTATACCTGTATACTCAGAGACGCTATGGCCCTTCTGGCTCTTGGAAAATCCTGAGCAGAGCATATTTACAATAGGATCAGAGTATATTTCCTTTTCTAAGCAAGTAATCTCAGCTATGGACTATGCATAATGTAGTTAGTTGGGTTATTTTAAGCAAATGTTTTCACCTTCTCCATGCACTCTGCACTTGTCATTTGTCAAATGGGGGTAATGTCTACCTTAGCACACTGTTTTGAAGATCGCAATTAGCTAATGGATTTGAAAGTACTGTAGCAAGTTAAAAATGTTCTACAAAGGCAAGGCATTTAACATATTCTTCAGGGGCTCTGTGCTGTTCTAATAGGTGGGAGGGGAGTTTCTTGGGCACCCTGCAAGGCCAAGATCAGTGGCAGTTTCCCACAGAGATCACCGGATGTGGTTGGCCAGGTAATGTGAAATCGCACATGCCTCAATCTCAGACTTGGGACTCCCTAATGGTAGAGACAAGTTTATAATTTCTTTGTTTTGTTTTCTCTTGATTTCAGAGCATTTGCTGATATAGTTCTTATTCTTGTAAAAGGTGGGGAAGAAAGGAGCCATATGATTAAATATAGAGTCATTCTTCATCCTGAACCACCACTTCCTATTCCTCTTCCCTTTTATCACCTTCTTTGAAATAATATTACTTCTATATAATCAAACCTATGAAAATGTTTTTTGTTTAGGATGGAATGCCCGAATTCAACCACGGAAAAGCATTGTCTTAAGATACTTTCTGCAACAAGCTATAAAAATAAAAACCAACCAACCAACCAAATAAACCCCCCAAAACCTTGGCTTTAACAGGTTGTATGACCAGCAGCTCACAAAGGTCATTGAGGACACAGGTTCCTTTTATCTTCCTGCTTTGCTGTCCTCACCCCTGGTTTCTTACAGAGGCTGTTGTCAGGGAAAACCAGAGTGGACGGTAGTTAAAGAGGTAAAAGCAGATGTAATCAGAGACTATTGCAATAGGAGAAAAGAGACTTCAGAAAAGAACTGGGCTCAATTCTGAATTCAACAAGGAAAAGTGGGGATTTACAGCCAAGGAGCAGGGTAGGGGGATTGGTGGATGGAAAATTACCCAGAGGGAAGGGCAATTCTTTGGTAAACTGACTTAATAGGATTCTTGCTGAAGGCAGGCCAGGGTGATGAGATATTACCTGGGGGAAGGTAGGAGATCAGGAGTTTGGTCAGATATTGAAGATGATCAGATATTGAGAGCAGGGGATTCTGGCTAAACTGACCTATCAGGATTCCTGCTAAAACTGGGCTCTACAAGGACAGAGAAAGAAGTCCAAGGTCAAGCTTAGTAGAGCAGAGAGCTCAGAGCAGCCTGACTAAAGTTTGGTTAGGGAGAAAATCTTTGACATTGGTTTCCTTTATATTCACAAGACAGCTACAGCAGTTCTAAGCTTTCTATCCAGATCCAGTAACTCCAGGGGAAAGTGAGCTACTGTCTCTTCCTTGAAACTCTTTTTTAGGAATGAAGAATGCTTTTCTAGAAATTCACACCTGATTTTCTCATATGTCAATGGCTGGGGTGGGTCACGTGCCCATTGTAAACCAATAACTGAATGAGAAATGGGTTACCTTGTTTGACTTAGACACATCGTCTTGCGGAATCAACCACAATGACCACCACTAGAAGCATGCTTTTTGTTTAACTTTGAATTAGAAATCTTGTAACTTTTCTATAGCAAATTCAAAATTTTCTTTTGATTGCTACATTTAGTAAAACTCTGCAATTACACACACATGATGATAATGTGAATTCAGATATAACACTATTGGCAGTGGGCTCCCATCCTTTCAATAGCATTCATTCTCAAATTGGGTGGGATAAATTCTTATCTTTCGAGAAGGGAGAAGGATGTAAGGTGTGGGGAAGGACAAGATTGGGTGGAGATATTCAGGCAGTTCTTGAGAAGTGGAGGCAAAGAGCAGATCCCTACATTCTCAGTATTCTTTCTATTCAGCCTCTTTATATCAGGTTGATAAAATGCGTGCCAAAAACCCTGATGTTCCTGGAATCACTGCCACTCTTCTGTTAGTTCTAGCTAGCCACAGAGCTCAAAATTATTTCCAGTGAAATTTAAGACAGAATAGAAAATCACAACCAGTTCGTGACAAAATACAGCTAGAATCAGGTGGATTTGGAATGCATAGTCAGATTCCCAGAAACTTCTATTTGGTGGGATAGGCGGCAGCCACTCCTGGTAATTTCATTGATTTCACTGTAATGCGAAGTACATTCTACATCATTAAATTTTTAGATTTCATTTATTGAGTTATGTTAGAATTTTACTGCATTCGATCTCTATTGTTCATACTTGTAGTGTAGGACAGTGGAGAAAAACCATGCTAAGGGATAGCTGTTTCCTTTAACTTGGGGATAGTCTTGATATCTCCTACTTGTTTCGGAAATTTTGAACCAGGTGAGAGGAGAGGAGGTTGTAGGACAAAAGAAAGGTAACGAATAGCAAGACCCAAAGGTGCAGAAGTTCTGAGACATTGTTCTGGAGAAATTATCACAGAGAAAAAGAAACTTTCTTACAGATATTCTCTCCAAATAATCATAATTAGTAAGAAAGAAACCATAATTGACCATGGCTAAAATATTATGCGTAAGAAAATTTTTTGCTAAGTGATGAAAACCTGTTTAGGTATTGTATTAGTCAGGATTCTCCAGAGAAATAGAACCAGGAGGACATATATAGATATGTAGAAAGACATTTACTATAAGGGTGATCCCTTACATGATTATGGAGGCTGAGAAGTCCCATGATCTGCTGTTTGGAAGCTGGTGAGCCAGAAAAGCTAGCGGTATAGTTCCAAACCGAGTCCAAAGCCCTGAGAACCAGGAGCAGCAATGTCCCAGGGCAAGAGAAGATGGATGACCCAGATCTGAAGGAGAGAGCAAATTCGTTCTTTCTCTGCCTTTTTGTTCTATTCAGGCCTTCAATGGATTGAATGATGTCCACCCACAGTGGTGAGGGAGATCTTCTTTTCTCAGTCTACTGATTCAAATGCTAATCTGTTCTGGCACTCTCATAGACACACCCAGAAATACTGTTTTACCAGCTGTCTGGGCATCTTTTAGCCCAGACAAGTTGACACATAAAATTAACCATCACAGATATGGATATGAACAGATTAGCTTGTATAAATAGTTTAACAGAAAAATAACTGGGTAACAATGGCATTAAATAAAGTGCGATAGTGGGGTTAATTTATAACAAAATGTTCTTAATTTTCTCCATATTTCTTTCCCTTTTTTAATTAAAAAAATGTATTTTTTATTTTTTTAGAGATAGGGTCTTTCTCTCTTGCCCAGGCTGAAGTGCGGTGGTGCAATAATAGCTCACTGTAGACTCTTGAGTAGCTCAAGTGATCCTCCTGCCTCAGCCTCCTGAGTAGCTAGGACTACAGGAATGTGCCACCATGCCCAGTTATTTATTTTTTATTTTTGCTTTTAGAGATGAAATCTCGTTATGTTGCCCAGGCTGGTTTCAAACACCTGGCCTCAAGCGATCCTCCCACCTCAGTCTCCCAAAATGCTGGGATTACAAGCATGAGCCACTGCACATGGCCTCCATATTTATTTTGAATCTTGATGAAATATGTGATTTTTACACTATTGCAGACTAAATGGAACAGAATTCATAGTATATAATTTATGTAGCTGATTTCATTTGTAGTTTTTTTTGGGGGGGTTTTAAAATAATTCTTTAAAAATAGCTTCATTGAGATATAATTTACATACCATAAAATCTGCCCATTGTAAGTGTATAATTTAATCATTTTTAGCAAATTTATAGAATTTTGAATAAATTTTATCCTGACTCAATTCTAGAACATTTTCACACCCCTAAAAAGTTTTCTCACGCTCATTTGTAGTCAGTCCACACCCTCCTCCCAGCCCTAGGCAGCCATTTGCCTTTCCTAGAAATTTCATATAAATGGAACCAAAATATATGTAGTTCTTATGTTTGGTTTCTTTCACTTAGCATACTGTTTTGGGGGGTTAACCAAGCTGTAGTCTGTATCAGAAACTCATCGCTTTTCATTGCTCAATAGTATTTCTTTGCATGGATATGCCTAGCACATTTGGTTTTCATATTCACTGATAAAGGGACATTGTATCACTTTCAGTTTTTGGCTATATGAATAATGCCGCTATGAAAATTTATGTGGAAGTTTTTGTGTCAATGTATATTTTCATTTTCCTTGGGTATGTGCCGAGGAGTAGCATTGCTAGGTCATATGGTAACTCCAGGTTTAACATTTTAAGAAACTGCCAAACTGTTTTCCAATTAGCTGTACCATTTCACATTCTTACCAGCAATATATGAGGTTTCTAATTTTTCAATTTCCTTGCCAACCACCAATATTGTCACTCTTTAAAATTACTCGTTTTAATGTGTGATTATAGCATTTTACGGTGGTTTTAATTTGCATTTCCCTAATGACTAATAACATTGAGAATGTTTTTATTTGCTTATTAGCCATTTTTTCAGACATATGATATGCATATACTTTTTTGTAGTCTGTAATTTGTCTTTGCATTTTTCTTATTGGTGACTTTGGAAAGTCAAAATTTTTAATTTTGATGAAGTCCAATTTATGACTTTTTTTAATGGATCATGCTTTTAGTGTCATATTTAAGATTTTTTTTTTCCTAATCCAAGAGTTTCTCCTATTGTTTCTTCTAGACATTTTAAAACTTTAGCTCTTACAGTTAGGTCTATAATCTGTTTTGGGGTAATTTTTGTGCATAGGGTAAAGCAAGGGTCTAAATTTGTTTTGTTGCATATAGTTATCCATCTGTCCTACTAACATTTGTTGAAAAAACCATAATGCTTCCAAATAAATCAATTGACCATAAAGGTAAGGATTTATTTCTAACTCCAAATTCTTCTCCATTTATTTATGTATCTATCTTTACACCTGCTACACTGTCTTCATTATTGTAGTTTTATAGTAAATTACAATATGAGTAGTTTAAATTCTCTAAATTTGTTCTTTTAAAAAATTGTTTTGGCTATTCTAGGTGCTTTGCATTTTCATACAGATTTTAGAATCAGCTTGTCAATTTCTACAAAAATGACTGCTAGGATCTTGACTGGGATTGCATTGAATCTATGGAAAAATATAGGAAAATTACTATCTTAACAATATTGAGGTTTCCAATCCATGAACATGAAATATAACATTATTTATTTAGATCTTTAATTTCTCTCAACCATGTTTTGTAATTTTCAGACTATAAGTCTTTCACTTTTTTTATTAAATTTATTTCTAAATATTTTAGTTTTATTGAGGATAGAATTGTTTAATTTTATTTTTTGACTGTTGCTAGTATATAGAAGTAAAATAATTGATTTTTCTATATTGATCTTGTATACTGTGGCCTTCTAAATTTATTTTAGTTGTAGTAATTTTTTTTAATAGAATCCTTAGGATCATGTCACCTGTAGATAAAGACAGTTTTGCTTCTTTCTTTTCAATCTGTATTCCTTTAGTTGGTTTTTCTTGCCTGACTACACTGGGTAGAACCTACTATATGATGCTGCATGAGAGTGGGGAGAGTGGCTAGCTCCTCACCTATTTCCTGACCTTGGGGCAAAAGCATTCAATACTTTAATTAAGTATGATGTTAGCTGAAGGTTTCTCATAGATGCCCTTTATCAAGATTAGGAAGTTCCTTTCTGTTCCTAATTTGTTGAGTGTTTTATCTTCAGATGTCATAATGAGGGGTTTGGCTTTTACTTGAAAACAATATAGGACCAAATGTCTTTATCAAGGAAGTAGAATGATCAGGGTAATTATTTAGAAAGGTGATTCTTAGAGTGGCATGAAAGAGGGAGAGACTGGCAACTGGAAGGCCAACTGAAAGTCATTATTATACTAAAATAATCATCTGTAATAATACAGGTTCTCAAATTTTAGTGCACATCAGACTCATCTGGAGGTCTTGTTAAAACAGATTGCTAGCCTCATCCCCAGATTTCAGATTAAATGGATCTGGGGTAGAATCTGAGAATTTGTATTTCTAACAAGCTCCCAGGTGATTCTGATGCTGTCAGGCCACTTTGAGGACCACTGGTCCAGGCAAAGGAAATAAACACTTAAACTAGAATGGTGGCAATAGGATGGAAAGATATCAGAGGGGAAGAATCCACATGTCTCAGTAATACATAGGATATGGAGAATGAAGTTGGGAGTTCATGACGACATAATTCAGACTTGTATAATTGGTGGTCCTGTTAATAGAGGTAATTGTAGAAGGTTACTTGGAGAGGTAGATTGATGATGCATTTATTTTGGACATATTATTATATATTTGAGATGCTATAAAGATACTTAGGTGGAGATTCTCTGCAAACATCTGGGCATGTGGCTTCTTATCTATGAGAGGTTGAGGTCAGAAGTGGAAGTTTTGAAGCCATCATGACAGAGGTGAGCTTGAGGCTGTGCAAATGGTTGAGGTTTTAGTGGGACTCAAAGGCCCGAGCCAAGAACAGAATTGTGAAGATTCTTAACTACGGAAAGTGGGAGAAGTAGGAAACAGGAGTGGCCAGAAGAGTGCAGTGTTCCAGTGTAGAAAGGAAGAGAAAGCGTCAACAAAGAGGCAACAGGGTCTAATCCTGCAGAAAAAGATGAGTACCCTTCCGTGTTACTGGATTCTGTGATGAGGAGATCATTGATGACCTGCAAGAGAAATCAGCAAAGTAGGAGGGCAGAGACAAGATTAGAAACGCTTAAGGAATGAATAAATGATTACAAAGTGAAGATCATTAGGGTAACTAAACACAAAGTTGAAACTGTTGGGGCTCAGAAAGCAATGCTAATATCCTAAAGCGTGGTGCTTTGGCATGACGGGTACTTTGAACTAAAAGAGATTAGAAGGCCTCAGAAGCAGCCTCAGAAGCAAAGTCTCTTTCTGACCTTCTCCTGCCCTCTCATCTCCCATCTCCCCCAAAAGAATCCAGAAGTCCTCTTACCCAAGTGGGTCTTAGAAACTAGAAACACTCTCCCCCAAAGCAAGGTATAAAACCTAGAAAGGTCACTCACTCCCTTCTCTCTTGAAGACCTTCATTCCAGAGAGGTCCTGCCCCATACCTGAGAGGAAGAATTGCTACACAGAGAGGCCAAGAAGAATCTGAGCAGACAGGCCTGGCTGGGTTTCCCGCCTTAGTCTATTAGCTGGATCATATTCTTTTGTCCAATCACATTTCAACACAGCTGTTCGTTCTTCATCAAACCTAAGCATACAAACGGACAGTTTTCCCTGGGTATTTGGGTCTCCATTACTGAAAGCTCCTGTATCACATAAAGCTTGTTATGCTTTTCTCTTGTTAGTTTGTCTTTTGTTATGGGAGTGTTGGCCGTGACCCTCATGACGGACAAGGAAAAGTATCACACCTTTCAGCCCCTAAAAAACAAAATGGAAATCCAGAAAATAGTAAAAACTGGGAAAACTCTATAGAAAGTTCAAAGATGCCACTCTTGGACAGAGAGCACTTACACCCACACATTTTTAGGGACTCTCGTATCTGGGAGTTTGGTGAAACCAGGAAGGAGTCATGGTTAGCAGCAAGATGAGAATCAATGAACAGCAAACAAAAAAAGGAACAGTGGCTTAGTAAATACTCATATCCCACCGAACACACAGGAAGAAGGAAGATGTGGATAGAAAAATTAAAAAAGGGAAAGAAAAGGGACCAAAATATGTCATTGAGGGTGGAAAGGAGAAAAGATTTCAATCTCACACATTGATACGTTCATAGCCGAGACCCCTGTAACGAAAGACAGAATAACAACAGAAAAGCATAACAAATTTATTTAATATGTTTTATGTGACACAGAGTCTTCAGAAATGAAGACCCAAAGAAACAGGGAAAACTGTCTTTTTATGCTAAGTTTGATGAAGAAGTGGATAGTTGTGGGGAAATATGATTGGACAGAAGGATATGATCTAATGGTAATAAACCGGGGGAAACTTAGCAAGGCCTGTTTGTTCAGGTTCTTCTCTGTGTTGCTGTGTAACATTCCTTTCCTCCAGGTATGGGGTATGTGAGGGTCTTATGACCTACTTTAGAGGAAGGTTAGAGAATCATTTTATGGCCTGCTTTGGGGGAGAAGGGTGGGAGAAAGTTAGAGAAATCTTTTTGCTTCTGCTCAAATGCCAAGGTGCCATATTTTGGGGTAGTGTGTCCTGAACCCCATCAAGTGATATATTTAGGAGTGTTCTAGGAGGGACAGCATTATCTTACTTGGTTACTCAATCGCCTAGTGATAATAAGATGGAATTTTCCTATTGCCTGAATTTACTCTTATATACACCCGATTCTTTTTTAACATTTCAAATTAGTAGCACTTTCTCTCACCTTCCGCTGTCAAAACCACAAGGAGGTTTCGGTCTAGGTCTAGTTGCTTGTCACACAAAGATCTAATTATTGAGAAAACGAGGATTGTCAAGGAAGAAAGGAATTTTTAATACAACAGACGTCTTGCCGGGAGAACAGGAGAAGCTGTCTCAAATCTGTCTTCTAAACTAATGGAGATCATGGGCTTTTCAAGGAGGAGCCACATGCCTTGGGGCAGGTGGAGAGGGATGGCGAGTCCTGGAATCAGGAAGTCTGCCCTGGGGTCTTCAGAATCTCAACCCCTTTGTCTTGTAGAAAATCCTATAATCCTGGCACTTTGGGAGGCTGAGCAGGGAGGATCACTTTAGGCCAGAAGTTCAAGTCCATCATTTCTGGGAAACAACTCAAAGGGTCAAGTAGTTAATTAAGGGAGAAGATTATATAGGGGTTCATGGAGCCGGTTACACTTCAGGTGCAGTTTATAGGAGTCTAAAGTGTGCAACAAAATAGTTACTACTGAGAAACTGTGTTTTCTTAGTACCATAAGTATAGTAATATGATCTGACTTTGCAGATGCCTCTGATGTTTTCTGAAACACCTGTGGGGTTGGGACCAATGAGAACTGAGGGAAACACTCACATAACCCAGTGAAAGAGAAGTCCCAATGCACTCCTTATAAAAATAAATAATACAGAAAAGTGCTTTTGTCATCATTTGCACCTCTTTCCCCTCTTTTAGGTCATTGGAAGTAGTAGTTAGAAACATATGTGATTTCACAACAGATCTTGTGATTTTTTTTTTTTTTTTAGGCAAAGAGGAGAAATTTCTGTAGCTGAACTGCTTGCTCAGTGTACGTAAAAGGACCGATGTTCACAGTATAGCTGATAGCTAGTGGAAATGAAATAATCTGTATTGACACATTTGGAAATTTCACATCTTCTTCCACTTAACATGCTAACGTGATAATTGCTAGACTGATGATTTTTCCAGTGACAAATCTCCCTTTGTCAATATTTAGACCTGTGTATAGAAAGCTTATCTAACACACCTGGCTAATTTTCACTTCATTTAAAAATAAATGGAACATGTTTAGCTTGCCAGTTTAGAACAACAAAAAAAGAGGTTTCATAAATAATTTTCTCAAAACACCTTTATGATAATAAGATAATTACTATAAAAAGTAATTTTCTTCATTAAATGCATTTGATCACATTTACAATCTTAGCTGAAGTATGTGTTAAGATCATGTTAAGTATTTTGAGGATTTTTTTTTAATTCAGGAAAATTATTTGGAAACAAAAAAGTCACTTGGAATATTCACAGGAACCTCTAATTTGGATTCTGCAGCTTTAAAAGAATGTCCCAGAGTTTAGTTTCCTTGCTATTGTTTTGGAATGCTCCACTTGCCATCAATCACTAGTGCATTAGGACTTCCACAGCTCAGAAGAATTTTGGCCTTAATTTAGTGTCTTGGAAGATTAAAATTTCTTGTGGGAAAGCTCTCCTACAATAAGCTCAAGGTGACCCATTCTCTCTAAGATTCCTGGAGCATCACCAAGGAAGAGAAGGCCATGAAAGAGCTTTAAGTCACTCTATTGCTTACTGACTGGGGGGGGGGTGGTCTATGTTTTATTTCATCGTTTCCTTTGGAAAGCAGGAGTTTCCATTTTGCATATGGATCCCTTTGGCAGCAACTTCTGCTGCTCACCAGGTCTTTGCCAGGCTGATAAAACTGGGGGGTGCTGAGGACCGGAACTGTTCATTTCAAAAAGCTGAGGTGAATGGACATCTTAAACTGTCTTCTGATTGGTTTGTCATCATCATGTTTTTTGGGGTTTTAATGTACCTCTCACTCTCTCTTCTTCCCTTTTCATAAAATATAATTGCTATTTAAAATGTTAGCCTGGCTTTCTTTTGAAAGTAGAATCACATTGATAGGAACTGGGTTAACTATATTGCTAAGTTTTTCTGGTTTCCAAAGAACGATCCCAAAGCGTGGAAATAAAGCTCTTCTTCTTTTTCCTTTTTATGGCTAATAACTTCCCAGCCTTCTAATTTGCTGTCTTGTTGCATTGGAATTCATTGTCTTTGTATTATAGTTTCGTCATTTGTTTGAGTTTCCATCCTTTCTTTCTCTTCTGAATTCTTGCTGAAATGGCAATGAAAGTAACACAGCTGAAGCTACAGACCAACGGCATAAGAGAACAGCACTGTCATAGGAATTCCATCCTGCATCACAGCTTCCATTTGCAAATATTCAGAATGAAAGGCATACTTAAAGTATATTCAGATCTTTCCCCTTTTTCTCTTTCCTTCTAGATTTGATTATAAACTAAAGCACATCATTTTTATCTTTGCTTGTCTGGAGAAGGAACAAGATCTTTTAAAGCTCTAAAGATTGGAGTTATGGCCCAAGAAAACGTTAAATATTATTTTTATTGAGCAAGAGCACAAAAATATTACAACAGCATTGTTTTAAGTTATAGAGTAAAGTTGGAATTGTAAGTTAAAACTGAGTGGCTAGACTTTACTAGTTATTCTGGAAAATCAACAACAACAAAAAAAACTGACAACTAATTGTAAACTTGCAAGTAGATGCAATAGCTAAATAAGGGCAGCCCATAGAATGAAGACCGTATCATAAAATCTCACTAGTTTTCTTACTCAAAATACAGTTATCTGTCACTTATGGATGAGAAATGTGTTGTTATGGAGATTGAAAGCAGACTCTAGGATGGCACTGATGTTTTTCTGAACATGTCCTGACTTGTTAACAAAGAAACCGCACTGTTCTTTTAAGAACAAGTAGGTGTCCCCTTCTACTCCAGTTAGAAGATCAAGGGCCACCTATTGTATAGGGCAACCCCGGCCAGTGAATCCAGCTGTTCCTGTAAGAGGGCGAGTGTATGGCTAGTTTTCACCAGGGCTTGTGCCACCTCTATGGCCAAACACTGCTGTAGGCCCAGGGATATGCCTCCTGTGACTACTCCGGCAGTAGCTGCTTTTCCCATAAAGGCAAAAAGGGGAATTAAGGGAAGTGCCCTTGTGTGTAGGCAGCCCTGGCCACGCAATGGGAAAGGCAAGGTGGATGAATCCTGGGCAATTTGAATATCTGGGTATACTTGGCTCAGGGAGCAGTGGCCTCTCCAGTAAGGAGGAAGCACCCAGCATGTTGGGGGGCTGCACACCCAGTATATCCCCCACTCTGGAGGAAGTTGGACAGTGAACTGGATTTTGGTTAGCGGGATAAAAGCTGATTCATTGGTGGCGTGAGGTCCTCTTCCATGGAATTTGGTGTCATGCTATTCAGCTGCCTGGGCTGCTAAAGTGGCTCTGAGTAAGAGATCGATTAAGGGGTAAGCAAATATGGAATTGACCTTTTCCAGGATTGGAGAGCCTGCCCCTGGCTGAAGTGTAATGCTTTGGTTGTGCCCCAAAGGGTGGGACAGGATGTTTTGGTAGTTGAGCCCACCAGGGAATTAATCTCCTGTTGTGGATGTCCCCAACAAAACTGGCTCATAAGGGAAGGAAGGACAGTCCAAAGTGTTGGAGGCTGGGGAAATTTAGTCAAGGTGTAATTATTTGGATCAAGAAAAGCAAAGTCAGGGTCCTGGCAAGTGACCTGAAGCTTACAAAAGTCGAAGCTCTGACTAGAGTTTCTCATGGGTGATTGAGGGCTGACAAAATCATGTATGCATTGAGAAGTAGGCAGGGTTCCCACATCTGGGCCCTGTCTGTAGGTATGAGTAATACAAATGGGAAAGGTGTCCCAGGCCACATTACTAAGGTAGGTGTATATGGCCCCAGAGGGTATGGGTCGTGAGGGACTGGGGAAAGGCCAGATCTGTTGGATTTTTGTAACCATCTGAGCGCGGGTATGGGTGCTCAAGTATGTGAGGAAGTGGAATGTTGCTAGATAGTAAGAGACAGATTTCCTCACATTTCCCACATCACTGGTTGGGTAAAGCCTCGTGACTTAGTGGACAGGCATATCCAGCAGGTTTGATTGAGCGTTAGGGTATGTGCAGTTTGGTTTGCCTGGGCAAAAGGTGTCTCGCCCATGGATAAACTGTACTACTTATCTGAAGGAGCCCTGGAGAAGTCCATTTGAACAAGTGCCAGAGATTCTCCAACGGAGTACGTGAGTATTTGCCCCTGGTATTGGAGTCCTCACCTGCAAGGGCTTGATGAGTTTCATTTTGACCCTTTCATGGCTTCACCTGAGAATGATAGATCCAAGTACTTATCCCTGGTAGCTTAGTAGCACTTGCAATAGAAAGTAAGACTAGATAAGGACTTTTCCACACCAGGGATAGCTGGGAGATGGGGAAGCCATCCTTCCACTGTTTGATGAGCACTAAGTCCCATGGCTGACAGAGAGGACTAGGGGAGGAAGGGCCTCTAGGCAGTAGCTTGTGTTCTTGTAATGTCTGAAAGAACTGAGCTACTTGAAGGGCATGTTGGTGTCCAGCTGTGTCCTGAAAATCAAAATCTGAAGTGATCAAAGAAAAAGGTCAGCCATACAGCATTTCAAAAGCACTCAAAGTAAAGGGGGCTTTAGCCACAATGCGTAAATGCAAAAGAGCAACTGGGAGAAGTTGTAACCAACTGAGCCCAGTCTCCTGGGTCATCTTGTGGAGGGTGAGCTTGAGCCTCTGGTTAACTCGCTCCACCTGGCCTTATGACTGAGGCCTCCAGGTGCAATGCAGATAGTAAGAGATCTGCAGGGCCCTAGAGACTCCTTGCACAATTTGTGAAGCAAAGGCAGGACTGTTGTCATTCTGTAAGTACCGGGGAAGGCCAAAATGATGTATGATGTCCTCCAGACATCTTTGGGAAACTTCAGCGGTCTTTTTAGTCCTGCAAGGAAAAGTTTCAATTCAGTGAGTAAAAGTGTTGATAAACGCCAGTAAGAACTTGAATCCTCTATATGGAGGCATTTGGGTGAAATCTACCTGCCAGTCCTTGCTGGGGTAGGTCCCCTTTAATTGGGCCAGAGAGGCAAGTTTTGCCTTCAAAGCCCCTTGAGGATTATTGGTTTGGCAGATGTACAAAACGAGGTGACCTGTTTAATAGTGAAGGCCAGTAAAGGAGAAACAAAATGGCGTTCTAGGAGATGTCTAAGTGGCTTTGGGCTGAAGTGAGTAGCATTGTGGGTGGCTTCTACTAAGTTTTTGACTTTTTTAGCTGGTGATAGACATTACCTTTAACTGACCACCCAGAGGGGCTCAAATAGTACCCTTGAGTCAACCTGTCAGATATTTTTGAGGTGTAATAAACTGGAATAGGGAGAGTGGGATTAGAGGCAACTAGGGCTCCAACTAGGTTTGGAAACAATCATTCAGGGCTGCCTGTTTAGCAGCCATATCTGTAGCCCTATTTCCTTGAGCTATTAGATCAACTCCCTTTGATGTCCCTTATAATGTATGACTACCACCTCAGCTGGTTCCTGAACGGCCTCTAAAAGTGCATGAATCTGTTGCCCATACTTACTTGGCATTTCTTGAGTGGTAAAGGATTGTCACTCTCTCCAAATAGATGCACGGGCATGTAACACCAAGTAAGCATGTTTAGAATCTGTATAGATGGTTACTCTCTTGTCTTTGGCTAACTGGAGAGCCCAGGTCAGGGCTATGGGTTTGGCTAACTGGACAGATGTATTTACTGGTAAAGCCTGGGCTTCTGCCACTTCTAGACCCTCGGTCACTATGGCGTAGACTGCATGCCATTCCCCGTCCTTGACAAAACTGCTGCCATCAGTAAACCACTGATGTGCTTAAAGGATGGGAACTGAGGATAGATCTGCCTGGGAAGGTAGTGGTGGAGTGTAATCTCTTCACAATTATGCCCTAGCCTACTAGATTTCCCTATTGTTTCTTCTGGAAGAAGAGTAGTGGGTTAAGTCCAGAGCAGGTCTCAATTTTTAAGTCAGGGGTTTTTATTAACATAGACTGGAACTTTAATAGACAGCTATCTGAAATCCATTTTGTCGTCCTTCCCTGGAAGAGCTTGGAGACCCAGTTGGAGGTTCTAATAGTAAGGGAAACTCACATCATGAATTCAGTGGCCTCTGGCAAGAGTAAAGATATGGCTGCTATTGCCCTGAAACAGGCAGGCCATCCTGCAGCTGGGGGGCCAATTTCTTTGATAAATCGGCCACTGATTGTAACTGTGGCCCCCAAAACTTTGTTACCCACCACCCCCAGAGTTATTCCCTGTCTCTCATGACCATGTAAAAGTAGGCTCTCTGAGGGTGTGGTAGGCCCAGGGCCGGGGCTTGGAGTAAAGGCTTTTTAATGCCTAAACAGCCTATTTTTGTTCAAGGCCCCATATTAGAGATTCCTTATCAATGCAAGTCTCAGTTTTCTGGAGGAGGATGGAGTAGGCAGCTCCAGAATCAAGAAGAAAATTTACTGGCCCACCTGTCACCAGGAGGGTCACCCTTGGCTCCAGTCCAGTGATTGTTATCTGCCAGGGGGCTGATGGGAGCAGGCTCCTTCATTGCTGTACCATGATCCAGTCTGGGGACCAACTATCCTTCTGGGATGATCCCATAGGACAAAGTGTGGTCCAGTGACCTGTTCGATGGCACTGATGACAAGGGGCCTTGGGCTGCCTGTCCCTGTCGGGGCAGTCTTTGGCCCAATGCCCTTCCTGTCAGCAGATGTGGTACTGGAGATCCCTTCCTTTGGAGGGCGCTTTGGCTGTTGGTCTGAATGTGGGCACCAATGCTGCCAGTGACTGGGCATGCCCAGCATCCTTCCTCCACTCCTTCTCCCATGCCTGAGACTCAAGCTCAGAAGTTTTGTTATAGAAAACAGAATTAGTGGCAGCCAACACATTGTCCAGGGAGGTGGTAGGGTCCTGGACAAGCTTATGGAAATTTTTCCTAATATCTGGTGCTGCTTGGGTCAAGAATTTGCCTTTTAATATCACTCATCCCTTGTAGGAGTTAAGATCAAGAGTGGTGTGTCTCTCTATTGCCTCCCAGAGCTGATCTAGGATGGCTACGGCGTTTTCCCAGGGCTCCTAGGTTATGGCAGAGACTTTGGAATAGTTGACTGCCTTTTGCCTGGGGGCCTTGAGGCCAGCCTGGACACATACTAGAAAGTGTTCTCTCTCTCACTTTTCTTCTGAGGAATTATTATCCTCCCTGGGTCAGTCATGGGCACCGCCGTCTCACCCACTGGATATCTAAGATTTGAAAGGTGTAATCTGGTGGCAAATTTTCTTGCCTCTCTTAATACTCTGGATTTCTCAAAAATCATTTAAAATCTGGCTTAGAATAACTTCTACATCTTTCCAAGTCAAATCATAGGCTGGACACAAATGATGGAATGTCTCTATGTACTTATGAGGGTGATCGGTGTAGCTCACCCAGAGCTATTTGTTTTACCTCTACTAAACCAAAGGGCTTATGGACCAGAATTAGTCCAAACTTCCCAACCACTTCCACCAAGGATGGGAGCCGAGTTACCTGTTCCCCTGGTGGAGGTAGAGACAGCACTGCCTCCCCCTTTTAGGGCCCCCTTTAGGCCTCCCTGGGTATGGGGGCAGCTCAGAATGGGCGGGAACCTGAGGAGGATCTCTTAACACCACAGTCTTACTTGGCTCTGAACACTCCTTGCAGCACCAAGGATTTTCCTGTAAATAAAAAAACCTATACATAAGGTATTTTGGCCCATTTTCCTTCCCTTTGCAAAAGAGGTCCAATTGTATGATTGCGGGGTGATTTAGAGTCCCATGTGGCAGCCACTGTTCTCTGCCATCCAGCTTTTACCGTGGCCAAATGGTTGTGCAGAAGATTAAACGTTTCTTCTTCAGAGTATCTGGGTCAAATTTGTCCCAGTTTGAGAGAATGTACCCCAAAGAGGTGTCAGGAGGGATTTTTGATCCCTGTGTACTGATCTAGAAAGTAAGGAGGGAAGTAAAAAGGCGGGGAGAAAAGGAGAGACTTTGTCAGCTGGGGTCTGTTAGAGCTGGGTGTCCCCAGGTAGCAACGTGGGCCATTTGGTCAAAGTACTGGTCCAGATATCTCCTTTCCAATTCACAGGAAGAGGGGCTGTGTACAACCCCTCAAACCTAAGAGCCTCTTGTTTTTTTAAACACCAGGACAATGCTATCTGTTGATATAACGACCTGGCCGTTTGTAAAAGCACTAGCACCAGTGATTAGGTGGCCAGCCCTGATAAAGAAGGCTTAGAGCAAAAGAAACAGCTTGAAAGTGAAGGAGAAAGTCCTGCTAAAACCAGGGGGAGAGCACATTGTTTAGCCTTAACACAGAAAGGGGCTGTAAGCACCCCATTAGATTGTAAAGAAAAGTACATTGTCAAAACCAACGCAAAGCCCGGAAGCACAAGGGTTACACTGCAGAGCCCTCTTCCCTAAAGTGAAACAAAATGGAAGACTTCTCTACCACAAGGGATGTGTCCCCAAACTCCTTATCACACAGCTAGGTTTAGCCAAGAACTCAACTAGTATATACAGAATTTCCTCATTCTTCCTTTATAGTTGTCTGGCTGTACCATGGTTTTTTATTTATTTTTTTAACCAATCTTCATTGGTGGACATTTAAGTTGTTTTCATTCTAAAAATGCTCTTGTGATTAACCTTATACAGATACCATTTTGCAAATATGCAAATATATCTGTAGACTAGATCCCAGAAAGGAACTACTGGGTCAAATGATACATATAAGTAATTGTGTCAGGTGTTGTCAAATTGCTCCCCTTAGAGCATAAACTCATAAATAAGGTTATCCCTATTTATACTCTTGATGTATGAAAGTGCTTATTTCTCCACAGCATTGCCAGTTGAATGTTTCCAAATGTCTGCATTTTTGCCAATATGATAAATAAAAAATACTACCCAGTATAGTTTTGTTTTGCATTTATCTTTTTATAAAGAGTAGGTTTTAACATAGATATTTGAGTCATTTAATTTTCCTTTTCCGTGAACTGGCTGTTCTTATAGTTTGCCTGTTTTTCTATCAGTTTGCTTTTATCTTATTGACATCTGGGAGTTTAAAAAACATAAGGGAGATTAGCCATTTGTCTGTGATAAGATTTGAAACTTTTCTAAGTTTCTTAGTTTTTTTTTTTTTAACATGTGGGAGGAAAATACATGCATACACAGTATGCACATACTTTCAAAAAAATTTTATGCCCCTAAATTTGCCACTTATTTTGGAGAGGAGCTTCTGGATTTTGAGTTATAGTTAGCAAAACCTTCCCTTTTCCAAAGACCATAAAGGAATTTTCCTAGGTTATCTTCTAGTATGTACATGATTTCATCTTTTACAGTGAAACCTTGAATCTATTTGGTTTAAAGTGTAAGGTAGGAATCCATCATAACTATCCCCCCAGAATTTACCCCAATTCCATTCATTTAATGAGTTATCTTTTACCCACAGTCTTGAGGTACCACTTTTGCTGTTTTAACTTATGCTAAATTCCCTTATGTATCTGGGTCTATTTCTATTAGTCCCACTGGTATATCTATTTATTCATGTGCTGATATCATATCTTCTAATTTGAGGCTTTTAAATATATTTTAATACTTGGTAAGACTAGTTCTCCCTCATACTCTTCCCTTTCATTGGTTTCCTGACTATCATTGTTTATTTTTGCCAAATGAACTTTAGAATTGTTTCAAAAATCAATCAAAAAACAAATAAAACTCAAAAACTTGATGGTGCTTTATTAGGATTCTGATAAATTTATAAGTTAACTTATGAAGAGTGACAACTTTAAGACACTAAGTCTTTGTGTTATATATCATGTGAACATGATATAATCTATTATGTTCTAGCTGAGAATCTTACTTCTCTCATTTCCAAGCTCTTGAGATATTTCACTATAGTTCCCAAGCAGTAAACAAATTAACTGATTATTGAGCGTGTTAAAATATAATATTCAAAAGGGCTAAATTGCCTGTAGTCCCAGCTATTCAGAAGGCTGAAGCAGGAGGATTGCTTGAGCCCAGGAGTTTGAGGCTGCGGTGAGCTAGGATTGTGACACTGCTCTCCAACCCGGGTAAGAGAACACGACCCCATTTCTAAAAACAAACAAACAAACAAACAAAAAAAACAAGGCTAAATCATGACTCTCATGGTTATGAACACGTGTCAAAGATTTTATTAATCTTGTAAGTAATGAAGGAACCAGTAAGATGTTACATTAATCCAAAGAGCTTTGAGAAGTTAGGTACCTATAGGAAATTTAATGGATTGCTGGGTTAGATACAAAATTAGTTAAGGTCCAAATGGCCAAATGGACCGTAAGTCTTTCTGGTCATCTATTCTACTGGACAGAAATTATTTGCATACTTACTGAACAAAACACCTACATGTTAACCTCTGTCCCTGCAGAATTAGAAAATAACCCATGCAATAATAAAGTCAAGTGCAGACTTGCACTGAAATAATACCCATTTCTTCTGCTTACTTCCAAGTTTTAGAAATTTTTTCCTGACAAACATATCATTAAATAAAATTGTTGGTATTTTAAAATTCATATATGTTAGATTTATTATTATTATTTTGCAGTCAGAATGAGTAGTCCCTTCTCTTTGATGATTCATTTTTCTTATAATGAAACCCTAGTGATACTTCTTGAACAAAGAAATTAAGAAAGGCATTGCATTCATTCAACAAATATTTATTGTGTTTAGCACTGTTATAGGTTCTTAGGATACAGCTTTATGGGCCTTACAGTCTGTCTGGGTGAGACAGACAATAAACAATAAATATAATAATAAAGTATATAATATATAGGAGGTGATAAAAGGGAAAACAGAGCAAAGGACATCAGGGGTATGAGGAGAGGTGTTTTGAGTTGCAATTTTAAACAGAGTAGTTAGGGGAGTCTTCATTGAGACAGTGACATTTGAGCAAAGGCTTGTAGGAGAGGAGGGAGCCAGCCTCAGAGATAGAGAGATATCCGGGGCTAGAGAGTTTTTGGCAGAAGTCAGGGTAGTGCCAACGCCCTAATGAAGGAAATTGCCAGTACTGTTTGAAGAACAGCAAAGAGACCAATGTGACTGGAGTAGAGTGAGGCTGAGAGGTTCGAGGCTTTATCATGTAGAATCTTGCAGCCCATGTTAGGAGTTTGCGTTTTATTTAGAGTGAAATGAGAAGAAGATGAGTGATGTGATCTGACATATTTGAAAGGATCCCTTTGGCTGTTGTGGTGAAAACGGACTTGAAGGGGTGGTCAAAAGTGGAAATAGGAAAGCCAGGTGACAGGCTACTGAAATAATCTGGGAAAGAGAGTTTAGTGGCTTGGACCAGGGAAGTAATAGTAGAGGAGGTAAGAAAAGGTTGGATCCTAGATATCTTTTGAGGTTAGACCAATATGATTTGCTAGTGGATGGGATGTGTTGGATGAAAGAAAAGAGTAAAAATTCATGGATTTTTGGTTTGAGCCACTGGAAGGATGGAATTGCTAAGATAGGGAGTTCTGTGGGTGGAACAGATTCGGTGGGATAAACTCAGGAGCTCAGTTTTGCAGCTGTTGACCTCGAGACAACTAGTAGACTTCCAAATGGGGATTTCAGGGAGGCAACTGGATATGTGAGTCCTAAGTTCAGGAGTGAGGGCTGTGTTGAAGATGTTAATTTGAGAGCCATTGGACCACATCTGGGATTTAAAGTCAAGAGACTGGATGAAAACCTGTGGTGGATATAGAACCAAGGATTGGGCCTTGGAGCACTCCAACGTTAAAGAGGTCATTTCTTTATATGACCAAGCAAACTTGGAGATCAAACTGAGGTTTGATCTCCACCTCAATAACAAAGCAAAGCGGAGATTTTTGTACCACCCATTGTTGATCAAAAGTTAAGCCAAGCATATGCTGAATAAAATCCTTCTATAATTTCAAAAAGTAAAATTGTAAGTAAATGATTAATAAAAAATTCTTTCAAAATAAATAATATTTTGGCATTTGATAATAGCTGAAGAAGTTAGTATCTCTTACAGAGAAATATATGTTCTGTGCTTAGTTTCATTTCACATCATATTAAACATTTTAGGCTCATCAGTGAAATATATTGGACGTGTATTACGTACCTTGACCTTTAGAACTCATTGTCTAAACGTTACACAGGTTCATAGATGCAATTACAGCATTACACTTTCTCTGATACTTGATAGACTTTGCAAAAAGAGCTGGTAGTTAACAAAACCTCTATTATTTATACCATATAATTATACTGAAGGCATGGGCTGTCCTTTTCGGTGGGGGGAAGGGGGAGTGTGTGTGGTCTATATACAACTCTGATTTGGGCATGTTAAGCAGTGTTTGAAGGAGAGCCAAGCAAGTTCTTGAGAGAGTAGGCAGCCCTTCAAAACGGCTTAACAATGAACATGGGAATCTTACTTCTCCTAATGTTCTCTGAAGCTCATCAATACATGGCATGGCAGCTTTGAAGGCCTCCCTGCTCTCCTCTGGCTTGGTTTAGGGTTTCCAGATCATGGTTTTACTTATTCCTTCTGTTTAGGATTATGCTTTTAAAGAATTAAAATTGTCTTCTGCTATCAACTGAAAACTTTGTATACAAGTAACATTATTTTTGTCATTGAGATTATAGCAGCATGGTAAAGACAAATCATAGGGATAAAAATGGAAGAGAAGGCATTGTTGCTCATGTAATTACTTTGGAGTCACAATTATAAATTTTATCCTATCAAAATTCACAATGAAGACAGTAGTCAACCAATACACATCCACACCTGTTCCAAACAGATACTGAATAAATTTAAGGGATAATTTGCTCACTGGTTTAAAGATTATAAGCTTAATTTCTGTGGCTACTATCCATGTCTTTACTCTGTGTTACAGAATGAATTGTGTGCTCTCCAATTTCATATATTCAAAGCCTATCCCCCAGTAGTTAGAGATAGAGCCTATAAGGAGGTTATAAAGGTTAAATGAGGTCCTAAGGGTGAGGCCCTTATTCCATAGGACTTGGGTCATAATAAGAAGCGGAAGAGACACCAGAGAGCTCTCTCTCTCTCTCCATAGAGAAGAAGCCAAAGGATGACACAGTGAGAAGGTGGCCTCCTACAAGCCAGGAAGAGAAGAAACCAACCCTGATGGCACCTTGATCTTGAATTTCTAGCCACTAGAACTGTGAGAAAAAAAATTTCTGTTGTTTAAGCCACCCAGTCTGTGGTATCTTGTTATGGTGGCCTGAGCAAACTAATACACCTGCATTATTTTTCTTTTTAACACGTATTACTACATGACTTGTGAGTTTATACATATATATGGAATGTAAGTTGGGACTTTTTGGTTGTTGCTGTGCTATTGCCTGTCATGTAGTAGACTTGCAATAAATATTTCTTGAATGAATGAATTATATGGGTTTGCCTAGGGATAAGATATCAAAAAAAAGACAAAACCCACATTTCTTAGTGTATGGTAACTCTGACCCACATAATTACATTTACCATACGACTGATCTAGATATTTCGCCTCTTCTCCTTTCCTGTTCTAATCTCATTCCCCTCATCAGATTGTGTGGTCTTTGAGGGCAGGTACCTGTCCTTATCTGGGCTCCTCCAGAAGTAGATCCTGAGACAAGGATTTCAGATGCAGGCAATACCGATAAAGCAGTAGGGAAGTGGTTAAGGGAAGGGAAAGGAAGGCAGCCAATAATGGATGTGGTGTTAAGCCAGCTATCACTGCAGGCAACTGGAGCTTAATCCTGTGGTGAAACCCTGGGAAGGGCAAAAAACGTGTGCAAATGATCCTTCTGGAGGGGTGAGGGACCTCTGGTATTCACCAACTCCTGAGAGTTACTGGCCTGCCACTATAGGCAGCAGGCCCAACCACAGTTCCAGAAAGTCCTTGGGGACAGAGATGCTGATACTGGCAGCTGGTAGCCTGATGCTGAAATGGGAGCATCCCAGGAACACGGGTAGAGTTGGCAGGGTCTGCTACAGCCCACATCCCTCCTCCACCTGTCTGCATAGCTTAGCAATGAAATGCCAGGTCATTCCTGCCAGTAAGCTCTCTTACTCATCTGTTTGTAGAAAGATGGAGCTTTGTCATTAAAGACCAAAGACAGCAGACCTAAAAATTCACAAAACCACTTCATCTTATATTTTTATCCACACAAGCAAAATGTATCCCAATTATCTACAAATATCCAAGGGCTGGATGGGGTGTGCTGATCTCTAAGTTAATGGTGATGGGATCAAACTTCTTCTGGGCTGCATGGCCCTGGTTTGACCTCTCATTTAGGCATTGACGTTTTTGCTTAAGCTCAGTACTGGCATTGTTTCAACCCTGTGTGTTATTCAATATGAGGTTTTACAAAAAACTCCACCTCCTTTTATTTATTTTTTTCTTGGCTGAAGCTTTTAAAAAATGTTAATCTATAGATCCTCCTCCTCCATAATTACATTTGCCATAGGAGTAGGAGCCAAACAATTAAGTTCCCCATAGGTGTTGGGTGTAATAATTCCTCATGAATCAGAAGATTAAGCATGGCAACAACAAATGGAACAAGATGGCCTAAGCTCTGTTTTTCCTGCAGAACAGCAAATAGTTGCAAATCAAAAAGCAGTTCTCCTTAATTACCACTGTATGAGGCGGTGGGCTAAAAGCAGGCTCATTTGGTAATGTTTTCTGTGTGGCTACGGTATGTACACACAGTGCAGGCCTTTATGCGCTGTCTAATAGACAATATTATATACTAGGGCATTGCTGACATTCATTTTATGTGGAGATACAACTGGTACGCCCAGGACACTGGCCTCCAAGCTGCGTGTGCGCTGAACTAAAGGAACAGTTTTGCTTGTTCGAGCCAGGCAAGACTATTTATACTTAAACACATTCTTCACGACTTATAACATGCCATGCTAGGTGACAGTTCGTGAGCAGGACAGGCTGCAATCATGGGCTGTGATCTCAGGGAGTCCTGCAAGCTGTAGCTTGTAGCGGGCTTCACCAAGTTGACACATTTTCTTCTCTCTCTTTACCCTGGAATCAGCTACCCTGCTGATCCGGAGGCCTTTGGGGACATGAACTCTCGTAGCAGGAATCAAAGAACTGGTACAAGAAAAGGAATAGCAGAGCCATCGTGTTTTATCCCCTCTCTTCGCTCCTCAAATTAGACCTGCTTGTTTACTGAAATTGGTCAAACAGTTTAATTAGCATTCCACGTTTGTTATTTCTTTAATCAAGGTTTCAAACAGAACAAGGCAACAAGCCAGGCCAGTAATGAGTCTCCTTCACCTACTCTTAAGTTAAATACTTGCTGAGATTCCCGTTGGTTTCCCAGGGATGTCTCATGGCTGATATACTTTCACTCATCATCAGGGTTATTGGGCACTGCTCATAAATGCATACTAATTGCCAGTAGGCGGTATATATATTTATGTAAATTTATGGTTATATATAGGTACCCATAAAACGTGTTCAAGTGAGAAGACTTGAGTCTTTCTGACGGAATTTGTGAGATTGTGAGGGCCATCTATGAGGAAAAATGATTCAGAAGATCTACTGACTCATGTTTGAAAACCCATAAATTAACCTTCCTGCTTTTATAAAGTTCACTTAAGACATAATAAGCAAGATTTTTTTTTAATAAAAAGAATTCTCTGAAAAAAATGCTTAAGCATCTAATTACTTGGGTTCCCATAAGAAATGTTGAGGGTCAGGCAAATGGTTTTCATTTTGTTTCATCCAAAATACTGCTCTACTTTTAGCTGCAAGTGTAGATAACTCAGGCAGTGTTAAAGAAATTATGCAAATCCTAATTGCAAACAGTTTTCCTTTTAGCTTTTTTACATTTAGACTAACTGTAGTAATTATTTGAAAACCTTTTCAAATCCCACACTTAATAAAAGGAAATTTTATGCAAACAATGAAAGAGAATTTCAAAGCAGTAAGCGAGGGTGATGCTGGTTTGCTTTCAGGGGCTAGTCAAGCTAGAGAAAAGTTTATTTCTGATCTCCATACTTCCAGTATCCTCATCTACTGAGGTCTTGGCATCTCTGCAAAGAATAGCAAAGGGAGCGAAGATTTGTTCCTACCCATGTGCTTGAGGTACAGGCTGTGAAGGAGGCTGAGTGGCCACACTGAGTGGCTTATGTGGCCATTTCCCCAGCTTTGCAGGTGTGCCAGGCACAATAGAATAGCGGTTAAGAAGGATTGCAGAAACTAGAGTCAGACTTCTTGCAACCAGATACTACCTTTGCACCTTGCTCACTGTGTGACCTCACCTTTTTAAACCTCGGTTTCCTCATCTGCACAATGAAGATAATACTGGTACCTACCTCACATGATTGTTTGGAGTATTTGGTGTGTTGATACATATACAGCGAAGCCCTTATGACGGTGCCTGGCATAAAGCAAGGGCTACGTGCTCATTATTTTTACAAGGGCTATTACTTTTAAAATGTGAACTAATGAAAGTATTTAAATATACATCTGGTTGGAGTTACTTTCTGGGAGCGAGTAGTATCTGTGACTAGTGCAATGATCTGTTAAGTGGAAGTCTGGGCGTTTGAATTCACCTGGGTGTAATCTGGTGGAACTTGGAGCCAGGTAGATCTGGGCATGAAAACAGTCTCTTTCACTCATGGGCTGTGCAACATGGGACAGGTTACTTAAACTCTGCAAAACTCTGTTGTCTTCATCTGTAAAATGAAGATAATACTAAGGTCCACTTCAGAGAATCTTGTGAGGATTCAGTAATCTTGTAAGGATTAAATGAGATTAAGCATAAAAAGCATTCAGTATTAACATCTGGCACAGAGTAAGCACCGAATAGTGGAGAACAGGATTTCTCAAGCTCAGCACATTGACATTTTGGGTCAGATAATTCTTTGTTGTGGGGGCTGCCCTGTGAACAGTAGGACGTTTAGTAACATCCCTGGCCTCTGTCCACTAGATGCCGGTAGCGTCACCCACTCTCCTGCCCCCCAGCTGTCACCACCAAAAATACCTCCAAACATTGCCAAATGTCTTCTGGGTGCAGGGCAGGGAATATCCACATATGATTTTCCTCTTTGACAAAGTTAGCCTGTTGTCAATGGGAAGAGGAAAAGGGAGAAGTGAAGTCAAAGGAAGCCATTATTTTTCAGTTTGCCCTAAATTCTGGGGACTCTTGAGAGGTCTGCAGTTACGGGGTTCAGAGACGCTTCAGTGCTTCGGAGCTCTATTCCTTCCACTAAACTCTGTTAAGAACTTATGGGAGCCTCCTGGGCCCCTCTTCCTTGGTCCCAGAGAGCATTGCCTGTTAGAGGAAGGCCTGTAAAATAAGATTCGTGTCTTTTGTCTCGATTAACAAACCAAATTGCAGCAGTAAGATCGTTAGCCTCAGTTTTAAATCTTGGAAGCAGGTAAGGAAATCAGGGCTGTGCCCTAAATTTTTAGCCTGATTTTATTTGGTCTTGCTTGCTCTTATAAATGCTGCTATTATCCAGGTAGTAATTTATATCCCACTGGGCCTTTCTGGTTATTTCAACTGAAACAAAGATGGAATGACTTAAGGATTGAAATGGCAGAAAACAGAGTAAAATGGTTTTATTCATATATTCAACTAATATTCATCAAGAGTTTACCATGTGCCAGGCACTGTTTGGGAGGTCTGGGACACATCCTGGGACAAAACAGGTAAAACTCCCCTCCATCCTGGAAATGAGCTGATCAGCTGTTCAGGGTAGTAACAGGGCAATTGAACAAGGATGTGCCTAGGGGCTAAGACTGATCCCAAACTCTGTTAATTCCTTTTTCCTCTTTCACATCCATTCCTCTGCCAATTTTCTTTCTCCTCCAGACTTCCTGACCTTAATTTGCTGTACCATGGAACAAAAATGGAGTAGGTGAGTGGAATGTAGCTTTTTGTATGTAATGCCTTTCTTTCTGTTCATTGCAGGCTCTCAAAATGAAAGAGTCATTTTATCTTGATCGAAAGAGATGTTCGGTCCTGGGTTAAGAACCTGGTCATTGTGCCGTAGGCTCCAGTGTGTTTGAATCTCTGTGATTCTTACCGTCACAGTTTTGAGAACTACAAATACTGGTGAATCCCCTCCTTCCCACCTTTGTTACACATCGTGTATGGGTGAGCCACCCCTTTGATTGTTTGTCACACAAACTTTCTCTGCTATAGCTACTCTGTGGCCACATAAAAAAGTTTTGATAGAACAAAATGCAACTCCAGTTAACAGGCCAAACTCTGGGGCTAGGGTTATAGACAGGTTGGCACATTACTCTCCAAAGAGTAGCACAAATTCTTATGGAGAATGGCCCATTATTTTGGATCAAAAGCTTGTCTACTTCTTTGTAGGATGGGTGTTGAATATAAGTGGAACTGGATTAAAAAGGAAAAAGATAATTATGAAACAGGACTTAATGCCATCACTAGACTTCCTATTTGTGAGAACAATTTCTGAGGGTTCACCATTGGTGGCCAAGCAAATATAGGCTGCATTTCAAAAGAAACTTCAGGTAGGAGACATATTTGGACCCCTAATTTAGGGGTGGGAAGAAATTAGAGACTAATAGGTGTTTGATTTTACGTTGCTTTCCAGCTTCTGGGATTTTTACTTTGGCATTTATTTTATGATAATATTTACCTACCACAGTGTGTGACCTACTGTGGATAGAAATATTCCTTTTTCAACTCATATAGAATACGGAGTTATAATAAAAGGCACTAATGAAGTTTTGTACTGTACATTGCCCCCCAACATACTAAACACAGTTCCCACCATCACAAGATCTCCTAGCTGACTTGGAAAGACTTGTAAGTAATATTGAGTACATAGATTTATAGTTCTGTATGTCAGTTTAAAAATATGGTTTGATCTTGCAGTCTTAGCATCTAGTAATTAACCTCATATGGCCATTCAAACCATCCTCGGACTTGGTCCACAAATGCGCAATACTTGGGATTATTTCCTGCAAACTTTGATTAAGGGAAAACGAGATTAGACAGTTTGTAAGGGAGGGAAATGTGTATCTTTTCTTCTGAGCTTTTCTCTTTCTGTGACTCATCTAATGTTCCTTCTCTTGAATCATTAAGAAGTCAGGCTTTACTTAGCTCTTTGCAGCAAAGCCAAGTGGTCCAGGTAGGGCTTACACGAGATGATAGGCCATTGTGAGTAGAGATGGTATAAAGGGTTGTGCCCCCTGTGGGGAAGGGGCAAGTCAGATTTTCAAGCTAAACAAATTTGCTGCAGTAATTACCCTTTATCATTAATGACAGGCAATTGCCATAGCAACTGGCTGCCACCTGTCTCTCACATACCAGCTCTGCATTCTCTGAAACAAAATAAGAGCACAGCGCCTTATCATTTGTGGAGCCCCACAAGTCTGAAGTAGGAATGAAACTCTGTGTCGATATTAAGAATTTAGCTAGTGGCATACGTGGTTCATTGTGTTAGTGAAGTATTAAATAAATTGATTTTTTAAAAATCAAATGAACAGTAACCTGGGATAGTGTAACGATTAAAGGCATAGATCTGGAGTTAGAGGAGACCAGTGTTTGAACCCAAGCTTCTCCACTTACTGGCTGAGTGACCCTGGACAAATGGCTTAACCCTCCTAAGCATCACAGGGTCAAACTCATAGGCTATTGAAAGGATTAAACTGGATAATGTTTGTTAAGCAATTAGCCCAAGGTGAGCACTCCATTGGTGGTAGCTGAAGACGTTTCCTGCCTGGCAGCAAGGTGCATCGAGCACATGGCAAGGGCACAAGACATGGTTCTTGTTGGCTTAGTGAATTAGATAATAGTGACCACTACTCAGGGGATTCAGGTCTCCAGGTTACATGCTCTACAAGCCCTCTCTCCACTTTACTTTGTGTATGTGTAGATATATGCACAGAAGCACATAGACACAACATTGAGTGATACAATTTTGATCCTCTCTACATTTTAGAAATGTATTCTCAATACCAAAGAGTTCAGCACGTCATTTACTCTTTCTAATGATGCTCTATATAGACAAATCTCAGTGAATGCTGAAATTGGTTTTCCTTTTGAATCTCCTTGATTATGTCTCTAACCTCTTTAGCACTCCTCTTACCTCCTGAGTCTTGGCACCGTGCTAAGGCCAATTAGAGATGTTAACCACTCTGTGCCTACAGTAGAGGTATTTTTTTTGGTCATTGGGGTGGTGAGAACATGTGAAATTTTCTTTTTCTTTGGGCTACATGCCAAAGGAAACCTTCAATAACCAGAACAGTCTTATAAGGTATGCATATCCCTTTCCCTACTATTTATTGTATAATGGTAAAATAAATTAGGATTTGTCCAATCTTAAACTATATTGCAGCACACCATCTAAAAAGCACATTTTCCCTTTAGCTTATAATTGTCTGAATGCTGTTCTAGACATCAGTCACCTGAACTGGACCGAGGGTCATGCCTGGCACCTCCCTCTCCATCACTAGCACATTTGAACCCTGCAGTTTGTGGAACAGCCATCGGATCTCTGGTTTTCTGTTTGAACTCACTGCTTTTTCTCAGTTCAGGCTTCACCGTCTCCCTCCCGAATTGCTGCAACAGCCCACTAGCTGGTTTCTTCCTCTGCTATTCATTTTCCACACTCCAGTCAGCATGATTTTATAAAATGCTAATGTAATCATGTTACTGTCCTTAAAAAAGAACTTTTAGTGGGTTTTCATAACCTCCATGATAAAGATCTTCAGCCATCTGCTTTTGCTCACTTCTCCAGTCACATCTTCTGTTGTTACGCATTTTCCCAGGGATACCAACCTACACCAAGCCATTCTGTGCTTCTTGCTTTTGCCCAGGCTTTCCTCTATGCGAAACGCCCTTCGTTCTTGCTCGTGCTTCAAAGCCCTGCACAGCTATTACCTCCGATTTGAGGATTTTCTACTTACCTTTCCTCCGAAGATGATTCCCTCCTGTGTTACAGTTCTATACATTGATCACAGTTCTATTGTTTTAAAAAATATTTCATTCTTCCCTAGTAGACTATTTTTGTCTTACAGTAAGGTCTGGATCTCACTCATTTCTGATGCCTTTAGGGTCTGGTAACATAGTAAGTCCTTAAAGGTTTGTTGATAAAACACACATTTAACATTTCTGTGATTAGCATGTTCTCTTTTAAACTGTGCTAATGAAAGAACTTTTTTAGAACCACATTTTTACATCATTCCTGACTGACATATAGGATTCACAAAATTATAGGCTCATAATATCCTACTCTGAAAGTAAGTAATATTATGCTTTTCTGCTTCTCATAATTAAGATTATTTTTATATCCGATAACATACAAAAATGCTCACATAATGTTAAAAAATCAGGATATAAAATTATATACTTAGAATATCCAAATTTAGTAAATAACCACATCAACAAAAATAAATAAAGCCTGGAAGAAAAGACATACAATATCAATGATGTTTATTTGTGAGTGGAAGGATCATGGATAATTTTGTTTTCTTGTATGTTTTTGCATATTTCAAATTCTTTATAAAGACCATGTATTTTATAATCAGTACAAATTTTTTTCATAGTAATTGACATGGATGTTAAATTGTTTTTCTTCAGAAGGGTTACCCAAACTCACTCACTCTTGTTACTTGGGAAAGAAGGTAGGGAAATGTCTTCTTTGATTGTTTATCCATCTTCTTAGTCCTAAACAATTCACTTTTGCTATAGGATTTAAACTGATTTAAAATGAACTCAGGATGGTAGGCTGCAAATCACTATTTCCACTAGATGTCACCAAACTACTGAAAATAGTAGCTCAAATGCTCTGCACATATTCAAAGTTTTTAAAAAACATTTAAACCCCATTATTCAGTATTCCTTGGTATCACACAAAGCATTCAAAATTTGAAGAATTAGTATGAAAATGCATATTACATAAGGTTCTGGCCCCTTATATAACAAGTGAGGACTTACATAGATCCTTTGGCTTTATGTAATCTATATTTTATTAGCTTCTTAATATAAATGTGAGGAGAAAATAGATATTGGGGCCCTATTTAAAAATTTAAAAAATTATTTCTAGGTGATTTTCAGCTCTCTTTTTATATAATAGACAGAACAAAAGAAGGTCAGAATCCTGAAACTCCTTTCCAAACAATATTTTTAACCTAATATAGCTTCCATCACTGAATGTCTAGCTTCTTGGTTAATTAACATAAATATCTTACAGTATTGGGATGATTTTCAGGACATTTTAATTTATTATAATGATGTTTATAGTTCATTTTATACTTCAGAATGCAAAAAAAAAAACTTTTCGTGAGGAATGAAATAAGGCATCTTTTCTCTAATCTAACAAAGGGCAGCTAACAGATCCATGTTTCTTTAAATGTATGAACCTATTTACTGTGTAGGTTCAAAATGGGTCTTTTTTCTGATTGGCTCAGCTAACAACTAAAGTGAGGGGATGGAAGAAGCTTGTTTCCAATCATTTTGGCTTGGGAATGAAAATGATTGGCCAGTCAAAAGACATATAAATTAGGCATTGGGCTCTTAGAAAGAAATCTGTGTACTGTCTTCTACATTATTGCTCTCTATTGTGGTATTTGGTTTTTTAAGATGTGATACATTATTTTTCTTAAGCTTCACCATGGGACAAGAAGGCGTAATACAACAGTTTGTAAATAAAAATCTCACTAAATTTCTCAGATTATTTCTTTTTCTAAAATATTTTTTCCATTGTTACCCTTTTAATATAGTGCATGCTAATTTCTGCTCACAGTGTGAAGGATTGCTGACTATCGTCTAATTTTTAATTTCCTCTGTCTCTTTTAATGGCTAATGTACCATCTTCTCAGAGTGAAAACTCAAAAATAACAAAGAGAGCATTACTGATGATAACCATGGGTTTATTTATGGGAAAATAACCACTCAATTTAAAAAAGATAGAAACGAAACCAAATCAACAACCTTTCATCATCATCATCCACGTATCTCAGGTAATTTCTGAAACATTTTTAAAGAGACAAAGATAAATGACATTGACCATCACATTTCAAATGTTATTAACCCAAAGTAAATAAATCTGCATTTCATCAGGGATCTTAACTTCCAAGAACTGGAGAATAGCAGGGTTAGCATAACAAATTTCATCTCACATTGCTCTGTGTAAAAACTATGAATTATAAGCACTTTGGACATAAATATCATGGAAAGCAGAATAACCTCAGTATTATGGGATTCTAGTTTCTACAAGTATTCATCAGTTATTACCTGAAACTTTATGGTTTGTGCCCTAAACACTGTTTCATTGATTACCCATGTACAGTTTCATCATGAAAAGAAGTCAGATCTGTGTTAGACCTTCTTGCAGTATTGCAGTATGTAATTGCAATTTAGTTCTGCTGCCCTAAGCATCACCTTAAAATTTCTTTACGTGTACCTTTCATGTGAAATATTCATCTGAGTCACTCGGATAGGGTAACAAGCCTCAATGAGAAGGTGGAGAGGCCATTTTTGGACGTCTTTCTCCAAATATCCAGATTTGCTTTTCTGTAAAAGATGAGTAGCCTCCATCAGCTACATGCAAGGCCTGATAAGCTCACCCCCTTGACACATTTTAAAAATGCTATTATTCAATGCCTTCCTTTTCTGTGGCCACCAAAACTCCTCTATTTTAGCTCCAAAGCAAAGTGCATTTACTCCAAATATGTTATTTTCATATTCACTGTCTCTTGGCTGCAACTGATTACTGCAACTGTAGGCGGAGACAGAAGTTTTACTGGTACACCCTCATCCATGAAATTGCTCTGGCTCCTCCGAGTCTAAGTCTGCAACTTTACATCTTTTGAAATGAAAATTCATTTTAGGGTGGGTTAATTTCTTTAAAGATATTCATGGTAATTTGCTGCAGTTCTTTAACTTGCTGTGTTTTGATGAATGCTCCAGGGCAAACTTGGTGTGAGGGATACTAGTATTTAGAAATTAAAGGTATCGGTATCCACACAGTTTGGTAAAAAAGAAGTCCGGCACTAAATTTCATATTATTGTTTTCTTTGAGAATCAGCCATAAAAATATGCTCAGCTCATTGTTGAAGAATATTGAAACACATTTCTTGCCGACGTGGCGTCATCTGTAGTGTGGATGGAGCCTTCATGCTGACAAATACTGCACGAATGGCTGTCGGAGCCAGTAGGCACTCCTGATGATTAACTATAAAAATGCTTTTGACTCTGGTTGCTGACAGGAATGACAATGCTTTGGCCAGACTGGCCTCCTTCTGGACACCAAAGGATGTTCCAGTCTTGGTTTTGCCATCTGGTTTCAGTACAAGCCAGGAACGATGAAGAGAAGAGAGTCTTTTAAAGAGGCAGCAATAGACTAATTCTTCGGGTTGTATAATCTTTCTTTGATAAATGAAAAAAATGCACTTAGGCCTGGAGAACAAAGCAACAGCTTCTGCAATTCTAATTTCTAGAATAGATAAAGGTGTTTTGAACATCCTCCTGAGGCAAGGGGATCTGACTGTGTGAGTCACGAATGAGGTTTTTTGTGGAGGAGATGGTTAAATGCGTGAGCTTGTACTATGGGAGCTGGTTTAGTGCTTGAAGGAAGACTGAATGTGCATTTTATAGGAATCATTTCCTTCTAAGCAAACTTAAAGTCAGTCTGCTGGTGCAAGAATACGTAGCCCTGAAAATAGCAATAAAATCAGCAGCAATAATATTTATCGATGTTTTATAATTTCCGAAAGGCAGTCAACTAGATTATTTCCTTTGATCCTCACAGAAGTCTGTATGGTAGGAGGAACAGATATTTTATACCCTCAATTTACATACAAGGAAACAAAATCAGAGACTAAATAATTTATCCAAGGTCACACAGCAACTGGTAGGGGGCAGGGTGAGGTGGCAGGAGTGGAGGAACTCTAACTCTGCTGACTTGTCCCCAAAGCCAGTGTATTTGCCATTACCTCACACTGCCTCATATCCTCCTGGCAACATTCCCAGTTCAAGGAAAGTCCAGATGATTCCAGGACTATAACGTAAAAAATAAAATATATTCTTTGTGTTACTTGCCATAATTTTACATAGGATGCTTCTTAGACCTGAGGCTCTAATGCCACGGACTATTTGTTTTACCAATATAATGATGAGAACTTGAATTGTGTAGGTGGTGTGGTATAGACTGGAATTGACTTAGATGGGAAAGAATGGAGAAAGGCTGGTGAGATAGGGTTCAAAAGGGCTTATTTTTAGAGTAATGCTGTCCAAATAAGGCTTGGAACAAATCCCAACATTTCTTTTGCCTAATAGTTGCCTCTTTTCTTATTCTCATCTGTTATAGCTTACATCTTTATATGTCCTTGCCTGTATGTAAACTAAATGGTACTGTCATAAAGAGGAGAGAGTAATGATAAAGGTAAAGTTACCTGAGCAAAAATATTTTCTTCAATAAGACATTTAGCTAATATCCAGACACTTTCCATTCTGGGTTAAAGGATTCCCTGATTATTACTATAAAAATAAAGCAGAGGCATAAAGAAAACACTGGAATCACAGCCAGATTGAAACTAAAATATACTGTCCTAACTTGTCTACCCCCACACAGATTCTTTTGGAATATTCTTTAAAAACTCAGCTACCACAGGAGAAAAGTAATACCTTTTTCCTCATCCATCACAAGGTTCATGGCTGAGACCTCTAATAAACGATTAGCAAGAGAAAAGCATACAAATTTATTTAATATAAGCTTTATGTGACATGGGAAGTGAAGGGTCAGAAATGAAGACCCAAAGAAACAGAGAAATCTGTTTATTTGTATGGACAGTTGTGGAAAAGCATGTTTGGAGGACAAAAGGATATGATCTAATGATAATAAACGGGGGGGAACTTAGCAAGGCCTCTCTATGTCTTCAGACATTTACTTCCTCTCGGTATAGTGAGGACCCTGGAATGAGGGTCTGATGACCTACTTCAGGGGGAAGTCAGCTAGGTGTTATGGGCTGTTTCGGGGGAGAAGGGGTGAGGGTAATTCTAGTTTCTATGCCCCATTTCAGGGGAGGGGGCCAGGGAAAGCGAGAGAGATCTTCCTGCTTCTGCTGTTTTCTCAAATACCAAAGATCCATATTTTGGAGTAGCATATCCTGAACCCTGTTACCACAAAGAGAATCAAAGTTTTTCAAAGTCTGTTTGAATATTGTCAAGTATAGATTTACATGTATATATTATAATATATACACACACACATATATATATATATTTATTTACATTTGTATGTTCTCAGATTGTGAAGCAAAGCAAAGCTGGGGTAAGCACTGAAGTGTTCTTTGAGCACAACTTGAATCAAAATGTAGTTTTCTTTTAACTCAAGTCTCTGTTGTTTAAAATGGGCATTTTTATTTGCCAATGTTTAAGAAATTGCATTAGAAGAAGGTCTCATTCCCCCCGGAGGTCACAGGCAATAACCGTTCTCCTGTTTTTTGGAGTTTAGCCTCTGAAGATCACATGTTCAAGCAACCACCTTGTAAGTCAAAAAGAGTTGAGTGTCTTAAATGAAAAGAGCCATTTTTAAGAGGTTCTTCTAAACTTGTTGGGAAGTCAATACAGAGCAACATCTACTCCTCCCTTGAGGAGCAGTGAGAGAGAATGTGGACACCTGTCTTATAGCTGGATCACCTGCACAGAACCTGGAGACCTGTCAGGTGACAGACAGCAAAGCCTGGTCTCCCTCACATCCGCATTTTTCCAACCAGATTAGGGAACTCAGCTAATCCTTTCTTGTGGCTAATATAGTGTAGAATCTGATTTCTGAATCCCTGGCACTTGGTTAACAGCTGGACTCCTGGACTCCCTTCTTACTATGAAATTTTAGCTCTAACCACATTCACCGCTCCATGGTTTCCTGACTATGCCACAGTTATTTCTGGTTCTGATAACTCGGTGAGTCTCTTCTGCTCTTTTGTAACACTCTCTGCCTTCTCTTTTCCCTGTTTTCAAATCCTTCCAGAGAATGGGTCTTGCTGTCAACCAGACAGCAAGTTGGTTGGAGTCCTATCTATATTGCTAACCAACTGTGACCCGGGGAAAAATATTAATACTTACACTCTATAAATTAGTAAATGGGGATAATAATACTTATATTGTTTTTTTTTTTTTGAGACAGTGTCTCACTCTGTTGCCTGGGCTAGAGTGCATGGCATCACCATAGCTCAGTGCAACCTCAAACTCCTGGGCTCAAGCAATCCTCCTGCCTCAGCCTCCCAAGTAGCTGGGACTAGAGGCACTTGCCACCATACTCAGCTAATTTTTCTATTTTTTTGTAGAGACAGGGTCTCACTCTTGCTCAGGCTGGTCTTGAACTCCTGGCCTCAAGCATTCCTTACACCTCCCAAAGTACTAGGGTTACACGCGTGAGCCACCATGCCCAGCCTAACTATTGAATTGTTTTAAAAATTGAATAACAATAATTCTTGTTAATTGTTTAGTATAATAATTAACATATAGCAAATAATGTGTAAATGTTTTTATTTCAGAATCAAGATTAAACCCTGACCACTCTTTGAGGCCTTCCCTTCAGGCTTATAGATTCCTTCTTTCTCTGAACTCTATAGTACTTGTGTGTGATCTAGCAGATAATTTTTAATAAATTAAATTTTAATAAATTACTTAAGTTTTAGTAAAAATTTCAATGTTCTCCATATTACATATGTATTGGTTTTCTTTTTCTGATTATTATAAATTTATTGAGGTTATGAATCATGATTTAGTTTCACTGTATACTCCATAACAAATATACTGGTGTATAATCATGTTTTCAACAAATTCTTGTTGGCTATGTAAAAGGTAAGCCATGGGAATATGTGAACTAGCAGTCCTATTCAGAGACACAGAGATAGGGACTGTAGGAAAGGATGGGGGGAGGGTAGAGAGGAAAAGAGAAGAAAAATGACCACCTATACTATGTAACAGGCACTCTGCTAAGTCATCTAATGTAATCCTTCCAACAACTCTACCCTATTTTATATAAGAAGAGAAAAGTGATGTATGATAGCACCTGTTTTCTCATCTGAGGCTCAGGGTATTTGGGTTATTGGAAACCATTTTCAGAAAGCTGAATATAGACATACCAAGAAGTAAACAAGCCACAACTACATGAACTGGCAATCAAGCTTAAGAATATCTCTGTCTTTTAGAATATCGAAATATCTTTTGTCTTTTAGTTCTCCCATCCAAGTACTAACCATGCCTAACACTGCTTAGCTTCCAAGATCAGACAAGATTGGGTGCCTTCAGGGTGGTATGGCAGTAGACTGTCCTTTAGTTCTGCATGCTCCTTCCTTGGGTTTCAGTTGCAGAATTTGCAGATGATCCTTGAGTTTTCCCTGAGGACTCCGAAGAAATTTCTGCTGGCCAACTTCTTCAAACCTTCACCTGGGTCTTTTGATTTTGGGCTGCCTACTAAAGGACAGCAGGGGACAGGGAAGCTGATTATCTCTGCCTTCCTGAGTTGTGATGCTGGTGTCCTCTATGGAGGCCACTCCCTGCCCCTGTCTGTGGACAATCTGGATCAAACCAAATGAGACCAAGTGGTAACATAGTTTCCATTTTCTGTCAAAATCGAGCAGACTAACTCAGTTGCTACCATATGTGAACAGGTACCGGGATAAAATGTGGCTGTGTGTGAATAGGTACCAGGATAAACTTTTCATCCTAATTTCATCTATTATTCCCCCAAATCAGCAGAAAGCCTATCTAGTTTAGCAGCAATGCATATTCTACTAATTGTCAAATATTTTGTATAGATTACAATGGTTCTGAGTTTGTTTTGATTGGTCATAATTTTAAAAAATGCATTTTAGATTCACAGGGTTGTCTGGAAAGAACTCAGAGTTCTGGTATTATGAGGCAAAGATTTTAGAGATAGTGCCTATTAAAATGGAGTACATGTACTACGTGTATCAGGAATGGTGGTTGCTGGAAGTTAGTAAATAAAAATTCAGATTCCTGGGCCCCTGTGGAGACTTCCTTAATCAGAATCTCTGCAAGTAGAACACACGAGTCACATTTTAAAATAAGCTCCCCAGTTGAGAACTTTTGCCATTGACTATGTAGCTCACTCAATTTTATTTATGAACAGTGACCTCCAGAATGAATGAGAAGCAGGACCTTTGCTGAAAACTCTGAAAAAAATGATGCTGTTTAATAAAATAGGTGTGCTTATTTATGTTAGGAGGAAAGATACAGATATTCACTAAACAAACACTGGTTGAGCATGTGTTATATATTTATCCCTGTGGTAGGCAGAGGACAGAGATGAAATAAGACCTAAAACTCCTCTTAAGAACTTCTCAGGTTAGTTCTAGATACAAACCAATGTACCCATAATTACGATACAATGTGATATTGCTATTGGGAATTGTGTACATTGAGGGCAATTAGACAATGTAAATAAGGATCCTTAAAAATGTACATGGGCAAAGTAATTCCACTACTGTAAATTTATCGTAAGGAAATAAATATAGTTAACTAGCTTGTTAAGAGCCAAATAAATTGATTTACTACAATTTTACAAGTACTTTCTTATTGGAATCTCACAAAAACACTAGGAATTAGGTGAGATTATCTTCCTTTTACAGATGAAGAAATTTCACTTGAGAACACCATTAGAAAGTGACAGAGTTAGTATTTGAACTTCAGGTTGCTGGGCACCAACGACTATACTCTTAACTACTGAGCTTTACCCTCTAAAGCTGCGGTCCCCAACCCCAGGCTTCAGACTGCGCCAGTCCATGGCATGCCAGGAACAGGCTGCACAGCAGGAGGCAAGCAGCGGGCAAGCCAGGGAAGCCCCAGCGGCGCCCACAGCCGCTCCCCATCGCTGGCAGCACCGCCAGAGACCCGCCCCCGCCAGATCAGTGGCTGCATCAGATCCTCACGGGAGCCCGAACCCCACTGAAAATTGTGCGTGCGAGGGATCCAGGTCGCCCGCTGAGAATCCAACGCCTGCTGATCTGAGGTGGGGCGGAGGCAGTGAAACACCCCCACGCCCCCAAATCCCCGTTCAGTAGAGAAACTGTCTTCTATGAAACTGGTCCCTGGTGTCAAAAAGGTTGGGGACCGCTGCACAGTACACTTGTGTGGATAGTCATTGCAGAGATGCTGTTTTAATGTAAAAGTGGGAAGTATCACAAATGTTCAGCATCAGAGCGTTGGTTAAACAAATTATGCTATAGTCATATTGTTGGGGTGGGTTTTGAGAGAGCCGTCCTGGTTCTTTGGCTCGTTGCTTGGAAGAATTGCAAGCAGCGCTGGTGCAATGGAGTGATCACAGACACGCGGCAATTTCACACAAGTAGCCTTTCTTGCAAAGCGAAAGTACAGTCTGGAGAGCGTGGAATGGGTCTGTCCCAACCAATGGAGAAGACCCTGAATTTAAAGCCAGAGTATAGAAAGTACAGTACACTTTCAAAGTCGGTAGAGAGCGGACTGCTTTAATAAGAAACAGCATCATCCCAGGGTTAGGGTCTGTCCTTTATGCTAATCTCTAATAATATGTTAAGCTGGGGGTGGAATATTCATGTCTTTTCGGGGGAACTGGGTGGAGATTCCTGGAATCATGTACCCTCCCATTTTCTGTCCTTGTATGGCTGGCTCCGGAACTGTCATGGCGCTAGGGGATGTGCTTTTTACTATGCTAATGGAAAAGGTTATTTGCGGACAGGTTCTCCATTCCTCTGCGCATGCCCCGGCGGAGGGAACGTCCCTAAACCTCCGTTTCCCGCTGTTGTGGTTTCTACTTTTTATCCTAATGGTCCATGCCACCTGCATACCCTCACCCCTACCTAACCATATAATGGGATAATATAGTCAAATATTAAAAATTATAGTAGAAATAAGTAGTATGTCCCAGGCAGGAATTTAAGCCAAGACATGAGATATTTTCAAATGACCCGTTATATTTTATGTGGCTCTATTTTCGTGTAGTCATGTTAAGATAGAAATACAAAGGTGAAAAGCTGATTATTTGGCCAGGGTTACAGCAAATCCTCCTGGTCTCCTGCAACATAGAACTTCTAGATTACTGGATTCCAACTGTCTCCATTGAAGGCCCTGAAATCCCATGGTTACAGAAGTAATTGTAAATAAAGACTTGGGTTCCTGTCAATCTAACCCAACTGTGGATTCCCAATATTGATCAAGGGTCTTAGCAGTATGGCTTTGACTTTGAACCCGTTTGACTTAATGAAGGAGGGTATCCCCAAAGCTCAGGATATCATTTGTCGTTGTCACTTTGACCCTAGAGAGTGACCTTTTTCTGCAGACATGAGCTGATGGGGTGATGGGTTGTCCGGTCAGCATAAATCTTGCCTTGCTGTCTTAATCTGTACTTCATTTTGTACTTGATCTTAGCCAAAAGGCTGAGAAGTGATTGTACCTGATTTTGATATAAATGATAGAGAAAACTCCTTAAGTCCTCCGGTGAACCAGGAAGAAGACATTAACACTAAAAAACACAAAGTATTACACTTGTAAAACATAAAATTAGATGGACAGCTGAGTACTTTTAGTACATTCTCAATTTGCTGGAGTTTAACTACTTGGAGTCCTCTATTAACTTATTTGTGTGTGTGTGTGTTTGTGTCCATGGGCATGGTAACTCACCAATATTATGAGAGAGAAGCAGTCAACAATCAGCAAATTTGTTTTAGGACTATGATTTTTTTTTTTTTTTTTTAACAGCAAGACTAAGATATATTCTAAGTTCAATTTGTCTTTACCAAGGATGGAATTTATTTTATACATTTAACCAAATTGCTTGCATTTTTAATTTCATGGCTCAAAACAGAAAAGTATATATTGGTTTATGCTGAATTAGTCAGACTATTAAGTTAACTAGGACATTTCAATTCTGTAACCATTCTAAATAACTGAAGTTTCATTATCCTAGCCAAATGTATTGCCCTACCCACAATCTGTTTTTAAGAAATAAAAGAGGAATATTAGGGATTTATGGCTCTAGTATTATCAGTACCCACTAATTCTATCAGATAATGCCTCGGCCTTTTATTTTCCTTTGCCAGTGAAAAGTGTGTGTGCATGCATGTGTGTGTGTGTGTGTGTGTGTGTGTGTGTGTGTGTGTGTATACGTACATAGAATCATGCATCTCCTTGTTTTCAAGAGATAAATAAGGACATACAGAGTTCACTCTCTAATTGTAAATTGTAACAGCACTTAGCTTTCTGTGACTTAAGATAAAGCACTTCATTATCCAAGTCACATTATCATTTGGAAAGAGTTGGCTGTATTTAAACTGTGCTTAACTGTGTTTAAAATGAAATACAACATATTTACATTTCCCCTGCTAGTTTATTAAAAGTTTACATTTTAAAATTTTTAAATAGAAAGCGTTCCCCAGAACTAGGATTTGTATGTGTTCCTTTGACTTAGCTGCAAGTCAATCAGATCATGTTAAGGTGCACAATAAGGCTCTTTTTGAAGCCTGTTATTAAATATACATAAGAATAGACTTTTTTGTGTGTTCAGAAATGAAGAGAAAGAAAATGTTCCATGTTTCTGAAGATTGAAATCCTTCAAAGCTTTTTTCATTTGCAAGAAAACAAAGGGCTATTGTAAATCGAAGCGCCGAAACAGCGACAGCAGCGAGGTAATTAATTGCTCATTCATAAAAGAAAAAGTCTAAGTGAGAGGCAAAAGTTAACCCCTCAAAATAAAGTGTATGGCAAACTAAACAGCTATCAGCTCCTCTGTTTTAAAACACAATGGCCCTCTTTGTGCTGCTGGTTGTTTTGTTTTGAGGACTGGTGGCCATCGTTGATGTCACTATAACTATTTTGGAAAAAAAACACAAACAGGTATCTAAAGATTTAATTTTTTCTCAGAGGAAGAGTTTGCTAGTTATGGTACTATATTATTAAAGCTAAGGTAAAGAATATTCTATTAAATACAACTGGTGTCTCTTCTAATACATTATATTTATGATCATCTGTGATTAGATTATCTAATTAAAATAATGTGCATATATATACATACACACACACACACACATACATCTATGGTGGATGTGATTAAGCTTCCAGGGGGCTGTGAACAAGTGCTAGAAATTGAAGGCTATGTAGAATTTTCTCTAAAACAGTCAAATTAAGCGATCAATCCTACTTAGAAAGGGTTTTCAATATATTTCATGCCCCAGGGAATCTTGCTCCAACCAAAAGCTGGGGCTGGTAGCTCCTATGTCTACATTTGCAACAGCTTGAGCTATGCTATCTCATAGGGTTTAGGGAAATTGCTGCCAGCATAAAGCAAATAATTTCCTCCCTCTGGTCCTCAAGAATTGCAGGAAACTGTAATTTCTCATTATCAAACCTTCTGCTCTGTACCATCCTGCTGTATCTTCAAATCATGAGTCTTATTCACAATCACCTTTGTATCTTAAGCACAGGTGTACATGTATTTTGATGTGACAAAATCACACCTCGTCGTCAGCAGTATAACATCTTCTGAAGGTGATGGGAGAAATCTGAAGCAGATTGAAGGGTGGCTAAAAAGTTCTCATCATTTTAAAATTAAAACCTTGACCGACTTCACCTACAAAGGTTCACACATTTGAGTTAGTTGGAATATCAAGTATCTATTTGGATTTCACCCAAAATATTTGTTCACTTTACCTGAAAGAGTCTAAGGTATAGTTTCCTGAATTTCATCTCTAAAAATTTAATTGGGGAGATCTTTCTTGGATTGCATTGATTTAACCTCTTGAGCTACCAGTAACAAAAAAACATAGACAAGAGTTAGGGTGAATAATAATAATAATTCTATTTAAGGGAAATGCAGTTCTTAATGTATGAATATCTTATACAATTAATTTCATTTGTCTTAAAATAAATTCATGGTTAAAACTCAGAAGCCATTTTTCCATGATAACATTGTGATAAATGGTTGTTGAGTTTCTTGGCCAGCATGTGAAAGTATTTGAAATGCAGAAGGTAATTATAATTTTAAATAATATTTCTATGGGAAAATGTATTCAGAATGCCATAGAATGTCAGGGCATGTCATTCTCCCCATCCCGGAGTGGAGCAGGAACACTCCCTTCCCCATCTGTGGGCAATAGGTCTTGGAGTGCCGTGGACACTAGTTGTGGCTCCTGTGACTAGAGAAGGACTTTCAGCACAATGGGGATTGACTGAGGGTAGCCTGAGGGATTGGGTGGAGGGCAGGAAGGGGATGGGTGGGGAGAGATAGGGATTGCCAGAGGCCTGAAGTTCTGACCCTATCCTGATCAATGCTCTGTCCATCTTGGTCAGGGGGCTGAGCAACAGTGTTTTTCTCCCTCTAGAGGGCAAAAAAAAAAAAAAAAACTTTATGGTAATGTTTATAGCAGAGAGGGAAGGGGAATTCCTATCTTTGTCTAGATGGGGTGCTATCTATGTAGTGATGCGAGTTAAGTTGGGGGCCTGTTTTGATTATTTTCTTTTTTAAAAAATCTTTTGAATTTTAGCTGCAAATTATCAGCAATTCTTAAGAGAGAAATTTTTGTAAAAAAATTAAGATGTGAAAATTTGTTCATTCAGCAAACAGTTACTGAGAGCTACTGAGTATAAGGCGCTAGCTATCTCAAATTTCTTAAGAACTAGTTGGGTACAAAGCAATGCCATAGAAGTCTTAAATTGCAAAGTATGTTCTAGTGGTTATGTTTTTTGACTCCAGGAGCTTCCGGTAGGAAGATAGTATTCTCTACCATATTTTATGGGGACTCTTGTAACAGTGAGGGTGTAGACAGAACATGCTAAGTCTTTAGATGAGGGAGAGATCACTTCTAGAGAGAGAAGTTGGAAAGACGTGAGACCTATGGATATAGGGTAGGATATTCCAGTCAAGATGTAGTGAGTACTTGAATTTGGTTGTTTTCAGATATGAATGTAGATCCAATAGGTCTTGGCAACTGAGTGGATAAAGAGAGTGGATAAAGGAAGAAGTGTTATGATTTTTGAGCTGGAGTAATTGTGAAGGTACTGAGATCTTTACAGACAGAGAAGACATAGAGAAAGTTTGTATGTTTAGTTGAGGTCACATTGAGACTGAGCAGCCTTTTGGTCTGTGCAGGTGGGCAGGCAGGAAATGAGGGACTGGAGCTGTGGAAAGACCCTGTGGCAAAGGGTTTCAAGTCCTCTAGAAATCATGGCTTGGATAAAATAACCAAGAAGATAAAGAGATCAAGAATACATCTTTGGGGGGATATCTCTGACTTGGCAACAGGAAGAGGAAAAAAAGGTGTTCAAAGAGGCGAGGAGCACAGAATTACAAGAAAAAGGTGGTCATCATTATCATAACATAAAAAGTTCTATTTACTTGATCACAAAAAATTAAACATCCACCTACTAGATTGGTAGAAAGGAAATTTTTGGTAACCTTTGAGAGAAGAATTTTAATAATGTGATGTAGCTGGGTGCCATCAGTGGGTGGTCATGGAGGGAGGCTTGTAGAGAAGGAAGGAGAGAAACAGTTGAGGGAGTGATAAGATCTTGGATAAGAGACACTGAAGCATGATTAGGGGCCACTGTTTCCCAAAGGGTGATTTCTGTGGATCATTGTATCCTTGGGATATAGTTTATGGTTTGACCTTGAGATACATCCTCTAATGCAGAAGATCCAAAATAAATAAATTATTATTTCTTAAATAAAATTAAGAAATATTCCTTGAACAAAGTTAAACGGGTTTCTTTTTCTTTTTCGAGACAGAGTCTCACTCTGTTGCCCTTGCTTGAGTGCCGTGGCATCATCCTAGCTCACAGCAACCTCAAGCTCCTGGGCTCAAGCGATCCTCCTGCCTCAGCCTCCCGAGTAGCTGGGACTACAGGCATGCGCCACCATGCCCGGCTAATTTTTTCTATATATTTTTAGCTGTCCAATTAATTTCTTTCTATTTTTGGTAGAGATGGGGTCTCGCTCTTGCTCAGGCTGGTCTCGAACTCCTGAGCTCAAACGATCCACCCGCCTCGGCCTCCCAGAGTGCTAGGATTACAGGCGTGAGCCACCGCGCCCGGCCTAAACAGGTTTCTTTACTGAAGGACTTTTCAAGACCATTATTGCATTAATGTGAATAAGAAATATTTGAGAGAGATATAGCATACAGTTTTGCAGATTTTTGACTATGAAAACCTTTTTGGTTAAAGCATTGTTAAAGCATGTCATGGCATTGATGCGTTCTAGGCACACACGGTGAGAAATGCTGTTGCAGGCCAGGGGATAAGATAAAGTAAGGAGATAGATCAAAATGCGAAGGAGAACAGGCTACTTTCCTGCCCAGAAACCTTCAGTAGCTGCTTAGGGCCTAAAAGATACAGTTTATTGATTTATTTATTTTTACTGGAAATTTTTTTCTTATCGAGATATAATTAATATACCATAAAATTTATCATTTTAAAGTGTACAATTCCATGATTTTTAGTATATTCACAGAGCTGTGCAACCATCATTACTACCTAACTCCAGAACATTTTCATCACTCCACCCCTAAAATCCATACCTGATAACAATCACTCCCAGTTTCCCCTCCTCCCAGCCCCTGGAAACCACTAATCTATCTTTTGTCTCTATGAATTTGTCTATTCTGGGCATTTCATACATGAAGGAAATCATATGATATATGCCTTTTATGTCTGCTTTCTTTCACTTAGCATGATATTTGCAAATTCTACTTGTTGTAGCCTGGATCAGTACTTCATTCCTTTTTATGGATGAATAATATTCCATGGTATGGATATACCACATTTTTTGTCCAATCTTCACTTGGACATTTGGGTTGTTCCCACCTTTTGCTATAAAGAATAATGCTACTACGAAAATTTTTGTATGAGTTTTTTGTGTGAATATGTGTTTTTATTTCTCTTAGGCATATACCTAGGTATGGAATTGCTGAGTCATATGATTACATAAACATGAGAATTTTTTTTTTTTTGAGTTTCCAGAATTTTTTGAGGACTGACAAAATGTTTTCCATAGTGGATGAACCATTTTACATTTTACAACAATGTGTGATGGTTCTGATTTTTCCACATCCTTGTCAACACTTGTTATTATCTGTCTTTTTGATTATAGCCATCCTAGTGAGTGTGAAGTCTCATTGTAGTTTTAGTTTGCATTTCTTTAATGACTAATGATATTGAGCATCTTTTCATGTGCTTATTGGCCATTTGTATATATTCTTTAGGGAAGTATCTATTCAAAAACTACTTCCCCCTGAAATTGATTGGGCTATTTCCCTTATTATCATTGAATTATTAGAGTTCTTTATATATTTTTGAAATTAGACCTTTATCATATGTATTATTTGCAATATTTTCCTCCATTCTGTGGGTTGCCTTTTCCTTTTTTGGGTAGTATCCTGGGAAGTTCACATGTCTTGTCCATCTCAGGTCCTCCAGATCTGCTCCCAATCTATCTTCCAGTCTGATCTTTCATGATCTCTCATGCTATCTATTCTAACTAGATGCATTCACCTTCTATATTTACAAACACCTCAGTATGCTCACCATGCTAATGCTACTCTTCTGACTGAAATACACTTCCTGTTTCTTCTACAATTATCTAAATCCTACCTATCCTAAAAGATCCACTCAAATTCTGCCATTTTGAAAAATTTGTTGACACTCTTAACTCAGAATGGTCCCTTCTTCCGTGAAACTCCTGTAGCCTAATAATCGTTGCTACCAAACTTTGGCACTTAACATAGTATATACAATCTCTTATTCTTAATAATTTTTCAGTATATATTTTTACCCAGATGAAGATGGATCCCTTGGTTTGCATATTTATGTTTAAGTGTTTGTCTATGAGAGAAAGAGAGAAAGGGGGGTGGTTTACTTTATTTAAATTTGTTTTGGGAAAAGCTTTCTAGTTTACCTTTAGAACAATGACATATGATTGGCACTAAATCAATTCTCTCTCTCACAAATTTGTATTTATTCCTGATATTAAATATGTTTAACAAGCTACCTATCTTTCTTCAATAAAAGTAAACATTTGCAGTTTGTAAGTTCTGAATGTGATTCTCATAGAAGAGTATTAGTAAGAAAACTGATTCTACTAATTTTAATACTCAAATGGATACACTGCAATTTCTTCTTCTTCTTCTTATAATTATATTTATTATTATATGCAAGACAATTAGAGAAACATCTGAAAACATAGTTATTTCCAGTATTATGATGAGGCTGTCTTTTTGAAAGGAATGTTATAGAAACCAACCACTAATGAGGAGATTGCAAAAACTATCTGAATATGTGATAGTTCTCAGCAGGAAACTGAGAAAGGAGTGAAGATTAAAACTAGGCTGAAGTTCTGGAGAAACAGGTTACCTAGGGTTGCTGTCATGACTGACATTGTCTAAAATGAAGGGGCTATGTCACTAATAAATGACACAACCCATGGGCAAGTAGAGAGAAGGGAATAGAGAACCTGAAAAGTTTAAGAATCATGTCAGAGAAAGATCAGAGAAAATAGTATTCCTGTCATATTTATTTATTTTAACTAGAAAGAAAAACTTTCATGTTATGTTTTGACACTGGTGATGAATGAAATAACATTGTCTTTTTTTCCTTCCTGGAAAATGAATACATTTATATTGAGGATTTAAGGTGGAAGAAAGAAATGGGAATGAGTATCTAATTTATTAGACATCTAATGGGTATCTAGTCCTTCTCCAGCAAATCAAACAAGAAGTTATACACATAGCTGGGAAAACCACATACAAGCCAAATGAACTCAAGGTCAAATCTTTGTATAAAAATGATAGATGTGGAAAGATATTGATCAAGCTAGGTTCTGTACTTCCTCACTCACCCATACTCCCTTGTCGAAAGAGGAAGATAAAAACTTTCTTTGGGCTGGGGAAGAGAGAGTGAAGAGTTAGAGAGAAAGACAGAGTTATAGGTCACTGAGAGAGAACTGCGTACCATGCCACCTCCCCAGGTAAAGGCCCAGGCAGAGGGAATCAAACCCCCAGACATACTTGGCAATCTGAACAATTAGGCATTTCTGCATGCCTTCTTCTGGGAGTGCACCGTTACTTCTTACAGGATTGTGGGACTGCCATTGTTCGCCATTTATCATATTCTAGCCTTTTGATTCATTAGGATAGAGACACCAGCTATGTCCCAGGAGTTCTTTCTTTGCTAAATAGCCATATGACTTCTCATACATTTAACAGTGTGTTTCAAAGTTTCAAAGAGCTAAATGGGTTGCCATAATCCTTCAACTCTTTGTGATACCCAAGATACTTAGCTAACAATAGGATTACTTCAAGAGCGAGTTCCCCAATTTATGGTGATATTTTTGACACGCTGGAAATGGGAAAGCTAGGAAAAGAAGACGCTAAGTTAAGCAATGGAAGTGAGTAGTGGATTTTATACATGCTCTCTAAAAAAGCAGGATTATTTCCCTGCCATATTTCACAGTATTAACAGAAATTATATGTAATAATAAAAGGGTAATAAAAGACAATTGTATTTTTATCAGGAAATTAGTTGTGATGATTCATTTATCTTCTTGGTTATAATATTAAAAATATGTCCAGTATTCCTTACAAGAATACCATAAAAGCTGAATGAGTTAAATTTCTCTAGGCAATTTTCAGCACTGAGAAAAGCGATGCCTTTTCAAACTAATGACTATTTCATGGGTGCGGTGGAGAGATATTCAGCATCTGTAATTCTCTTTGGCCCAAGAGTGAAGAGATAAGTAGTAATCATGCCTTCAAGGTAGAATTCATAATCAAATCCTTAATTAAACTCAATGTGGAAAGTCCTTAATAAATATCAAAATATGACTATCAGATTTTCTGGCAAATATTTAATGCTGTGTTCAGTATCTGCTATTTGAACATCTTTCCCATCCTTTTTAAAATTTACTGCGTACACAGGACTATCAATGTCATATTTAAATGGAGAACTATCCTATATTTTAATAACACACCTTCATATTATTCTTTTTTGCTTTATACATACTTAACGGTTTCCAGAAGAATTTCAATTCATTTTACTATTTTAAAATTTATATTCATTATGCATTAAGTGAATATGTGTGGCTGAGTCTCTCTTCAAGGAGTTTTTAATCAACCCTCTTCATTTGTTCAGATCAAAAATCTCATTGTCTTTCTTGACTCCTCTCTCTTCTTTCATGCCCCACATCCGTCAGCAAATTCTACTGGTTCTACCTCCAAAATAGAATTCTATCAATTCTTATCTCCCTTATTGCTGCCACCTAGTCCCAGCTACCCCCACCTCTCACCCAAATCCCTGTGATAACCTCCTACTTGGCCTCTTTTCTGCTGTCCCTGCCCTACTGCTGGATACTCTCAACATGCAGTCCGAGGATCCCGTTCAAGTGTAAGTCAGATCTTGGCACTCCTCTGCTCAAAATCCTCCAATAGCTTCACAGCTCACTCTTGAAAGCCAAACTCTTTATAATGGTCTAAAGGCTCTTCATGATCTAGACACCCCCCCCTCCAACTCCCCTACCTTTTGTGACCTTATCATCAATTTCCATCCACCTCCTCCTCATCTCTATCCCCTCTCCTGCCTCATTTTCTCTTCTGCAGCCATACTGACTTCCTGGTATTTCTGGAACATTCCAGGCATACTCTGAATTTAGGCTGATCCTTCTGCCTTGAATGCTTCTCTCCTATACAGCTTCATGGCTAGAGCCCTCCTTCCTACAGGCCTTACTAAAGTCATGTTCTTTGTGATGTCTTCCCCAGATGCCATCCCTAAAATGTCAGTTCCCTCTCTGCCATCACGTATCTTCCTTCTTTACCTTATTTTCTAATTAGCATGTGTCATCATTTAACAAACCATATCATTTAAATATTTATCTTGCTTATTATGTCTCTTTTACAAGAATGTAATCTCCTTGAGAGTAGAGATTTTTGTTTCATCAGTGCTTAGAATGGTTCAGTAAGTATTTGTTAAATGAATTAATGAATGAATGACCAAAATATTTCATTCATGTGGATTAACTTTTATAAAACAAGTCAAAATATTTAAATGGTACAAGATTATCTGCTGCATTTATATTACACTGAGAACAATGAGAAAAAGTAAAGGACAAAGGCTTTTATCCTTGGAAGGTAGTTGTTGGAATTTTTCAGGAAAAAATTGTCATCTTCCTTGTACCAAGTACATGCAGGCTTCTAGAAAGAGATAGGGTTTCAGATACTGCTTGAAACATGGAAAGAATCCATTATAAAAATTTTCTTTGCTTTGAGAACACTTGAATTTTGGCAAAATGTTTGCAAATTAGAGTAGACCGACTAGACAGGCAATATAGCATAGTGGTTAAGAGAGAAGCTCTGAAGTAGGAAAACCTGAATTTGTATTGGAGGTCTGGGGTGCTATGTCTATGAGAATTTGGACAAGTTATTAAATTAACTTGCTTCAGTTTCTTTATCTGTGAAATGGGGATAATAATAGTACCTGCTTCATCTGGTTATTATGAAGATTAAGTGAGTTAATACATATAAACTACTTAAAGCAATGCTTAAATGTAATTTAGTGCTCATTAAGTTGGAATTAGTATTTCCACCATTATTATTTTGACTGCAAGCACCATGAAGGCAGGGTCCATTAGGCAAAGCAAGGGAGATGGTACCCTGGAAACTGAGGTCAGAGAAGATCTTGAATTGGAAATGGATCACTGATATCTAAGGTAGAAACACAGAGGGGAGCCAGGGTGGTGAGGGGTTGTTTGAGGATCATTTCACAGGGGAGGGTTCTGAATGGAGAGCTGTGGTTGGATTTTCTAATAGTCAACAAAGGCTGTAAAGGGGAGACTGGAGGGAGGGGTATATTCCAAAGTCCCTGTCTTGTTTCTTCCTGCATTTCTGATATGCCAGTAGAATAAAGCAAAGGGGATGAGATCAGAGTAGGGGGAACTGGCAAGGAAGGAGAAACAGTGCTTTATCTATCACTGAACAATGCTATTCAGAAGGAGGAGTGTATAAAATATTCCCGTTAAAAAATAGAGAAACTGAGAAGCTAAGAAATAACGTTTGAAATAAAGCAGAAGATAGAGTCAAATATCCAAATGAAATGCCAAAATTCTATCAGCCATTTGATGTTTCTGAATATCTTGGTGTCTAGCATTGTGTAGGTAAAATATCCAGCTGCTTGTCTAAATTTTCCATTTTTCATCCAGATGTTTCCATTTCTTATTGTACATGGATATATTTAATAATATTTATAGTTTAATTAGGCATTTATGAAGGCAATTATGAAGTTTGATTGGATATTCATAGTTTTGAAACTATAAAGAATGGCATAAAATGTTTGTACTGCTATAATAAAATTCTATTTTTATTTTGCAAAGATGTACTTGATTTTTCAATTGAAGAGAGAACTTAAAAAATTCAGTGTACTAACAAATTTGACACATCTGTTCTTCCTGTGCAGAATCATAGAATTGTGGGGCTGACATGGCATTAGGTCATAGAGTGGCTATAATGGGAGGCCACTTCTGTGAGACAAGAGCTTAGGCAGGGATTGTTTAAGATTCATAGTGAGCTGAAAGCTACCTTCCTGAAGATTTCGTCAACCAATTCTCTTTCAGATTTTTGTGATTTTGCTGCTCAGAATCCATCATTATCTCTTTCCCTCAGACCAATTCTGTAACTGTTTAGAGACAACTTTCATGTCTCTCCTGACTTTTCCCTTCTTCAGACAATGTATCTTCTTTTTCTTTCATCATTCTTCATATGATCTGTTGTTGAAATTCTTCTCAACCTTAATCACAATCCTCTGTATATACGATTCTGTATTTTAATTTCCTTTGTAAACAATAATACTGGTAACTACAGATGATACTCTCCCTGGAGTCAGACCAGGATAGAAGACAATGGAACTATTACATTTCTTATTCTGGGCACTATTGATAGGCATGCAGCCCAAATATTCAACAGTGGTTTTGAAGTTACATTTCCCTGTTGATTTCTATTATTTCATGTTAACTGAAACAGCTGGGATTCCTTTCACGTGAGTGGCTTTCCTGTTATCTCCTCAGTCTTGTTTGGGGTCTTTGTATAACATCACTGAAAACATGGTGTCACTTTTCTCCCTAAGTTTTATCTTGTAAGCCTCTGTACATCATTCCACCTGTTCAGAAGTTTGAATCTGTGTCTAATATGCTACTTATCTTTTCCATCTTTGGATCAGCTGAATATTCAAAAACCTTGGTTTCAATATGCTTATTTAAGTATTTGATTAAAATTAGAATAAAACAGAGCTAGACCGTAATATGGCCTTGGAGATGTCTCTCCTGACTGATATCAGTGAGGAGAGCCTTGGAAACATTCCTTGGCTACAGTGCCTGGAGGAAATCTGTGTTTATTCAGAGTCTGAGGGAAATCTTTGGGAATAAACAGGTTTTGTTGTGGAGTTTACAATTTGAGCACCTTGAGGGTTTCATTTATTGCTAAGAATTAACATCTAATTAATTTGTTAAAATGTTTCAACAACAGCAAACAAAGTAGGTAAAGGAAAAAAAGCAAAAAAAAAAAAAAAAAAAACTGGTTGTTGCCACGTGCAAGGAGTGAAGTTGAATTGTGCCCTGATTAATTGATTAAGGATGGTTCCCGTGGTGAATAATTACGTTCAATAACTGTCAATATAATTTGCAATCAATTATCACTTATAAAACCAGCCTATAGCAAGCTCAGTTTTACATGCATCCTGATGCAACTGCCACATTAGCAAGCACTACTTTCCATTTCTTTCATAATGTCCTTTATTCAACAAATCATGACTGAAAGCTCTCACTTTATATCCAACAAGGTATCTTCCTTCCACTTTCAGAAAATTGCCTTAAAGCTTGTTTTTTCTTTTTTCTAGGAAGTCCATTGTGATTAGTGGCTGTGGTCAGAAGCCTGGAGTAGATTGAATTTCTCACTATTCTTCACTCTCCTGTAGGGATATTATGCATCCACACCTTTACCATGGCCTCATGGTGGGTGAAGAATACTTTCCTGCCCTTTGATTTTGGGGCTTTGTCATGTGACTTGCTTTGGCCAATGGGATGTTAGCAAACATGCCATAGCAGAGGCTTGAAGTGCGTTTAAATAGATGGGCATGCCCTGTTGTGTATCACCGTGAGAAGAGCTTCCTCAGGCATCTGCTGCCCTTTCAGCCTGGATCCCAGAGTGAGCACACGTGGAGCAAACCTGAGCCCAACCTGGAGCAATGAGTCATGTTCAGTCAGACCAACAACCTGAAGCAAAGTTGCCTACTGAGCCTAGCTTTGGTGAATTGAATCCTAGCTGACCTGCAGACCTATGGGCAAAAGAATAAATGTTTATTGCTGCATGTCACTGAGTTTGGGGGCTGATTATCATTATTATTATTATTTACACAGCAATAGATAACATCACAGTTTTTTTCCTATGAAATATTACTATTTCTTATAGTACTTCTTAATTCAATTGGGAAATTTGTTGTTTATCCTATTGCTTAAGTTTAGTAATAATTCATCTAGTCAAAATTTAGCTGCCAGAAAACTCACTTATCTGTGATGTAGCCAAGAACACAGAAGAGAGAAAAATAGATATAGTGAATGGCCAAAATAGATATATCAGTGGTCCCCAACTTTTTTGGCACCAGGGACCAGTTTCATGGAAGATAATTTTTCCATGGATGGGGTGGGGGGTTATTTTGGGATGATTCAAGCACATTACATTTATTGTGCAGCCAAACCTCTCTGCTAATGAAAAACTGTATTTGCAGCCACTCCCCAGCGCTGGCATCACCACCTCAGCTCCAACTCAGATCATCAGGCATTAGATTCTCATAAGGAATGTGCAACCTAGATTCCTTGCATGCACAGTTTACAGTAGGGTTGGGGCTCCTGTGAGAATCTAATGCCCCAGCTGATCTGATAGGAGGCGGAGCTTATGCGGTGATGCGAGCAATGGGGAGCGGCCATAAATACAGATGAAACTTCCCTTGCTCGCCCACTGCTCACCTCCTATTGTGTGGCCTAGTTTCTAACAGGCCATGGACCAGTACTGGTCTATGGCCCGGGGGTTGGGGACCGCAGGATATAATGTCCGCACACTAGCACTTGTACATTTATTCTTGGGAGAATTCTTCAGACACTCACTCAAGTACACTTACTGACATCTTTGCTAAGCTGGTTTCCTTATCATGAGACAGCATAAGAAGGAATGTGAAAATGAGATAAAGGCTGTTACAGCAGGCACATGAAAGGAAGTTCAGAGACAGACAATGGCTTGATAGCAGATAGGAAGATGTGGCAAGAACAGTAGTCTGGGAGTGTGGAGCCAGAAACACCACCTACTTCTGCAGGTCTGAGAACACTGCTGCTTTGTAGCATTACCCCAAAGCTGAGGTTCAGAAATACGCATACTTTTGGGGCATAAGGCAGCCTGCTATCGGGCAGAGGAAATGTGGGACTCATGTGGAACATCTTTCTGGAAATTTAAAAAAAACTTTATAATAAACTAAAATAGCAAGTCTAGGTTTTTAAATTTTATGGACTAGTACAATAAAAGGGAAGGGGCTTTTTTTTTTTGTCAAGTAAGGGCATTTGTTAACATCATTTCATAAAGGAAAGCTATATTAATATTAACTAAATAGAAGGGACATAAACTTCACAAAAGAAGTCATTTGGCAAAGTGAAAACTTTGTCAAATCTATAAACAATTAGGGAACTATTGATTTAAATAATTAGCTCCACTATTAAACAAAGATATAGTATGGGATATAAAATTTAGATAATATCCTAAGATAAAAATGGGACATTTCATGACTATTGTCTTGGAGGCAGCTGTTTAACTCTTCTCTGTTGGTAGGAGAAGTTGTAGGAAATTTGAGAGATGCTGTTCTGTTGTTAAATCAAACCCATGTCAGCCTATTTAAGAAAATGGAAACATATTACACGTTTTAGAATGTAGTACACATTTCCATTAAATTGTTAAAATTTAAAAGGTGATGATTCTTTAAATTTAGGAGTAAATTTTTTTTTACCTGGAAATGTAACTATGGAGAATCATTTGTTACTCATGTAGTCTAGATAGCTGAGTCCTTATTGCATGTCAATCAAGTAAATCTTACCTCTTCCAGGAAACTTCCAGTGGAATATAGCAGTGAGTTCATGGTGATTTTTAGAGCCAAAATATGCCAGTTTGTTCCCAGGGCTGACCTCTATTTGGAAGGAAGGGAACATGGCCTACATGGAAGAAGTTGAGGGCCACACCGTCCTTCCCCCAAGCTTTCCCTATTGGCTTGCAATTTCCACCAGCGTGGTTCCTATGACTTTTACAGTGGCCTACCAGGTATGGAAAGCCACACACACCACTAACATTTCCTACAACATACTTGGAAGGATGAGAGACACAGACATGTGTTATTCCTGTCTCGAAGAGTTTCTAATGTACCTGGAGAGAAAAGGCAGATAAGAGACAGTAAAACAAAACAATAAAGACAAGGCAGTAGTTAATCAAGAACTAAACTATGTGTTATTGTTTCCAAGAGTTGTAGAAAGTTTGAGGAGAAGGAGTCTAGCAGGCCTGGAGTAGTAGGAAGGTTTCAGGGTCTGAGGATTAGGCCTTGAGGGAAGGAATGATTTTAGGGAGTGGAGAGAAGCAGAGAAACCATCCCAGGAGCTTGCCTTGTTGGTAGCTGGGGACTTGAATGGCAGGAACCCACCAGGAGCAGTGGAAAAGACTTTTGGATAGTTTAGAGTGTGACACAATATCAAGATCAGGAGAATTAGAATTAAAGCAGGGGGAAAAGCAAGGATTTTGAGTAGATAAGTCATGTGAGGCTGAGAAAGTTTGATCCGAAGATAGAAATAACAAGAGGGCAACAATGAGATGTATAAGTGAACCACTTTTTTACAGATAGTGTCTTCATTAATTTAGGCAACATAAGGATCCCCTGAGGACATGAGATAGAGGATAGGTAGGCTTCCCTGTGTGTATGTGTTGGAATAAAAAGGGGAAGATTTGAGGCTGGGTAAATGCTCTAAGAATGGTGGGACACTTGAGTGATTAACTCCAGTTCACAATTTGACTTCAGATATCTTGGTGAACAAGTTTAGGGATTCTGAACTGGCCTTGGGTTCTCAGGAAAGCCAACTCCCTCAAGGAATCTGGGAGGGTTAATGCCAGGTCTCCTGTCTCTTAAAAGATAATCAGTCCGTGGTGGTAAAAACAATGGCTATTAGGGGCAGTCTTGTTTTCATTTAACACCTGTGGCAAAATTCTCCAGCTCTATGATCACCATGAACAGCAGAAATGTACTTCTATGGAGCACTCTCTATATGAGTTCATTTAATCAAATGCAAACATCCACCCTGTGAAGCGGGTATTGCTCATTCCATTTAATACATGGGAAAGTGGACGCTCAGTAAAGGTCACATGGTGATAAAGTGAAGCCAGCACTTCCACTCTGGCCTTCTGACCATATAAATCTTTGCCCTGCTCTATTCTCTTTTTCTCATGACTCAGAAAGGGGAAGGAGCATCTCAGAAGATCCGAATTGCTAAAGAGAGTGAAAGTGTGCATAAAGGGAAATAGCATTTTGTTTAAGAACTCAAGTAATGGAAAATAAAAGTGGCACACACTTGAAGATGTAATTTGAGACTCCCCTTGGTCTTTATATGAGAAGTGCTACTTGAGATGGAAGTTCTTTATACCCAAATATAGAGAACCAAAAGCAAGATGTTTCAATTCTCAGTCAAGAACTTACAGACAGACGATAGAACAATGTTTTTCATACTGTATACAGGTAGAGGGGGTAAGGTGGGACCCACATGGTATCTGGGGTCTCTAGACTCCTCTCCCATCACAGGTGCTTTGCTTTTCTTTTTAAAGAAAAATTTATTTTCACATATGTGTAAGATTTCCTTTGAACAAAGATTACACAACTTTAAAAAGGAGGGCCAATTTTCAAGTCCAGTTCTTTTCATTTCTCCCAAACTCTATCAGCTGAACAACTCAATTGGATTTTTTTCTGAAATCAAACCTGGTTTTATATTTACTGCTACAGATTATACAAATCAGAATTCATTATTCTAAAAGTGCAAGAAAATATGACCAAGATATTTAAATAATGACTAATATACTCACATAACCACTCGAGTGAGAGAAAAACTGACTGCAGCAGAAAAGCAGCCATGCCAGCCGTATAAATAACAGGCACTGCTTCAAGATCTTTTGTGTAAAAATGGAAGATGAATCTACTGTCTGGAAAGCAAATGGCACAAAGAAGTCTAAGTGTTACACACAGCAAGGACTCAGAGATAGTTAGAAACATCTTCATTGAGAGTTTTGTGGGAGAGTTTTAGGGATAAAATGCAGCAGAAATAGTCTGGACATTTAAAAGGTCCTTGATATATATTCTTGGATTTGGTTCTCCAAATTAGTCTTACTATTTTACTCTACCAAAGATCACTGAAATGTTAAAAGAATGCTAATTTCTCTACAACTTCACTAACTGGATATTAGGATTTTAAAGATCTTTACATCCACAGGCACTAAAAAAACCCAGCCCCATGGAAGAGGTATAGGCTTTCTCATCAACTGGTACCCTAAGTGCTGCCCATCACTGTGGGAACATGGAGTTGTGCAGAGCAGGACCTAGGAAAATCGCCCTAGTTTGTGCCATCTTGTGGAAGTCTGTAGCAAATCCTTTGGAACCAGCACTTTCCATAGAGCATAGGCTCATTTGAATAAATGTTATAGTTAGCAATCTACGACAGTGGAACAATCTATGATAATTTAAACTTTTGAATAACCAACTACAGTACAGTGTTTGAAAAGCTGTAAAAAAGACTTCCTTACAATTCACAATTGAAGATGGAGACTTTTATAATTCTGTCCCAAAGTGTTCCATTTTAAACATCTTATAGGTAAATAGAAGTAAATGGCATGTATTTAAATCAGATTTGTTCTCAAACCTGTTTCAACTTGAGAAATTGCTGCAATAAAATTTCCTTTAATATCTTTGTTTAACTGCCATTGGTGCAAAAACCCCTAAATCTGAAGCTATTTCTGAAATTGAAGATTGAACATAATTGATATTAAGTACCATTAAGCTTATTATTGGTCTTGTAAAGATATTTCTATATTCTCTGGAACGGATATAATCTCAGGGAAAAGAAAGTTCATCTCTTATGTGTTTCCTCTATTCAATTCTGCTCACCAAACTATGCCATGTAATGGGCTAGCCTCTGAGTATAGGCAAATTGAAGAATTAAGTTTCCTCAGGAAGCTAGGCCTAGAGGTGGGTGGCATATGTACTTGTTCACAAATAAGAATGCCTTGTAGTCATTTCTATAATAGAAGAACATTTCAGTGCTGGAAACACAAATGCAAAGTTAATTCTGCAGTCTCAGTGGCAGAAGGGGAGAGAAAGCCCAGGGACGCTACTAAGAGAAGGCGTTTCAGCTGGGCCTTAATTGATGAATAGGATTTTGTCGGGTAGATAAGGAGGCAAGGGGATCCCAGACAGTTGCAAGAATCTGTCCAGAAAGATGGAGGTCAGAGAGTTCAGGGAATAGTAGGAAATTTACTGTGTGTAGAGATATGGCCACAGAAATGGGAAGAAGCTGGACAGGGGCCTGCAAAGTCCAACCAGGCAGACCATGAACTGCATGTTTATTTGTCCACTGTGAATATTGTGCTAGAAAGTACTTTTACTCAAAATCCTAGACTTATGGGATAAACTCTCACTTCATTTCCTCTGTAAAGGACTGCATTTCATTTTTTTTAAGATGTATGCAAAAGGAAAAGAAAGATTTTGAAAAGGAATTCCAATACGTTTCTTTCTAACAACATTCATTTGTATTTGATTTCCTAAAAGAAACAGACATTCAGTGTATGGATCTGTAGAAATGTGTGTGATTTTATTGAAATATATATTTCTACAGAACCATATCATTTCTATCAGATCTTTCCTATTCTACAATAAAAAGTCCTTAAAATGAATGACAAGGCAATGGTATAGCATTATCTCCACTAGGGATTCTTAGACATTGTTTGTCAGTGTTTGAATAGTGCATTTTTGCATGGGAACAAGCAAATTGTGGGCTCTTAACAAAAAGCATCTCAGAGAATTCTTTTGATGACGACGAATTTTATCTTTGTATATGAGGTTATGCTGGGTGATTTCTAATGCATCTTTTTCTCTGCCTTTCTCTGTCTCCTTAACCCCTCCCCGACTCTCTCTCTACCTCTCTACTTGTGTACAGGGTAACCATAAAGTCTAGAAGCCTAATAACATTATTTTATAAGTATTATAATGTCAATAAATCATTCATTAACCTATGTCCCAAGACTTGGTGACTAGCCTGTAGTTGGTGTTTAGTTACATATATTTTGATAATAAAAGCTGATGCTTAAAAATAATTGATTCTATTTAAATATGGTTTACCTTGGTAGATCCCCATGTCACTTTGGGGAGCTATTTTAGATATAAGCTGGTGTTTTTATATCACTGTAAGAAAGCAACTATATATGGTGCTCTATATGTATGGGTTGGTAAGAAGACCATTGCATTAAAATGAACAGTTCATGGTAGACCTGGACAAAAACGGACGTAGAACAGGATGGCAGCAACTAAGGTGGAGGCCTTGATAGAATGATGTCTGTGTATGGAGACTGTGAGCATGATTCTGCCCTGGTCCTGGTCTATCCATACAGAATATTTCAGCTATACATCTAGGGGTAGGTGTCTTATATCGCTATTGCCTATTCCAGGCTCTTCTGGCAGTGAACTAGAATACTTTGGAAAGGGTATGTGGAGCCTCTCTCAAGCTCCTAGATGTGGCTATGTGTCCCAGTAAGGTCCTGCTAAGGATGTTTCCTCCTTCCTTGTGCATGCCCTCCAAGACAGGCTCCTACTAGCTCGAATGATACCTTTGTAAAAATTAGAAAAAAGTGCGCCCCTTCTTTTATATGATCCTGACAGCACGGATTGGGGTTAGAGCACAAGATGGATTTTGGATACCTTGTTCTGAAAACAACCTACATAATTATGTACGATGGTCCTGCTTCCATTGTCTAGGACCATGTATCTCCACGTACTAATACTTAATGGAGAATCCTATTGTCTACTTTCGGTTGAACACCTATTCCATACTTATGCAAGTAGGTAAGTAATTAGCATCCTTACTGTGTATACTTAATATACATATAGTGTACATACTAATACTTAATATGGAAGTAGCATTTCAAGTTTTCTAGGTTTTTCTAACTTCCTTTGTTTTAGTTATGACAAACTCTAGTTAGGATAACTTCAGTTATGACAAACCTTTGAAAAATTTCACCCCATCTGTTTCTGATATTGATTATTCTAAACCAGAAAAGAGAGTGTGAATTTATGAAATATCTTGGTCAGTAAAGCAGATGGTCATAAGAGTCATAGAGATTCAGTTAGCATCCAAAAGTCCAGAGGATGCAGAGTCATCATGCTGCTCAGCTGAGATGAGAGGGAGAAAATGTGTTCAGAAAGTCATGTAACAATACCAATTCCAGGTTTACTTATGTTTCACATTTTTTTACTCTCTGTGGTAGGCAGAATAATGGACCCCCAGAGATATCCACATGCTAATCTCTGGAAGCTGTGAATATGTTATCTTACATGGCAAAAGGAGCTTTGCAGATGTGATAAAGGTTAAGGACCTTGAGATAGGAAGATTATCCTGGATTATTTGGATGAGCCCAACCTAACCAAATGTGTCCCTAAAAGAACCTTTCCTCTGAGATAAGAGTCAGAGGGAGATGTGGCTATGGAAGAATGGTCAGAGGGCAATGTAATGCTGCTGGCTCTGAAGATCAAAGAAGGATCCATGAGCCAAGGAATGTGGTTGGCGTCTAGGAGCTGGAAAAGGCGAGGAAACATATTCTACTTGAGACCCTCCAGAAGGAATGTAGTCTTGCTGACACCTTGATTTTAGCCCTATAAGACCCATTTCAGAACTCTGACCTACAAAACTGTAAGATAATAAATTTGTATTGTTTTAAGCCTCTAAATTTGTGGTAATTTGTTATTGCAGCAATAGAAGATGAATGCATGCTTTATACATGTAGTGCTAAATTACATATTGCAGGTTTATGTTATGGGACAGCTCTTTCAAAAACTTTCTATGGCACATTTTTTTTTTTTAGGTGTAACACAGTAGCATTTATTTATGAAATTGGCAAAATAGTGGGAATAACTCATGATTTTGAGCCAGAATAGTGTAAAATTAAGTTTGGCCTACAGTTGCCTCTGTACATATTTTAAGTTTGGCCTGAATGTTTCACTGTACATATTTAACTATAACATAACGTGATGTGGCACATGATTTTTTAAATTAAAACTTAATATACTTTGACCTGTGCATCAAAGGACTCTGACAACAGAATGAAAATGAAATCCATAGAATGGGAGAAAATACTTACAGATTATGTATCTGATAAAGGATTAATATCCAAAATAAATAAAGAACTACAACTCAACAACTACAAAACAAACAACTTGATTAAAAAGTGGGCAAAGAATTGAAGACATTTCTCTAAAGAAGATGTACAAATGGCCAATAAGCACATGAAAAGATGTTCAACATCACTAATCATTATGGAGATGCAAATCAAAATCACAATGCAAATAAAAATTACTTCACACCCATTAGGATAGCTATTATTAAAAAAAAAACCAGAAAATAGCAAGTGTTGGCAAGGATGTGGAGAAATTAGAATGCTTGTGCATTGTTGGTGGGAATATAATATGGTGCAGCTGCTGTGGAAAACAGTATTATGGTTCCTCAAAAAGTTAAACAAAATTACCATATGATCCAACAATTTCACTTCTGGATATATATATCCAAGAGAATTTAAAGTGGGGAAACAAACATATTGCACACTAGCGTTTATAGTAGCATTATTCACAACAGCCAAAAATTGGAAACAACCCAGATATCCATGGACAGATGAATGATAAAAAAACGTGATATGTACATATAGTGGAATATTATTCAGCCTTAAAAAGGAATGAAATTTTGACACATGCTACAGCACAGATGAACCTTGAAAATATTATTCTAGGTGAAATAAAGCAGATACAAAAGGACAAGTATCCTATAATTCTTATTTCTAAGAGGTACCTAGAGCAGTTGAATTCATAGAGACAGGCAGTAGAATGGTAGCTGCCAGGGGCCAGGGGAAGAGGGAATGAGAGTTATTATTTACTGAATGTGGAGTTCACTTTGGAAAGATGAAAAAGTTCTGGAGATGGATGGTGGTGATGGTTTCACAGCAATGTGAATATACTTAATGCCACTGAACTGTATCTTTAGAATGGCAAATTTTATGTTATATGTATTTTATCAAATTAAAAAAATTAATATACTCTGAGAAAAGAAACAGTAAGATTGGTCCAGGCACATCTGAGAAATGGTAAGGAGAGCATAGCAAGAGAGAAGGAGTCTCTGTAGAGCAGTGGTTTTCAACTAGAGGTTTTCAACTAGAGGTTTTCAACTTTATCTCCTGGAGGACATTGGGCAATATGTGGAGATATTTTTGGTTGTCATAACTAAAGGTTGCTACTGGCATCTAGTGGGTAGAAGACAGGGATGTTGCTAAACATTCCTGAGGAGATGTACAGGACAGGCCCACAGAACAAAGAACTGTCCAGCCCAAACTGTCCCTAGTGCTGAGGGTGAAAACCATGTGGTAGAGGTATTGGGTGATGTGGTTGGACGGAGTTGGAGGGTCTGATGAGAGGAGTATCTGAAATGCTAAGCCAAGAAGTTTAAAGTTCATGAAATCGGTAATACATTCTTTATGATGGGAGGAGGACTTAATTGTTATTGAGAAAGGTTAATCATGGGAGAATGGATTAGATTCAAGGAAAGATTAAAGGCAGGAGACCAGATAGGCAGTGGCTGTGACAATGTAGTATGGTGTAGAAAAATCGATAATGCTCCATGTAGTTGCATGTGACAGATACTGCCCTAAGGGCTTTATGTGTATTAATTCATGTTGGCCTCATAACACCTATGTGTTATAATCATTATTCTCATTTTATAGAAGAGAAAATCTGCAACAGACTAAGTGCCAAGGTCAGTAAGTGATGGAGCTGGGCTTTGAACCCAGGAAGTCTATGCTACCTCTTTTCACAGGTTGAACTATCTCTTTAAATGTGTAGATAATTACTTAGGAGTGGCAAGATGGCGGATGAGAAAAACTGCCAGCCACAGTGTCTGCAAGAAAGACAGATTTTAGAAGAAAGTTAAAAAAAATAAACAGGCAGACAAACATAGATTGAATGAGGCTTGGAAGGAAGGGTGCCTGAAACTACAGGAGATTCCACAGGAAGAAGTTGCGGAGGAGAACTGGAAGGAGAAAGGCCCGTGAGAGGCTTGGAGACCAGCGACAAGGGTAGGTAGAGCAATTAAATTTCCCCTCCCTTGCTTCTTGGACTGTTGGTGGGCTCCTGAGCTGTTGGAGAGACCTGCCAACACAAGCCCAGAGACGGCTGCCACCAGTGAGTGGTCAGCCTCTTGCGGACAGGGCGCCAGGCTCCCAGCTCCCTCAGGGCACCTCCCTGTGCGCAGACCCGAGCCTATCTGCCAGCGCCATATTGCTTCATTCTCCCCTTTCCCTTCCCTACCCAAAGCTGCCGAGAGTGACAATTTGGTCACCACCTGGAGGCATCTGTAGGGAATAGGACCTTTCCTTTTGGGGCCCTACAGCAGACTGAGGGGTACTCAGACTGTGAGCTTCCTACCCACCAGCCCTCCCAGGCACCACTTGCCTGGAGACTCCAGGAGAGCCGGGCAAATCCCGAGGTGGAGAGACATTGATCTAGCTAGGGCACTCTGTGGGTGACTTGAGACCAGCACTCCTCTCCCTGGCAGGGTCAGGGATTGATCTCCGGGGCCCAGGGAACAGGCCTGCAGACCAGATTCCGTACACCCAGGTCTCGATTACATTGTCCCGGGACACAGAAGGGATATTTGTGAACGAGTCTACTGAGGTATGTGTGCCTTCAGGGGCAGATCAGAGTGCTTGAGGGGCAACCCTCCTCCCACGGGAGGGCTGTGCTGCCAGCTCAGGCTGCGATCCTGGGCAGGGAACCTTCTGGCCAGCATCACGGCCAGGGGACATCCGCTGGCTTGAGGTCCTGCCTGCTGGCAGAGGCCCTGGAGAAACCATGGAATAGGGGAGGGTGGAAAGGAGCGAGGCCTGCTCCAGACTGCAGGTCTCAGACAGCCCCACCCCCACCCACAGACTTTTTGCCTGAGTGGGGCCATTTTAGCCCCTCCCTGGCAGGTTTGCCCAGAAGCAGAGAACAGACCTTTGATCCCTGCTACGTATAGGACCCCAAAACAACTCTGCAGCCTGCTTCTCCCAGCAAGTGCCACCTACTGACAGGGAGGTCATTCTGCACACCCTTTTACTGCATCCACTGACTCATTATATAGGGTGTGGTCAAATGTCACTGACAAACTCCACCTACTGGCACAGAGACTAAAGGGGCCCTGTCATTATCCAAATGAAAATCTAAAGGTAAGAAGCAACATCTGATCCAGATGGGAAGTTATCAGTGAAAGAACTCTGGAAGTATGAAGAATCAAATGGAAAGCATACCCCAAAAGGGGAACACCAGCTCTCTAGCAATGGATATCAACCAAATTCAGAACACTAAAATGACAGAAGAATTTCAAACATGGATTGTAAGAAAACTCAATGATATGCAAGAGAAAATGGATAACCAACACAAACCACACACACAGGAAATCCAGGACTCGGAAGAAAAATTCGCTAAAGAAATTGAAATATTAAAAATCAGAACTTCTGGAAATGAAGAATTTATTCAAGGAATTACAAAACACAGTGGAAAGCCTCAAGAATAAGGTAGATCAAACAGAATAAAGAATCTCAGGGATTGAAGATAACACCTTTCAATTAAATAGTCAGGCATAGAGCTAGAGCAGAGAAACAAGAGAAAAGAGCAAAGCATACAAGAAATGTGGGATTATGTGAAGAGGCCTGATATGAGAATCATAGGCATCCCTGAGGGTGAAGAAAAAAATACACAAGGGTTGGATAAGCTATTTGAGGATATCATGGAGGAAAATTTCCCAGGCCTTGCTAAAATTCTAGATATCCAGGTACAAGAAGCTCAAAGGACTCCTGGGAGATTCGTTGCAAACAGGAAGACCCCACGACACACAGTCATCAGACCAACCAAAATAACCACCAAAGAGGCCCTCTTAAGAGGGCCCATCAATACATGAGTGGATTAATAAAATGTGGTATATGTATAGCATGGAGTTCTACTCAGCCAAAAAAATCAGTGGTGATCTAGCACCTCTTGTATTACTCCTGGATAGAGCTGGAACCCATTCTACTTAAGTGAAGTATCACAAGAATGGAAAAACAAGCACCACATGTACTCACCATCAAATTGGTTTTAATGGATCAACATTTAAATGCACATGTAGTAATGATATTCATCAGGCATCAGGCGGACGGGAGGGGGGAGGAGGGGAAGAGTATATACACACCTAATGGGTGCAGTGTGCACCATCTGGGAGATGGACATGCTTGAAGCTCTCACTCTGGTGGGGCAAAGGCAATATACATAAGCTAAACATCTGTACCCCCATAATATGCTGAAATTTAAAAAGATTAAAAAAAATAAAATGTCTGGATACATCTCCTTGTTTTCTGTCAACTTAGTTGGAAAATTAGATTTATGGTTAAGTAGATTAAGGGAATTATGTAGACTTTACTACCTCCTTTCTACATTAGACTGAGTTTGAGGAAGACTGAGACAGCTGAGAAGACAGCAATTGGCTTCTTGAATTTTAGAAAATTGCTTGGAGGGAAGATTGGAATTAAGAGTGGGTGAATTAAAAATATAGGTTGGAGGAGGTGAATAATCAAGGAGACATTGCAGTTTCTCACCCACCAGCTCTCAAATTCTGACTCTCCAAAAACTTCAGCAGGCTGTAGATGCCATTTCACTGACATGCATCAAACTTGAAAAACACAATCTAGGCCAGGATTGTCACTCCACCTCCTACTCCTCAGTAACATTCACTCATCCTGAACACATCCCACTCAATAATCCTTTCCCAGGAAAAGAAAGGAAAACCACCATGCCCTGCTGTGATGATCTTGTATAAGCTTGTTTAGGGAATGAAGGTGTCTGTGCCATTGAGGAAGGAGAGAGGAGAGAGAAGGGGCTATTTATTTCCTTGAAAACACATCACACTTGACTCCTTGCCTGCTATTTGTAATTAGAAATGCAGTTTGCAGTAGCTCTAAAGATCTAGAAAAGGCTGAAAAGCTTCTGGCCCAATTAGTGTTTGTCTCCGAAGAGGTTTAAGATGAGAAATCCAGCTGTTTTAGTCTTGATTCTGTCACTAATAAATTCTGTGATCTTGGATGACATTACCATATTCATCATTATTGCACTGTCTGCTTTTCCAGGCAACATCTTTTGATATTCATAACAGGCTGCTGGAGTAGGCAAAGTAGATATTAGCATTTTTTTTTTCTGATAAGAAAAACTGAAATTCTAGAACGATAAGTGATCTTCTTAGGGTCACCCAGCTAGGAGGTAACAAAGCTGGAACATGAGCATGATTTGACTTCAAATTTATTTGTTATGGTATCACTGCTTCTCCAACTCCAGGGTACATGAGAGCCACTTACAGAGTTTATCAGTGCACAGATTCCTGGGACCTACTGCCAGGTATATCATCTGTATTACTATAGAATAATATCATAATATGTATAATTAAAATGTCTCCTTATTTAGATAGTATCTCTTTATTAACTTAGCAGGCCTGGGGTGGGATCTGAGAATTTGCATTTATACCAACCACCCAGGTGATATTAGCTGGTCTGGAGACTGTTTTTTAAGTGGCACTGCTTTATGCTATACTGATGTACTTCTTTGTACCTCAGTTTCCTCATCTGTTAAAGAGAGATGATAATAACCAGCTCTCTTCATTCTCAGTATTGCTATTGGGACTGTGGTAAATTAAAGATGGCTGTAAGCACTTTGCAGCTCATACAATCAAGAGGAATAATTTATCTTCTTGTCTTTGAATCTGGGTTGGCCTGATGACTTGCTCCAACCAATATAGGGTAGAAGTGACATGTGACTTCTAAGCAAGACCTCAAATGGCCTGGAAGCTTTCACTCTTGCTGTCATGGAATCCTGAAACCACCATGTGAAAAAGCCTAAGCAAGAACTTGTGGTGACAAAGACCCTGTTAATGACCTAGACAATGAGTGAGGCCATCGAGGGTCATCCCACCAGCGAACTTCTGAAGCTGCATGAGTGAGCTCAGGCAAGATCAGTGGAACTGGCCAGTCAACCCATAGGATTGTGAGAAATAATAAGTTGTTGTTGTGTTAAGCCACTAAATTTTGGAATGGTTTGTTAGGTAGCAATAGATAACTGAAATGGGGATAAGATGGATAATGATTATGAAAATATTTTGGAATTATAGTAATACAAACTCTCTAAGAATAAAGATTTTTCATAATAAATAAAATGTGTACTAAAAATTAACAAGGCAGATAAAACATTTAAAATCAAACTTAAAAATAGAATAAACATTGAATAAAACAGAAATCTATGAATACGTACTGATAAAAATAGATAAATGAGCAAAATAAATGGGAGAGGAAATGACGCTTCTGTCCACTGCTAAGTATAGAGGGGGAAGTGAAGTTGGAAAATCAGCATTTTACAACCACATTGTAAAGATGGGTTAGAACAAGCGTCATCATCAGTGGATGTTGAATCTACGGGAAATTTTGATGAAGATGATATTTGCTTGGTCTCAATATGTCTTCCCACAGATTGTTATTAATTGCAAGAGGAAAATCCTTAATTACACAGAAGAAAGATCTTGCAATACCATGACTGGGTAATTAAAATTTAAATCACTAATGATGAACATTGTGTGCCTCTGGATGTGATACTATGAGAAGGACACAACATTACTGAGAAGAGTAACATGAATCTACTCATGAGAGAACATTAGAGAAACTCAAATTGAGGGGTATTCTATAAACTAACTAGCTTGTGTTCTTTAAATATTAAAATATCGTGAAAGACATGGAAAAACTGAGAAACTGACCCAGATTAAGGGAGACTAAAGAGACATGACAACTAAACACCATACATGATCCTTGACTGGATCCTATACTTGAGGGGGGGAAATTCTATAGGGGAAATTATTGGGACTTTTGAAAAGATTAAATATAGACTACAGATTAGAAAAAAGTATAGTATCAGTGTTAAATTGTTTCATAATTATTCTGTGGCAATGTAAACCAAATATTCTTGGTCTTAGAAAATGCACATCAAAATACTAAGGTATAAAAGATCATGGTGTATGCAATCTACTCTCAAATAGTTTAGAAAAAATAAATTACCTATGTGCACACATACGAGATAGAGTGAGTGAGATGATGAAGCAAAAAAAGTAAATGCGGCAGAAATGTTAAAAATTGATGAATCTTGGTAAAGGATATAGGAGAGTTCTTTAAACTATTTTTGCAACTTTTCTGTGAGTTTGAAACTATTTTAAAACAAACAGTTACAGAAAGTATATATAGGAATATATTTTTGATCTCCAAGTGAAGATGAACCCTGTGAGCTTAATTAAAGGAAGAAATGGCTGGGCGCAGTGGTGCACACCTGTAATTCTAGCACTTTGGGAGGCTGAGGTGGGAGGATTGCTTGAGATTAGGAGTTTGAGACCAGCTTGGGCAATTGTGAGACCCTGTCTCTATAAAAAATAAAAATAAAATTAGCCAGGCATGGTGGCATGTTTCTCTAGTCCCAGCTACTCAGGAGGCTGACGCAGGAGGATCTCTTGAGCCCAGCAGTGTGAGGTTGCAGTGAGCTATGATGATGCCATTGCACTCTAGCCTGGGCAACAGAGAGCGGCATTGTCCCAAAATAAATAAATGGAGGAAATAATAAAGTAAATTATTGATAGATTTGATCACATTAAAAAAGCTGTAAAATCAATAAAATTGAAAGACAACATACAGGCTAGAGAAATATTTGCAATAAAAATAATACATGAAGAATATAATTAAAGTTGTAAATATGAAACACATATAAATTACAGTAGGTAAATAAGCAAAGATATTCAAAAATATTCAAGAAAAAAATACTAACCAGTGTTAGAAGATTTATCTTTACAAGCAATATAAAAATGCAAACAGAAAAAATACATGTCTTTTGCCTTAAGAAATTAGCAAAGATGGAAAATGATAATACTCAGTGCTGTCAAGGATATAGCATGGTGAGCACTTATACTAGTAACTGTGAAAATCTGTACGACTTGAAAAGCAATTTGGCAGCATTTATCAAGAATTGTAAGTGTGTCTTTACTCTTGATCCAGTATTAAATTCTAGGAATTCATCCTATGGAAAGAATCAGAAATTCAAACAATAATTTATATACAAAGACGTTCTTCACAGCATTGCTTATGTTATTTAAAATTTGCATAGTCCAGCAGGAAGTTAAATAAATTAGGTTTACATGATGTTTGTAAAAAGTTCTCAACAATATGGGGGCTTAATGTATACTACGTCAAGCAAAATGAAAGTATACACGTAAAAGACTAAATGGAAATAAAACAAAATATTAACAGTGATCCAACGGTATGGGTCCTAGCAGGTAACAGATGACACATTCAGTAAGGTTTAGTTGAAGAAAGTTTAAAGAAGGGATGATTTATAAAGAGGTGGGCAGAGTTATAGGAACCAAGAGGAGATGGTAGTGCATCCAGGGACTTAGCAGAAGGTGGTGGCACCACCCCTAGTCCTGAAGGGGCCAAGCACAGGGAATGGTTACTGGGGATTGGGAAGGGCTGAAGCTGTGGAAGATCCTAACACAGCTCATTTCCTACCCTCAGATGTCCTGATCTCCCAGTGTTATGAGAAGCCTGGGTAGTCCTTGCGGATCGGCCTCCTGGTGCACAGAGAAAGGCAGAGAAGAATGGTGAGTGGATCTAGAGATGCAAACAGAAGTTAACCATCACACATATTTTATCTGGTTGGAAGACTGTGGGTACTTCTGATTTTCTTTTTATATGCTAGCCTATAAAACTCCTGGCCCCAGTATGAACACCCTCTGCCCATGAGAATAAGTTGGATAACAAAAGCCATACAGTTTATGTACTCTGTTTTCTTACTTGTAAGCTATCATAGTTAAAAACAATTTGAAATGTAAAATGTATGTTAAGTAGGACATGCTTATATTTTTCTAATCTATTTGTTGTGATGTTCTTCATTTTAATTTTTCCCCGGTAACTCCTCTTTCCTGATTTCCTGCACTGTGCTTCTTTTTCCTGTATTATCTACATATTTTGTAAGAAAACTTCTCACAACAACAAAATCTCATAGGAGTGTCTGTTTTATGAATAGCTGTGACTGCATAAAGCACTGCACTATTGTAGCAGCAGCAGAAGTAACAGTTTGGACTTGGTCGGGGACAATAAGGACAAGGGCAGGCTACTTCCTGTCTTTCCCACACCTGGAGAAATGCAGTTCTTAGAATGTGCCTGGCTATTGTAGAGTTAGAGAAGATTCAATGTAGGTGGGGACACTGCTTTCCTATTTTTAGGACCACTGTGACTGTAATGAATGTTTTGTCTTGGACTACCCTTCGAACTGGCCAAATGTGCATGCACCTATGATTTGGGAGCGCAGCTATAACATAAAAATCCAAATTCATTTCAGTTGAATTTAGGAACATAATTATTGAATACTTTTGTTTGAAATGTGTTGATTTTACAGAAAGTGTCTGAAGTGAAGCAAGTGACTATATTTTAAAATATGTCTTCTCTTAAAAATCTTTTTCTCCGCAAAAAGCCTAGTATTAATTTAATCAGGTAAATCTGATTTTTGTAATAGACATTTTGTGTTTGAAAAGCAGTCATATTGAAGGTCTGTAATGATATATCATTTTGGCCTTGACAAGCTAATTTGAAAAAAAAAGATTTTGAAAGAAAAAAAAGTATTTTACTTACTCAGAATTTTGAATAACTTCATAAAGTATAATTTGAAATGATTAAGACAACTCATTACATGCTAAAAGGCTTGGGTCATGTGTATTTTGTCTTAAATTATTTTGTACATTGACGTTGATTTTGATCATTTGCTATCAAGGCATCTCTGTGGATATTATGCAGTAAAACCATTAGCAACACAGATTTCAATTCAGAATGTTAAAATCCATTGAGACACTGTATATGCATTTGGTTCGTTGAGAAGTTTGGTCACGCTCAATCTGTCATGGCTTATCTCCTTGGAGAGGCACTAATTTTCTCCAACGCTTTGGCCTGTTTGAGTGTCAGGAGCCCAGACCCTGAACTCCCTTTGAGCCCATCCTTCCAGGTTGTAGTTCTATTTAATCAGGTACAGTTTTAAAAATATTATTTTGAAGTTAGATTTTAAATGATGCTTATTTCCTCCATTTTCATTTTTTTCATTTAATCACATGTGTTAGATAGGGCTTTGTTATTCATCTAACTCTAACCATTAACTTAAGTAAATGTATTGGCATGGTATATTTATCAATGAACTCGAACAATCAATTGATAAAATATTTTTTAAAAATAAAATATATAATTAATAACCATAACTTATGTATTGAATAACAATGAACATGCAAACTAAATCAGAATAAATTAAACAACTCACCTGGCTTCCATAAAAAAACATGTAAAATTACCTCGTTATCAACATATTGAAAAGGTAAATATTTAACATCAGTTTTTTATAAATAAGTCAAAAGAGACACCTATTGTGAGAATAACCTGATGAAACATAACAATGGTTTGCGCTAAGGATAAAGATGATATATATAAAATCCCTGCTATTTTCCCTTTACTAAATACTTAAGAACATTAGACTTCGATTCTGGCAAATGGGGACCAATGCTGGGGCCTACACCTTGAGAATGCCTATATCACAAACTGCACACATGCAAAAAATAAATTTACTAAAGAACATATATCATAGGAACTCTGCCACTAGTGTCCAGTGCTTAACAATAGCAGAGCAAATTCCATTAAGTTTCAAGACCTGAGAATAATCATTTGTGGCTAGATGCTCCACCTCTGGCCTGACAAGGTGGTGACCTGCCCTCTGCATTCATGGCTCTGCCCTTGGATTTATGCTTCCTTCATTTCCTCCTGTCTACATGCATTCAGTCTAGTCTGGCAGTGTTTCTGCTGGTGTAACATTCTCCAAAACCTTGTTGATCCTCTGTAATCCATGGAGGACCATGACATTATATAAGAAGGTCTTCTACAGATCTTTCCTGGATAACCTCATCTCTATTCCTGACTTCTGCTGAGATGGTTGAATAGATCCATGAGTTACATGTGTAATCATTTTATCAAATTTTGTCAAGCCACACCATTTCCTATCTGAGAAAAGGTGTGAGGATTGGCTGAGAATTTCTAAATCATCAAGTGCTGATTCCTTTTTACTTAATAGTTTCTTCTTCAATAAATCTCTTTGCATTTTACAACAAGCAGTGAGGAGAAATAAGGATGAAACTTCTACATTTTGGAAATCTCAGCTAAAAATCCAAGTTTATTGTTTACAAATTCTATTCTCCACTTAACCCTAGAACACAAATTTCTGAGTTTTCTGCCACTTGGTAACAAGGATCACCTGTCCTCCAGTGTCCAGTCACATGGTCTTCATTTCCTTCTGAGACTTCATCAGAATCACCTTTAAAATCTATATTTCTACCAGCTATCTCTTTGAGGAAATCTAGGCTTTTTCTACCAGGTGCCTCAAAATTCTTCCAGCTTCTACCCATTACCCAATTCCAAAGCTACTTTCATATTTTAGGTATTTACAGCAATACCCCACTTCTTGATGACAAATTTTGTGTTAGTTTTCGAGGGCTGCTGTAACACAGTACCAAAAACTGGATGGTTTAAAATAACAGAAATTATTCTGTCACAGCTGTGGAGGCTAGGACTCTGAAATGAAGGTGCTAGTAGGGCCGTGCTCCCTCTGAAGGGAGACTAGTCCTTGCCTCTTCCTAGCTTCTTGTGTTTACTGGCATCCTTTGGCATTCCTTGGTGTACAGCATCTCTGCCTCTGTCACCACACGGCTTTCTTCTGTGTTTCCTCATGGCTTTCTTATAAGAACACTAGTCATTCAACTAGGACCCACCCTGACCCAGGATGAACTGAACTAATCACATGTGCAAAGACTATTTCTAAATAAGATCATATTCTGAGACTCTGCATAAACATGAATTTTGAGAGTGACACTATTCAACCTAGTACACCATACATAAGAAACATATTAAATTGCCTAAACTGTACAACTCACTGGATTTTCCATGAAAAGATTTTGGGTTCTTAATATATAGTGATTTGGGAAGCGATAGAAAGGTGGTAAGGATAGGTGGACATAAATATAAACGGTATTAATGATGACAGATAAAACAAATGAACATAAATGGTTACAAACTTTGACAATTTTATTGTTGCTTTTAGATGATGTTAGATGTGATAGGTCTATTGAATATCACATGTCAATTTTTATGCAAATGAGTTTTGATTTGATTGGAAATTTTGGCTTAAAGAGGTAACATGATTTTCAAATCAAATTGTCATTTTAAGGATGATCCCTCTGGGGAACAGGTACTCTTGGTGAAAAGTAGAGCTATGTGTACTGACATGGAAAAAAAGAAAAAGGGAAAGAGTCATGTGGATGGTAGAACCCCATTTGTATGTGTGTATGTATTTATAATGTGGTTATATTATTTATTCATTAGCTATATTGAATCAGAGAGGATTTGGACTTTGGTGCACTGGGCACAGTGGAAGGCAGGAGTGAGGTAGAAACAGAAAGATTGAACTGAAGTTTTTATAGTGGAAAATGAGAAACTCTTCTCAGCCTCCTTATGCTACTAAGCTCTAATAATGCTGGCTGCCAGGTGTGTACATCCCAGTAAGAAGATTAGAGATAAGCTCCTGAAAAAAGACCTATGGATATTGACATTTGGGGAGTTTCCTGAAGAAAAGTCTGATTTTTGCTTAATTCCTCAAGAGAAAAGTATACTGGTCAGCAAGGGCTTCAGGTCAGCTTTTTACTGTCCCACTCTTAAATGCCTGTAGATAGACAGATTGCTAGACATTTGAGGAAAACCTTCAACAGAGATCAAAACAACATAACTAACTAAGGAATTCATAAGAAAATAGAATTAAGAATTTAAAAAAAATGGAAAAAACAAAACAAAATACTTTGTAATATCTTTTGATAGAAAAGATTCATAAAACCAAAACAGGATACTTAAAAAAAATCAGAAAAGAAGTAAGAACTCTCAGAAATTAAAAGAATTGTGATAGAAATATTTTTAAAATTAATTAAAGTCTAAGAAGACAAAATCGAAGAAATCTCCCAGAAAATAAAATAAGACAAAGAAATTTAAAGTAGGAGATAAATGAAAGAAAACCAAAGGTTCAATCCAAGAGGTCAGCATCTAAGTTTGAAAAGAGAGATCATAGAAAATAGTGGAGTAGAAATTATATAAGAAAAAGAAAGTTTTATCAAACTGAAGGTTATGTTTCTAAAGATTGGAAATTGCCTTTGAATATTCAGCAAAATGAAAAAAATAAAAAGATTCACATGACAGAACATCATCCTAAAATTTCAAAACACTGGGAATAAAGAAAAGATCCTAAGGGCTTCCAAGGAGAAAAAACATGATATCCAAGGGTCAGAGGGAGAATGGCATCTGACTTTTAAACAGCAACACTGGAAGATAGAAGACTATGGAGAAATGAATTCAAAATTCTGAGGAACTACTATTTCAACCTAGAATTATTCACCCAGTCAAACTATCAAGTAAGTACAAAGAGAGAATGAAGAATTTTTTTGTATGCAACTTTTTAAAAAGCTTACTTTCCATGTACTCTTTCCTAGGAAGCTATTTATGAATGTTCTTAAGTAAAAGAGAGAAATGAACCGGAGAGAAATATATGTGATACAGGAAATAAGGGATCCAATGAGGGAGAGCACTAAAGGAATCCCTCAGATGATAGTTAAAGACAAACTCAGTATGAATGCTGACAGCTGCTAGTACAGATCAGAGCAGGAGAATGGAAAGTTCCAGCAGGTCTGTCTTCAATAAATGAAATGGATTTGATCATTCAATTGTGTGGAAAATGTTGATTAAAGGGATTTAACATTCCTTTCAAAGAGTTTGGAAAGAATTAGAGAAAGGTACATAGAAAAAGCAAGCAAGCCACCAAACAAACAAATGAACAAAAAAGATGTGAATATTAACTCCGAGAAAAAAAAATACCCAATTTAATTAGAAAAGAAATGTAATCATGATTTTCTACTGGTCTGGTCATGGCAAGAGACAATACAAATTTGCCAGAAGGTTTGCTTTGCATTAGTCCAAAGGTTAATACTGCCACAGATTCCCACACACGAAACCTCCTGCCCTCTCTCAGTAGCTGCTTACTCAAGAGTCTCGATTAACTAGACATTACTGTGAGTCAGCTGACATTTGAAAGTCTGAATTCAGTATTTTAGTAGTATTGATCTATGATGTATGAAAGCATGGGTCACATGTAAGATGCTTATTGCATGAAAGTTGAGGATGATCTGTAATAATAATACTAACATTTATTGAGCCCTTACTGCATGCCAAATACTTTCCTTGGTTTATATCCATTCACCTTTATCTGTTATCAGCTCCCTTTTACAGATTTACAGATGATAAAATTGAGATTTAAAGAGGCAAGGCAACTTTCCCAGAGTGATAGAACCTGGATTAGAATGTGGGCAGTGTAGTTCCAGAGCATGTGCCTTGGACTGCTGCTCTTCTGCCTCAATACATAATTAGAGAAATGCTGAAGGGGATAAAACTTAGAAAATCAGCCAGGAAAGAAGGCTCTTCTGGTAGAGGTAGAGGTAGAATGAAGTGGCCTAAAGCCAGACAGCAGAAGTCCAGGGGGATAGGAGGCTGACCTGTTAGTCTATCTGCCAGGATTGAAAATTGATGAGATTTTATTAATAATTCATTTAACTTAGAGAGCAACACTGATAAACTGCTTTACTCTACTGAAGAAGTCAAGAACATTGGCATCAAAATTGGCCTTTCTCTTGAGACTCTCTTACTTTATCCCTTTCATGTCTTTTTAATATCGTTTTTTTTCCCACTTCTCATTCCCTTTAATTTCCCATCAGGCTTCATGTTGCAAGCAGGGAAACCCAGGCCTGGCTTCTGTTGTTCAAACTTTCCTTCACTTAATACTTGCCCCTGGGAGTCTTGGCAACCGGGCAAGGTAATGGCCATCTGGAGGCACAGAGGACCTGGTTCCCCCTTCCACCCCCAGCCTCATTAAATATGATGCAGCTCTTACCAAGAGGTCTGGGGGCGGAGGCTGTGTGGGCAAGACACAGCTTCCAAATGTTCTTGTAAATATTCATAAAAACATGTCAGTGTTGCTAAACCCACAGCAAACGGTAATCATCCATCCCCCTACACCCTGCATCTTTTTCCTGTTAATCCTTTTGTCTGCCTTGAATTCCTTCCCACAATTGCTTCTCCCCCCTTCCTGTGTTTCTGAATGGCTGCCAGACACCCTAGCCTTTGCAGCCCTTCCTGCGAATCTGGGGTATCCTTTTCAAAGTTGGGGCCCTCTGCTGTCAGCTACGGATGTGAAGGACACACCATCCCAGGGATGTTCCTTCTTATCATCTCGGTTCCTTGCTCTTGTGGAACACAACAATTATTCTGCCCAGAAACTGATGGGGATTTCTGAGCAACCTGGCACATCTGAAACATTTTTCTGACTCATTGAGCTGGCGTATACTGCTAGATCAGCACTGGCCCTGTTCCACACAGCCTGTCACCAACAGTGGGTGTTGTTGTAAGCACTAGTTTTGATTGTGGCAAGATGGGCTCTGTGACTCTCCTCTTGTTCTGTTGAGTTCAGAAAAGGCATCTGGTCTCCATTCACATTACACTTGACAAGAGTCCAAAACCTAAATGAATGTTGCTAATAAAGAACTGTAAGGAAAAAACATGTTGAGAACTACTGAGTGTATTCAACACACATCAAGCTTTGCAGCAGGGGGAGGGGAGGAGAGTGAATGCACTGGGTTAGGATCAACGATTGGAGGGCAAGAGCTCCAGGCTCTTCCTGGCTCCGTCCATGAACTGTGCCTCAGTTTGCCTTCTTTAAAGAGAGAGTGTTCAGGAAGCGCTTTATGATACAGAAGAGACTGCATGTGACCTTGCATATGTTTAACTCTGCTGTTGCTCAACGAAGTTTCAAATGAGCTAGTATTGTTTGAACAAACACTCCGTGTCTAACCCAGTGGTGGTAATCTTCATTGGCTCACTCCCTCCACAGTCTCTGATCTGGATAATTGGCATGTTCTCCACCTTTTGTATAGCACATACAAACACAGCTTAAGCCCATCTCCCTTTATCTTTCTCAGGCATAGCTCTTACAAACTCCATTTTGGTGTCTGCTTCCCAGAAGACTTAACTAGCACAGCGTCAGAGTTTACTTCTGAATGGAATTAGTTGGAGGAGGCTGAAAAATGTTAAGAGGTGAAACTAAATTAAACCAAAAGTCGGTGAAGCCCCCATTGCACAATTATTATTTTCTGGGGCATCCTCTAAATATGAGCTATCTGCAAAATGTACATTTAATGAAGTAACTGAATGAGGAAACTTTTAAAAGATTATCTTAAATTTTAGAATAATTATAATATTATAGCTAAAATTCTTTTTTCAGGTAATGTTTAGCTAACATAAAATGATTGATTCTAGATCATCTTACATTATTCTGATAAAATCATATTGTTTATACATGAAAGATTGCCTGTCTTTATGTTATCTAAGGTAGAGGGCATATGCCTTGCTCATTAAAAAATGGTGTCACACAACTAAGAACATATTTCCACTGAATATTTTTAACTGCTTTGTCCAGAGAAAATTTCTACTGTCTTAATTTTTGCAGAAATATTATGATGCAGAGAGTTTGTATGTTAAGATTGTTTAGTTTTAGCCTATGACCTGAAGACCTTAACCAGTCCAGAGTAACAAAGCCTGGGATAGTGAATAAAAACTACAAATAATCTAAAGTTCTTGGTGGATTATTTTGTGGTAGATAACCATGTCTAAAGTTTGTCTGTTCCTCAGGTAAAATACTGGATCAAGAATTCAGAGTTTTAATTTGTTAAGCAAACATCTGATATATAGTGTTGATGGAATATATAATAAAGTAATAGCTTATTATTTTGGGGAAGTAGAAGGCTGCCCTTTTTGAAGATGGAAAGATCTACACTCAGGTCTAGCCATGTTTGTCACCATATCTGAACAACAAGGATTCAGAACAGTTTTCAAGTATCTATGGGTGTAAAAAGTCTTAGAGATGCTGGAAAAGTGCACCATCTGACCTACAAGGGAGAACAGTGATGAGTGCAATTGCTCATGTGCGAAGTTCCAGGTGTTGGTGCACGGAAGGAGTGTACATGGGACAGGGGAGGGGTCCAAGGACCTGAAGCTTGTGGGACCCTTGGAGTTACAAGTCAGGACAGGCAGTTAACAGGTGCATGGACACAAATCAAGGAGGTTGGGAACTGGAGAATGAATCTCAAATTTGGATTACAGCAGATTACTCATGTTTTACCCTTGAAGCCAATATTTATCAAGGGCTTATTTGTACCTGAACTTGTGTAGGTGTTGAAAATATAAAAATGCAATGATGTGTTTTTTGCCTTTTAGTGCTAGAACAGAAAACCAAACAATTTTATGTAATACAATAGTTGCTGTTATTATGATGGTACACAAGAAACTGCATGGGCCCTTCAAAGGAGTCTTCCTCAACCCTAAATCCCTTCCAGCTACCCAATCTACTCTCATGGTCACAGCTGAATTTCTACACTTGTCCCTGTTTATCTCTCACTCACACCTTGCCTCAGTCTATGCTGGCTTTTGCCTTCACCCCTCCACCAAAATACTTTTCCCTCTGTAAAATTTCAAGATAATCTTCAGTTCTTATTTCCTTGACCTCTTGACAGGATTTGATACTCTCAATTATTCTTTTCTTTTCAAATTACTTTCTTCCTTTGCCTTTCCAAGGAAGCACATTCTCTCCTGCCTTATTGGCCAGTCCTCTGAAGGCTTTTCTTCCTCTACCCACACCCTAAATATTGGGGGTCCCCAGAGCTTTTTTCTTATTGTTTATACCCAAGATAGTTCCTCACAATATTTATCACACTTTGATGTTATTTCATTGGCTTTTTTGCCACTGCAAATTTTGCGAGGCCAGGACATCATTGCTCCTGTATTTCCAGTGTCTAGCACTGTCTGTGACACGAAGTTCGTGCTTAACAAATATTTATTGAGTGAATGAACAGCTGAATGAGTCTGAGAGGCTTAAAAGACAAGTAGGAGTAGCAAGAAAGAAAAGGTAGAGTTTTTTTACAAGATAAGTGATTGGGAAGCATTTGAGCAGATGAGCAACATACTGAGATTGGAAGGTTAAATCACTCCAGTGGCAGCGTGAAGGATAGACTGGAAGAGGGAATTCAGGGCAACTGATATTACAGTAGTCTTAGTGAATAAGGGTGGTGGCTGTAGTGATAAAGCAAAAGACAATGGTTCAGGGCACAATTAGGAGGTTGAACCAATAAGCTTTAAAGATGGATTGATTACAGGGGTGAGAGTGAAAGAGGAATCTTGGATGCCTTGAATTCCTTCACCAGCATAGAAAGCACAGGAGAAAAAGCAATTTAGGATAAAAGTTTAGTTTGGGACTCAAAGAGTTTTAGGTTCTTAAGTGTTCCATTAGGAGTGTAGGGTTAGATTACACTATAAATTCTAGGAGTTCAGGGACCATGTCAGTTTAATCACATAGTTCATCCTACATGTTGGTGCTTGGCAAATTATTTTGATGGTATTGATGGAATACCACATTGCCAATCCTGTATTGTGGTTATGTTTAGGGGAACCCCGCTAAAGAAAGCCCATGTGTTTATTTACTCACCCCAATGAGGCTTTACGACTAGGTTGCCCTTTAGATGAACATCATCTATTTTTGCAGATGCTGCTTCAGAATTGATTAGTTCTCCGACCCACCCACTAAAATCATCCAACCTATTGAAAAAGCAGAATAGGATTTGGATTATAGGGTTTCAGATAACACCAAGTCCCTAGTGAAAGGTATGTTATTTCATTGCTTTGTTCTGCATTTGGAAAAGTGTAGCTGTGTTTTCTTTTCTCCAACTATATAGGTCACAGCAATTTTTTTTCCACTGGGAATTACAAGCTATACAGAAGATTTCCAGAGGAGAATCACAGTCTCACATAAATGCTAAATACAACTAATCAGGGTCTGGAACGTACACAGAGGGTAATTAGTAGGTTATATTTGGGTCAGTATTAAGACCAGGTATGAGATACTACAAGAGAAACAGGACTTTTGATTTTCTGTGATGAAAAATGGAAATATATTTAATTAGTGTATTAGATGCATGAAAATGGGTTAAAGGCATTTTTGGTAATTTGATGTGTACATGTAAATGTGTATATAAGATAGCATAAAGAGCAAGGTGACACATTGTACTCGAAAGAGTATTAATCTTGGTAACCAGAAATTGCATACATTTGTCCAATATGCCATAACTAGTGTCAGAGCCAACAAAAGGGGATTCTCACAAGGAGTGCAATGTGCACCACCCGAAGGATGGACATATTTGAAACACGGACTTGGCAGGCGGGACCAAGGGCAACATACGTAACCTAAACATCTATACCCCCATAATATGCTGAAAAAAAAGAAAAAGAAAAAAAAACAAAACAAAAGGGGATTCTCATTTTTAGCTTAGTATGCTTTCTGCTACTAAGGAGACATCCATTTGGCAGTCTTAAGCCTTCACTGTACAACTTATAACAAGTAAATTCCTGATAATAGGACATGTTTATAGCAGATCCTAGTTCCCATTGCCTATGTGGGCTTTTTGGGGCTCCACTGACCAACAGGAGCACCACATGAGAGGAAATAATGTCAACTCAGAGTGTGAATGTAAGATAGATATTTAGGAACCGTTGAAGACAATGAAGGGTATCAAATTGGTGAATTACAGGAATGGGTTAAAAACAAAGGCCATAAGATCTCCCTCTTCATACACTCCTACCAGCTGATCTCAAGTATACCCCATTGTTTCAACCACCATTCCTGGGGGAACCTATTTCTCCCCACTTTCTCTCACCAGCTCAAGCCTTCTCTCTTGAACTCTGGATCCACAGATCCAATTGCCTTCTTTAGACACATCTAAATGAATTTCTGTCTAAACTTATTACCTTGTCAGTATCTTTATCTATATCTCAATGTGTTCAAAGTTAAGCTCATTATTTTCTCCCTAAAACCTTTCCCTGTTCCTGCCGAAATTTCTCATCAGCCAAATGTCCAGTCCTGGGCATCCTCCTCCTATCTTCTCTTTCCCTCATTTGTGAAAACTAAACAATCACTTCTTACAATCATTTTGGCTTATAAATATCTATGGAAATCATTCATTTTATTCCCTTCCACTGTCACTGCCCTTATTCAGGCCTTCATGATTTTTTTTCTGAATGATTCCAATGATCTTCTCATGGGTCTCTCAACTTCTAGTCTAGCCTCATCTTTTCTCTTTAATCCATTCTTTGAATCTCGACTAGAGTGTTTAAAAATACAAATCTGGCCATGCAACTCCTCCCTGTCCTTAAAACCCTGCTAACTTCTACTCTCACGTAAAATAGAGGCCATGAAGCATGAACTCTGTTAATTTCCTGTATGTGCATTATTCCCGTCTCTGTCTGTTCTCAACTTCCTTATTCTGACCAAGGCCAACGTCGGGGCCATGATCTGAGTCTCTTTGTGTTCCTCCTCCAGGCTCTCAGGCCATCATTTGTAGCCATTCTCTTTATCTTCTACTTCTCCACTGCCCCACGCCCCTTAACATGTAGACATGACCAAGTTTCCCTGATTTTAAACAACAAAAACCATTCCCCAGATGTAACAAGGCCAAAACAGAACTGAGCATTTCCCACCCCATCTGTGGTTAACTCTTTTTGTCCTTCAAAACTTAGCTCAAGTTGCACTCCTGGCCCCACTCTCTACTATTTTGTCACCTTGTATTAATATATTAATATTTATCTATTTTTTTTCTTTTTTTGTGAGACAGAGTCTCACTCTGTTGCCCTGGCTAGAGTGAGTGCCGTGGCATTAGCCTAGCTCACAGCAACCTCAAACTCCTGGGCTCAAGCGATCCTACTGCCTCAGCCTCCCGAGTAGCTGGGACTACAGGCATGTGCCACCATGCCCGGCTAATTTTTTTTTTTCTCTATATATTTTTAGTTGTCCAGATAATTTCTTTTTTATTTTTTTTTTAGTAGAGACGGGGTCTTGCTCTTGCTCAGGCTGATCTCGAACTCCTGAGCTCAAACAATCCGCCCGCCTCGACCTCTCAGAGTGCTAGAATTACAGGCGTGAGCCACCGCGCCCGGCCAATATTTATCTATTAAGCACTTCACATATCATGGTTAACTGTGTTCTTGCCTGTCTTCTCTATTAAACTGTGAGCTTCTCGAGTGTAGGAAATGGCATTTTATCATTATTAACTGCAATAAATTAATTAAATAGTGAGTATAAATGTCAAACCATAAACTCAATCTGGACACTCTTCTTATTTTTCAAAAATTTCTATTCTAAGTCCTTATTATGTCAGAAACAAAATTTAATCAATTCAGATTTTCTACACTGCTGTCCCCTTCCCCTTCCTCAGGGGCTGTGTGTAGGTTCCAGGCCAGTTATGAAGTCCTGACATGGATGGGGGCATGGCGTGGGAGATGCCTGGTCCTGAGTTGCCCAAGCTGGCATTCCTGAGACTCTCCATTCCTCCCAGTCTCCACTTACTGGTCATTCAAATGGCTATGGCTCCTGATCAGACCACAAGCTACTCTGACCTGGCTCTCAACTACTTCTGTCTCCTCTCTGTAAACACGTAACTGGAATTTCTCTTATTCTCTCTTCTTTCTGATATTAGGACAGGGTTGAGCAGGGAGCAAGACTTCTCAGGAAATACCACTCTCTTAGCTGTCTTACTTTTTCTTTCTCTCTTTCTCTGCCCCAAGGAAGCAGTTTTTAGATAAAATTGGCTTTGATTTTGCTTTCAAATCTGTTGGCATAAATTTTATGCTCTGAGTCTTTCAAAGATTAGAATTTTGAAACCTCAGATCCTACTTTATCAGTTCTGATGCTTTCTACCACAAAAAATAGAATACCTACCTAAAAAGTAGCCTTCATAATAAAAGGGTTTAATGATCTCATATGAGAGGAGGTTCAGGGAGAGGGGGCTGGTTTATAGCACAGTGATGTCATGACGATTCGGGCGCTCTACTTCTCTGCACTCCCCCATACGTGGTATATTGGCTTGGTTCTTGAACTTGTTTTCTCGTGGTCTCGAGATGGCTGCCTCTCTCTCTTTCTCTTATCATCAGGGAGGCATATGTAATACCTCATATTATACTTTTAGAATAAGAAAATATGATATTGCAAGATCAAATTGTAGATGGTGTAGTAGTATGTGAAATGTTTCCAACTCCAGCAAATAGGGAAATTAAATGATAAGGGCAACTTCAATATAACAAATGATATTAGCATAAACAATGTATTTGTATTTGCCCTACAGTGGGAAGTCGTGTATGAAAGATGTTATTTAGTTGGCATACATAAAACATCTCTACAAAATACACATATTAATTAACTGCTGTATGTGCTGTTGTATATATTGGTAATATTATACATAGTAGTCAACAAAATCACCAAAGAAAAATAAGAGAGAAAGAACTTGTCCAGGATGTAACCCCAAAGCCTAATGCATTAGAAACTCATACTCCTACGTGAAGATTCAAATGTCATGTTTGGTATAAAGGATATTACACAGGTTTTCTGGTGAAACTATCCGCGTCCGTGTCAGCTTACTTTGCTTATGATAAGCAAGTTCCCACTTTTGCTTACTTGCAAAGTACTTTATTTCTGTCTTTTAAGTCATCCTCTTAGACTCATCTTTACCTCTGTGGTGATCAACTTATAGGCTGCCAAGCCAGGTCCTGTAGCAGCCAAGATTCAAGACATCTGGTCTCTTTTCATAATCACATCATATCCCTGGATAGCTATATATTTTACTCCAGAAGGAGGAAATTGTTTATATTTGGCTCTCATCCTTCCTTAGTTTGCATTATAACCAGAAAATTATGCATTCTTGAGTTGAAACAACTCACAAAATAACGAATGAGTAATGATACTTGGCTCTTGTTTCTCTTTTTTAATTTTAAAGGACATAATGTGTGTTATCTTTGAGAATGTCAGTTTGCTGATTCAAATTTGGCCATGTGGTTGAATCCAGCTGCCCTTTATAACTCTACCTTCTATATATTTCAAATTTCTTTCACATTCCAAATAGCATCAGTGAATGCATTTTCAAGGCCAAAATTGGGATTCCTACTTGGATTTTTGTTGAGAACTATTCCACCTCAGAACCAGCTTTGGAGGCCATGACTTTTTTTTTCTTTTCTTTTTTCCCCCCGATACTCCAGAAGCTTAAAAATCTGCAGCAGGTAGGATCCCTACATATACCTGCCAAGGAGATTGTCTAGCTGGAAATTAACTCAAATGCATGTATTTTTATAAAGTTTCAAAAATGAGCTCCTAATATTATCCTTTGTCAATCATCTACTTATTATTTATTAGATTTCTATAGCACCTTTTTTCCAAAGAGCTCAATGTATCTTAAACACATGCTACAATTCACTTTAAATACGTGTTACTGAATTGGGCATTATATGTGAGAAATACTGCTAAAATTATGAATTCCAACTACAAATTATTGAAAGAATAAAAGCAAATTTAAGCATCATTTTAAAATGGTATGTGTATGTGTGTGTATGTGTGTGTGTGTGTGTGTGTGTATGTGTGTATTTTTTTTTTTAAACAGGCCTGTTAGCTCTGTCAGAACCTCTCTCCAAAAGAATTGCAGGGTTAGCTTTGAAACAGTGAACTATAAATACAGGCACTTAACTGGTATTTGAAATGTTATGCAGCTTTCTTGTTTGCAAAGGTTCTGATGTTTCCTTTGATTTCTAGAAATACACAACAGCTATTTCTATCTAAATGTCAAGTGACAGGTCCAATAGGCCTTGGATGTTTATTGGGTTGGACTTACAGGTGTTCCCAACTCTTTTGCAGTTAATACGCTATTTATTTTCTTTCCTTTTTGCCATCCGTGCTGACTGAGGACAAGGGAACTGTCATCAATGAGCTTCTGTCCCCTCGACAGCAGAGGGAGGAGAGCATGAGGGCAATGCAGGCAATTCCTATGCCCTCCCTTCTCAGAAGAGAAAGATAAACACGTTAAGTTAGAGGTAATTCAAAAAGTCAGAGGCAGGCAATGCCTTCTAATTTAGAGACATTTTCTCTTTCATTGCCATAAAATACCACTCCCTCCCCAAACTACAGCAATAATAAAAGAAACCCCACAATTAAAGAACCAACTCTGACCTCCCCATCCTAGATATCCCAAACTGTGGGCTTCAGTTGCATTCTGCCCTTTTCTTTTCTTCCTTCTTCTTTTTACTTGGGTGGATTGCTTTCAGCTGGAGCAGTCTTCATTCCACATGAGCTTTGAAATCATATCCCTGGATCTGTATAGAACGGCAGTAGTTCAAGGTATTAGTAGCAGCCTTCCATGGCAATACTGTCATTAGATCATTATGACTATTCTAAGGTTCTGCCTGTGAGCATGGCATGAATTTTATATTTGGAAATAAAATCCTCCCGGGATACCACAAAGCTGCACGCCGGCCTTGCCCCTTCTTGCAGGCCATTAGGATTGGCTGCCCTGCCTCGGTCTTGTGTTACGCAGGAATAAGTCCTGCCGTGTTTGTTTCACATAAGAACCCCTTCAATTTGTTTATAATGATCTGAATGATATTATTAGGTGAACAAAGCCACTCAATGGTGACATTTATTAACCAGTCATATCATCTGTGTTTAAATCTCGTATTACATTCCAGGGAAACTGTGTGAACCTAACTCCAGCATAACTTTTCTTTGGGGACCATTGCTTTGTATTGAGTTTGAAATAAAATAGAACACAGAAAGCAGATTTTATTTCCAGGAGAGCATTTCACTTAAGAGGTTTAGACTGAGCCAGATTATGTATAGAGGCCCATAGAAAGGTGGATGTTGGAACTCTTCAACCTAGCACAGGCTATGTCTCTGTCTGCATGAGTCAGGGAGTGTGGTCCTTTCTAAGAGGGATATGGGAATTGGAATGAACAGTGCCGGGGGATTAATGGAAGAAAACCATGCATATAAAAATGAAATATTTGTGTGGGGGCTGGGAGAGTGGTGGATATGCTATGACCACCTTCATGATGATGAGTGTGCATGTGTATGATAATGCTCATTTTCTGAGAAGAAGGCATACAGATATTGGCGATGGTAGCTAGGTATGCAGGTGATTTAGAATATAGAGAAATTAGAACATGACTGAAGAATTATAGCCTGTTTATGTGAAAGGAAAGAAGGCTGGCATGTGTGTATGATTTTGAATGATGATAGAATGATGTACTTAAAATTTTTTATTGTGACAAATCTTAAATATTACACATGAATAGAAAGAATAGTCTAATGAACCCTCATATACCCCTCATTCATCTTCAACAGTTAACTCATAGTCAATCTTGTTTCATCTTTACTTCTCCTCTCCCCCATTGCTGAAGTATTATTTTGAAGCAAATCCAAGATGCCATATCTTTGCATCCACAACCACTTTTGTATGAGTCTATAAAAGATAATGAATCTTTTAGAAAATTATCACCACATTACCATTATCACAATTAGAAAAATTAATAATAACCCTTTAATATCATCAAATAGCCAGTTAGTATCCAAATTTATCTGAATGTCTCATTTTTTTAATAGTTGGTTTATTCGAATCATAATGTCCACAAGGTCCTCACTTTACATTTGGTTGTTATGTCTCTTAAGAATTTTTTAATCTGTGTTTCTTCCATTTCTTTTTTCTTTTCTTGCAATTTGTTGACAAAAATTGAGTCATTTTCTCTGAGAGTTTCCCACATTTTGTTAATCATCTCCTTTTAAAAAATTTCCTATTAAATAGTAGTTAGCTTTAGAGGCTTGATCTGATTCAGGTTTGATTGTCTGGCAAGACCCTTCATAGGTGGTGCAGTGTGCTTACATCAAGAGGCACATAATGTCCATTTTTCTTTTGGGAGATGTTAGCGGCCACTGATGACTATTGCCTAGATCCATTATTGCATGAGGGTTTGCAACATGGGGTTTTCTTCCTTTCCTTGCTAGAATACGTCTATAGAAAGATGCTTTTCCTCAAGAACTCTTAGATCTTCCTGGGGTACAGTTCATACAAGAAAGCAGGTTGTATGCTTGATAGATTCTTTTTATATAGGTGGTCTCCTCATATTCTTTAAGATCAATGAGGTTTGTTTCCTCTATCTAGTACCATTATGAATGCGTGCATTTTTATAGTTGATTAACGTTAATCCACAGAAATTTTTATCATGTTGTTGATGCTCAAGTTGTCCCATCTTTGGGAACCTTTTCAAGCTCCTAAGCTCTTTGACACAGTAGCTTTTGAGAACTTTCTTGCCTGTTGGCATAACTACGTGTCCCATTCTTAACCTGTACATTTCCTACACAAGACCTGGAATAAATCATTTCTTCAAGAATCTCTGGTTCCTTTTAGGGGGGAAATTGGAATTAGGGGTGTCCATAACTTCTGGTTGGTAGAAATGGTATACATATTTTTTGTATTAAGACTTGCCAATTTTTTTGAAGTACATTGTGTTTGTTCAAATCACATCTGTTCAATGGTGATAGTCACAATTGGATCTGAATGTACTGTTTTGCAAGGAAAAGAAAATCTGACCAAAGTTAATATGAAAAATAAGGAAATTTTCTCTTCTTCTTTTTTTGTAACTGTAAAGTCCAGAGATAAGATTGGGTTCAAGTGAGGCTTCCAGTTTCTTCTGGCCTCTGTTATACCTTTCTTAATGTTGGCTCTATCCTAAGACTGGTTCTCCTCATGGTCCTGAGATAAGTGCCATCGACTCCTAGGACTACATGTTTCCACGTTTACAACCAGCGGCAAAGTGCATGTTTGTCTTTTGCTTCCCAGAAATAATCCTGAGATTCACTCTGAATGGAAAGCTTTACTTAGCTCACGTGCTCAAGGAAAGTCAGTCACCTATTAGTTGGCTGAAATGTGCTGATTGATTTAACCTAGGTTATGTATTTGACTCCTGGGGCTGGATATGATAAAAACTTCCTTGAAACACTTGAATCTTCAAATGTAAGTTGGGACTGTTTGAAAGAGGGGATAGGAAGGGAGAAAATAGATGCTGGGGAGGGGCCAAAAAATATCTACTACTACAATGTAGTATTTTTTCTTTCATCTACCCATCTATCAATTCATGGTAACCTAGCCATGATTTTAAGCCTTAGAGAGATAAAGAGGAGTGAAATATAATCTCTGGTTTCAAGGAATTCGTAGATTAATAGAGGTAGGCATATTATCCTCATTATAGCCGGGAGAGAAAACTATATAAAGTGCAGTGGGGTCCAAGGGAGGAAGTAATCATTTCTATTTGGAAAGAGGTCTTTCCAATGCAAAGACTTCATTATTCTATGATTATTTTATGATAGGTTTGTTATCTTCCTTAGAACTTACATTGGGAGACTCAAACATTAAAACATTATGAAATTAATATTCCTTCTCAATGATGGATTCATCCAGAAAATTCTGTCACATCTTTATCATAAAGGTATCAGGAATAGAAGAATTAATCTCTGGGATGCTTTTCCCATTGACCAGAATGAGATAAAATATTCATTCTCTTTCAGAGATGAAAGAAACCTCAGTTGTTAATACAAAGTTGTTGATCTTTCTAAGTTCATCCAGATAATATTAGAATGTTATATATTTGTAATTTAAAAGAAAATAAAATGCCAAATCCAAATTGTTCCTTTGGGCTGGTCATTTATTTGGTCACAGTGTTTCAGATTACAATACCAAGTTTCTCTACCATATGAAGTACAACAGAGCATAATTTGGTAAGTGAATAGCTCTTAAATTTCATCTAGGCAAGTCTCATCTTAAAAAAAAAAAATACGTCTCCTGTAGAGAAGTCCCACAGCGAAATCTCTAGGCATAAAGGTTATAGTGATTAAACATCATCAATTAAAAAATAAAATGTAAAGTAGCCTGATCCATATTGGTATATGGATAGAACAGCCAGGAGACCATTGACTAATTTGAAAATAAATGTACCTCCAATTTCTATTACTAAATATTATTATGAAAGGCTCTGATGATGGCTATCTTTTCTATTTTGTCAGCTGGTGTGAGAGTCTAATAACAAATTACAATCACAACTTACTCTATAAAATAACAACTTGATCTTTTAAACACATGGAGTGTCACCTAATTATTTTTTTAATCATTAAAGTGATCCATGCATTCCTTTCTCAACCTCTTTTTCATCATTAAAGCGGCTGGTACTTGTTAATTGGCCATACCTTGCCTTAGTCTCCCATTTACTTTTAGGATTTATTAACAATATCTTGGAGACCTACCACACTGTATTGCAGAAGGCTTGTTGTGGTCAAGCTTGCCTTTGAAAAAGCCCTGGGGGTGGTAGTGGGGAACAAACAAGCCAACAACCTCAGACCCAAATCCAGCCATCTGTGCTATTTGATGGGGCGTTCCTGACTCTGAGCATTAGTCCTGGCTGAGAGTTACCACAGAGTACAATTGTTTACGCTGTGCCACAGTATAAAGCAGACAATACCACACAATCAAAGCCTTCACACTCAAACAGACATCACATTCCGTAATTATATTTGTCTGACAGATTATTATAATTGTACATGGCAGGTAGTGTAAAAGCAGCTCCTTTTTACAGCCTAAATAATGTGGCATATTCTGCATACTCTAAATCAACCTTGCAGAAGGTAAATTATGAAAGCTAAATGCACGTTGAGTGTTTTTATTTACTCTTCCAGTTAGCATCTTATGTGGTGCTAGACAGCAAAAGAGCATTACCTTATTTTGCCTGGTACCATTTCATTTAACACTTTGTTGTGCAAAGTTTCTTTCTGGCTGACAGCTTCTTTTATTTTGGCATACTCAGGGCAACTCCAGTGATGATTATAGGTAATGCTTTTTCCCACACCCAAACTGACCAGATCAACCTGTGCTAAATCAGCATAAGGATAAAATGCATTTTTTTTTTAAAAAAAAGCTAAATTATGAACCCGATTCTATAGGTCACTTCTTTGATGAGAATAAACCAACTTGGGGAAATAGTGATTCAATTGTTTACAGAATCTAATAACTGTCTTTCTGACCTTTCTGGAGTAAGGAATATATCTTGTGGTAGAAACATCTAGTTCTCGCCAAGCCTGATTTTCCTTTCTTCCAAGCACTTGGGAGAATTACATTTCTCTACAGCTTTGCAGTTGGATGGGACTATGTTGACTAGTTTTTGCAGCTGGTTGTGGGTGGGAGTGACATGTGTCATTTCCAGCACTAATACGTACTTACCAATGTGAGACCCTCTAGAACCCTCTTACTCTGCTGGTGACTGAGGATGCTGCATGTTCCAGACGGAGAAGCTATAAGAAGGTAGTGCCTCTGTCAGCTCTAGTGCCTGAGTAACTAAAGCCAAGCCCCTGCTGGCTGGCTTCAGATAGTACAGTGAATGAGAAACAAGCCTTTGTTGTGTTAAGCCACTGAGATTTAGGCTTTTAATTTGTTACTTCAGCATAATTTAGCCTATCCTGACTGATACATGACTCTTGAATATTTGATTTGTTTATGGCAGCCACATTTTACATTAAATTTGTGAATGTTATATCAATTTGTCGTAGTTTCTATGCTATAATTTTTCTGTTTCAAAAATATACATGATAAAAGCTACCATACATTGAGAGCTTGATAAGTGCTCGCATTGTATGTCTTCACGTACGTTTTGGCAATCCTCATAAAAATTTACAAAATGAGATAATTCAGGTTAAAGCAGATAAGTGATCTCCCAAGTTCACATAGGAGTGCTATTCAAAACCAGTTCTGTCTAGCTCCAAAATCTATACTTATTCCATTTTACTATACTGGCTAATGTTATTTATGACCTAAATCAGTGAAATAGATTGGATTAGACTATACATATATAAAAAGTAAATATTTCTATATTTCTCAACATTTTATAGTATTCTATTTATTTATTGTCTGGTTAATATGGGGGGGGTTAGATGCTGCATAAAGCTAATCTTAAATAGCAAAGCACTGAGTCTTCAGAAAATGAAGACTAAGAAGAAGGCATGAAACAGATATAAATGCATTCAAATAAAATCTTAGGGACGGGCAGTGGCTCACGCCTGTAATCCTAGCACTCTGGGAGGCTGAGGCAGGAGGATTGCTTGAGCCTAGGAGTTTGAGGTCGCTGTGAGCTAGGCTGATTCTATGGCACTCTAGCCTGGGTGAAAGAGCAAGACTCTGTCTCCAAAAAAAAAAAAAAACAAAAAAAACAAATAAAACCTTAGGCTGGTGTTTCAAATGATTGATCCAAATGTGAAATTTGGTCAGGTGTATCCACAAACTTCTTGAATAAACTCTTAAGATTGAGATCTCTTGTGATTTCTATTGCTATGGTTTTTTTCTAATTTGGTCTTGAGATCTCTCTCTTGAGAGTGACCATAAGCCAAGATGGCTACTCTCTAGGAGTGCCTTGACTGTGGGAAAAATAGGTTCAGGTGTGTAGGTCAGGTGAGATACAGTGAGGTTATGAAATCAAAATGTGTAAAACAAAAGAAATTTACTATTCACAAGGTCTCAGCGAGGTTAGTGGTGCTTATAGGAGGCGGATGGGAAATCTAGAGGTGGCAGGGAGCCCAGCCAATGAGTGGAGGAGGAGGGAGAGATAAAAAGCTTTCCCAAACTGCCAAGTGCTTTTTTATGGGACCCTGCATCTGACCTCATATAATTAGATTAGTGATGGACCCTTAATTCAAGGGAGGTCAGTTTATAGGTAGCTAGTCACCTTGACTTTGGTTTTGCTAGAAAATATAATCTGGGCCAATTACATTCACTTCTGAGTCAAGGATTAGGAAGTTGAAAAACTAAGCTAGTACCTATGGTAACTAAAGTGGCAGAATTTATCTGGTTCTCTGACTTTTGTTGAGAAGCGAGTATTATAAACTTCATCATCCAGAAACTTCCAGTAATGTGGAATTACCAAGGTAATATAAAGTCAGGGAAAAGATGTTTTTACTGAAAGCAGGAAGCTTTGAGATGGAACAAAACGTTCCAAGGAATATACGGGAGCAACTTAATAGTCTGTGAAGCATTAGATCCCATTATTAAGACAAACTCTATTGCTTTGGGACATGGGGTCTGCAAAAATAATACTAGAACCAGAGAAACAACTTAGAAAGTGGGCTAGGAAAGGGTCAGAGCAGATACTCAGGTCTGTGACTTTTGGTAGAAAGTGAACAATCTGGTAGCATATAATTGTACTGTGAACTAAAATAAAATCTTAACCCCCACCCCCGCCACCCCCGCAGCTGACTGAATTGACCCTCTTTTAGCCAGCAGGACCCCAGAAAAAACTGAGTTGCTGGTCATGGGAAGGGAGGTCAGACATGCCTCTCCATGGCCCTCCCTTCTTGGAGATACCCTCCGTAACTCATTAAGAGGTCCAAGGCTACACAAGACAAAGCTTAAATCACACTTGCAGGCTATCAGTTTACTTAACAGATCACTTGAGTTTTGGTAAATGTCCGTTGGCTTGTCCCTGATTAACAGACATCCTTATCTTAAGTTAAAACTTCCAAGCCTTTAGACAAAGCTTCATTTCTTTAACCAATTGCAAATCAAAGAATTTTTAAACTCAGCTATAACCTGTCAGCCCCGCTTCCACTTTGAGATGTCTTGCTTTTTCAGGCCAAATCAATATACACCCTCCACATACTGACTTAGGATCTTACGTGTAGTTCCTGTCTCCATGAATGTATAAAACAAAACCATAACCCAGCTGCTGTGGGCACATTTTCTCAGGACCTCTTGAGGCCATGTACTCTGGGCTGGTCACACACGTTCAGCTCAGAATAAACCTCTTTAAATTATTTTACATAGTTTGGGTCTTTTTCCATTAACAATACTTATATGCCATACTTTTCTTTTTTTTTTTCTTGATGTTTTGAAAATTTGACTTTGACCTAAGTGTAAAGATTAAATAATATATACAAAAACCATACATTAATGTTAGAAATTATAGACAGTTACCTTTTACATGTGTTTGATTCAAATATCTTTTATTACCTGCTTTAAAAATTATCTGCATAAATGAAGAAAAATCAATAGTTGCTCACATTTGATTTGGTAATCCACCAAAGAAAGCTTGTTATGTAGAGGTATGGGGGGATTTTACTGGATTGAGAACCATAAAAATCAGGGTTCTGGGCTCAGTGCTGCCTAGAACTTTCAGTGTGACCTTGCTAGTCCTTCATTCCTTCATTCATGTATGCATTCAATTGTAGGTCTCCCTCCAGACACTATTAACTCTAAGATTTTAGGCATATTACTTAATCTCTACTTTCTCAGTTGTTAAAAGAGGATAATAATACCACTTATCTCATGGGATTGTTGTATTAAGTATATAAATGCATTTAGAGCAGTACCTGACATGCAATAGGGATTAGACTAGGGCTGGGACTGGGGTGCAGCAAGAGAGGCACCTGGAGTGTGAAATTTAAGGAGGGACTTGCACAACCCTGAGAATGTGCACCTCTTTAAATCTTGTTCCCTAGGTGCTTCTATCTTATTTTAATCCTGCTCCTGGTTGAGCTATTATTATTCATTCCTTTATGTATACTTTGTTGTAAAAAGATATAAAGAGGGTTTTGGTATGCTCACAAAAATGGGGATAATTAGAGCTCCTACCCCCTGATCATATGAGATAATTCACATAAAGAGCCTCACATGGTGTGTGACACACAGTAGATAATAAATGTGAGCATTAACAAAAAAGAGGGTGATGGACCAGGTAACCTGTAACGTCACCTTCCAACTCTAAAAATCTATATTCTCAGTTAGATCTAACCAGTTAAAATGTTGTAATTATTGATAGCTGCCTTGGAGAAAGGTGGCACCAACATTTAGCAATATGACTCTGTGGGGGTGGGATCATTATAGAATAGAGAGAAAACATGTTCTCAGTCTTTAGGGGCTCACAGTCAGGCTGAAAAAAGGCAGGTGAATAAGTAAGACATATTCTCATACATATGTAACAACACTATCTATATCCAAATACACTTTCCATGGGGAATGGCATGCTGTTGAGATGGAACTCTTTGGAAAGCTGCTTTTCCTTCCAACCAGTCAGGGAACATTTTGAGGCCAGCTTTGAGTGTTCTTTGAAGTACTAGGAGAAGGCCATTGTTTAGTCTGATGGGAATCTGGGAGGGTGTTTGAAGGCTGGGAGATAGAATGGGTGGAGCCTTAGGTTTAGAGCTGAATCAGTGAAGAACTGAGAAGGTAAAGGCAGACATATTACAAAGGGAAACGAGTGGATCAAGGAACACAGGCTTGCATGAGGATACACAAGGGAGGTATTGGATGGATCTTGATGGACAGGTCTTAAAATGTCATGAGGGAGGTGATGGGACCTTTAAAGATAATTAATACAACTGTTCATTTGCTCATCTCATTTATCAAGATGAGCCTCTTACATAACTGATATCTGAGGTCACAGAAGCATAGAACTGCTGAAAACCCTGGGGATTTGGCCTCAACTGGTACAATTACTTTTGTCAAGAGAGATTCGTTAGAATTTCTTGTCATCTATTGATCAGTCAACAAACTGAGCAAGGCCCATATGCCGCTTAAAAGAAGAGTGACATCTTTATACAACATAAATTAAGTACTGGTTCTGATATTTGAGGAAAACATAGGAAAAATATAAACATTTCCTTGTGGCTTTGGCTTTGAAGTAAAGATATATGCAATGTAGATTCTGAAATATTTCTGCCTTGGCACGTGGCACATTGCAAGTTATACAGTAGGTGCTCAATAAGTATTTGTTGAATGAAACAATAAATAAATGAAAAATGTCTTTGGATTAGGCGGAAGTAATTGTGCAGTGCTTCTTAAGTGTGTATATTATTTCACATCATATTTATTCTAAGGATGATGTTGCAGGGACAAATAGAGGTATATTTGAAATGCCCTTACAGACATATAGAAGAAAAATGTTAATTGATGTACATGCAGTTATTTTGAGTTTTATTTTGAGGGGTGTGTGTGTGTGTGTGTGTGTGTGTATGTGTGTGTTATACATTCTTCAAATTAACTAGAAATCAATGGGAAAATCTGAGTCACTAAATTCCCAAAGAGTCAGAGGCTTTAAGAGAGCTGCCAAATGAGGAGTAGGGGATGGGCAGGCTTTGGTATTCAAAAAGAACTTGCTGTAAGTTCGTTACCATCTTAGGTTGCAGAGGCACTTAATGTCCAACTATAGGCAGCATAGTGCTCCTTAATGAAATATATAGCTGTTAAAGTATTACTGTAGTTGGAGAATATGTAATCACATGAAAAGATGTTAAGACACTAAGTGATAAAAGCAATTTAAAAATCAGTATGTGCCAGATGACTTATTAAAATTTCCAATAAAAAGAAAAAGTATGAATCTGTTGGTGAAGCCAATAAAAATAAAATATGCATAGAAAAAGGCTAGAATAGTAAGATCTAAAATCAATAATAACAAGGATCCTTTCTGACAGAACCGTAGGTTTTTTACATGCTTGTATATATTTTCCAAATTTTTTACAGTGAACTCATATTTTAAAAAATGCTATTGAGTTATTTCTTAAAATAGAGACCCAAAAGGACCTGCTGAGATTGGATACACTACTCTCTCTCCCTTTTTTTAAAATTTATTTTTTTGAGACGAGCTCTTAGTATGTCGCCCAAGTTGGTCTGGAACTGCTGGGTTTGCGTAATCCTCCTGCCTCGGCCTCCCAAGTAGGTGGGATTTCAGGGGCACACCACCACACCCAGTTTCTCTTTGTTTCCATGTTGAACTGGACGTCAACCTCCAGCTGCCTATGCCAATGATTCTCCCTCTTGCTTGTGCAAGGAATCTATATCTCCTATTTTAATACAGCCCTACCTCACTTAACTCTGGATTTTACTTCATAATCTAGATTCATGAACTAGATACCACATCTGCTTTCTGGTACCTGAACATATTTCTGGTTCATGAATATTCATAGTATAACTCATGCTGTCCCTTTCTGTCCCACAGCCTGCAATAGCACAAGGGCAGCTTCTGGAACTATAAGGTCACGTGGCCCATGATAATAGTACTCTAGTTGATGGATGGGATAAAAGACAGGAAGGCTCAGAGAGAAGACTATTATAAGGATCCATTTCAGAACTGACTAGTGACTGAAGAAAGGTCAAATTAGGCCACTTAGCATTTTAAAGAAAATGATTTGATTTGTTTGCTTAATGCAGTATAAATACCACTGTCAACATATAGTGTTTTAACATTGTGAGCTTATTAAAATAGTAAATCTGTGGAGAACATTCAAATCTTCACACAATTATGCTTGAACCTAACATACAAGTGAAAATAGGCAATGGTAATAACATCATACAACACTGGAGACAATTTCTCAGCCTGCAGGTACAAAAAAACCATTACTGATTGCCCAAGCTTTGTGCCTACTCCTTTTTATCTGTCTGCTTGCTGTTTTTCATTCAAATTATAACACCTTTTCCTGTAAGATAAATTAACAGTTTTTTTTCTTTCTAGTTTTAAGTTTAGATCATTCGAAAAGCTTAACATAGAGTAGAGTCATTAGGCTTTGGTAACAGGCCAAATTTAGGCAAAGCTGATACAAAAATACTCCATGTAAAATAAAAATTCAAATATGGGATGCATGCGTGGAGCTGCCTGATTGCTGTATTTATGAGGGTTTGCAGGTTTGTTTTAATTTCTTCCTGCATTCATAAATCCCTGTTTTTTTTTTTTTTTTTCATTTTCTGCAGTTCTTTCTCTTTACTGTGGGGGTTTGTATTTCGTTTTCAATTCCCCTTCCTGGTCGTTTTTAAATGAGGAAATTAATTTTTTCTTCTTGTCACTCATTAGAAGATTTGTTTTCGAAAGGTCAAATGTGTCCTCTACTCTTGAGTAACCATTAATTGATCTAGGGCAGAAGTTACATCTTCTTGGTTTTGAAGAGGGATAGATGAGCATCTTGGTATAGTGTGGAGAACATGATAGAAGTTGCTAAATAATGACAATCTAGAGCCCAAAGCTTTTTAGGTGAGAGGCACAAAGCCCCACACAGCCATGACTTTCAAACAGGCATTGCTTTTAAAATGTATCCAGGTGGAGAACAAGGGAGGCAAATGTTATCCTAGGTGGAGGACATCTCAGTACTTTTCCTGACATCATCGTTGGATATGCTGATATTTCCCTAAGATTGTAAGAGATCCATCTGTGAATTAATGCCGATTATTAAATATTTACTATGCGCAATAACTGAGGGTGTGTATATAAAAGGAAGATGCACAGTCCTGCTTTCAATTTCTAATCCACATACGTTAATGCCATACCACTATATAGGACTTTACAGATTAATTTATCTGACCCTCACAATAATCCTAAAATGTACGTAGAGCAGATATAATGATTTTCAATTTATAGAGGATAAAATTGGATCCCAGAGAGAGTAAGTTGTTTAGGATCACACAGTTAGTTAAATGGCAAAATTGGGACCTGATGTCAAATCATCTGATTGTGAGTTCAGCTAGTTTACGGGTTCTCACCTGGGGTGGGGTAGGATTAGACGATATTTATGTGCTCATTGCTGGTGACTTCAGGGTTTAGATCACTATCTTCCCCTCTGCATGTACTGTGGGGCAAGGTGAGGTGAAGTGGGTGGGCGGGGCAGTCTCCTAAATATAAATATTTGAATACATGAATATGCATTTTCTCAAATGTTTTTAATATTCCTGCTTGACACAGCTGACTCCACCAGTTACACGTGATCATGCGAAGGCTTGATTCAGGGAGTTCCCAAGACTAAATACGGAGAGAGGCTCAACCATATGTTTCTTCTGAGTGCCACTAGTGGCTAGCTTTTTGACAAGTTTCGCCATCTCTCTCAGGTTCAGTTTTCTCATCTATGAAATGGAGATAAAATAGCCACCTCACTGGGATGCTGTGGGGATCACATGAGAAAACAGATGTTTGCGCCCAGTTTACTGCCTGCTACGGCAGCAGCCCTGGACAAAGAGGAGTTCACCTCCTCCTCTTTGAATTCTAAACAAGTGAAATTTCCCTAATTCTGGGAAAACTTTATACCCTTTTCCACCTTAGCGGAGAGGTCTTGTCTCCTCACCTGCAGAGTTGTGTCCTTTAAGGCCTCTTTTAGAAATTATGTCCTCTAAAATGTCTCCATGTTACTCTCCCTGGGATTTCATTTTATCCTTTCAGAATTATCCTAGGATTTCGCATGTCTCCCACTTTTGCTTTCACTCCACTTCATTGGGGGTTGCGTTCTGCCTTATCCGCCTCCATCTGCAAGCTTGTCTTTACATCCCTGCAATACCTGGCACAGCCCCTTGCTTTTGTTAGTTTCTGAGCAAAGTTTGGGCAAACTGAATTCAAGACTCTTGATGTTCCCTTCGAGTTCAGCATGGAGGCCCCTAAGTTAGTTCCCTTGAGTTGGGCACTTGCTCCAATCACTTGGGATTTTTTTCTAATCTGTAACAAGTTACGCTAATCGGATTTAAAACTGACTGAACACTTTTATTATAGCCTGCCAGAGGTATGCATTAAAATTTAACACTGTTTCCTCTTTGAACAGAAAGAAAGTACTTATGGTGTGATTATATAGGATTAGAATTTTTCATTAAAAAGGGTTTTAAACACTTCGGCAAGTAAAAGGCAGAATCCTATTTAATGAGTTTTTAAAGGTAGTGAAAATAAGCAAAGTTTAACAGAACCATTTTTCCTCCCCTAACATAAAGCCCCTCTTTTACTGTAATGTACTGTGCACATATCACGGCCTCGTGACTTACAAAGGGTTGCCATTCGCACAGAGCAACAGAAGACAGAGCCTGTTATGCAACGAAGGAGAGATTATACAGAAATCTAAGAGCAGATCAGAATGCTTCACAGCCTTGAGTTTGGATAATATCGGAATGATAAAGTGATTTTATAAACTCCACACTTTGAACTGAGGAAGGTACTTTATGATCTGTGATCATCTTAAGAGGCTTAAAGCCAGCATTCATGAAGAAAGTTAAAGGTCTGGGGATTTGAAGGCGGTTATTGAGGTTTGAAGTTGTCTGTCAGCGTGGCTCACAGTGGCGGACGGGTGACTGGGGCCTTCCCGTGGGGCATGGTTCTTATGGAGGTTGGCAGATGTGGTGACATCTAATACTGCCCCAGTCGCCACGTGCAAATGCAGAAGCTGCAGAATACAAAGCCCAGGCCTCCGAAAACAGGACATCTAGCCAAAATATTTAACCAAGTAATTTTATCACTGCCTTTGAAATGGCTATGGTATGCATTTTAGTTGGGTTCAGGAGCACACGTATATCGAATAAAGGGCTTGGGTTGAAATAAATCTACCTCAGATCTGTTTACCCAGCAAGATCTGAAGAGTCAATTTTCTAGGCATTTCTGAAAGAGGAGTTGCTGGAATTGGAGCAAGGTGCTCAGTGGCAATAGCTTCAGCTTTCTCTGATGTGAACTTTGATAGGAACAGAGTGGCTATTGGAAATGTTGTGTGTACATTCTCGTTTATGGCTAATTAGAAGTATTTTTGTGACTGGATTTGGGGAAATGTGTCACGGGTGTCAGCACACTGCAGTACACAGTTAATAAGAATTGGCACTAAAATCACATGTATCATCCTTGGAAGCAAACTTTGATGAAGACACAGTTTCAGAATTGTTGTGTATACATTCTCGTTTACAACTAATTAGAAGTATTTTTTATCTGGTGTCTAGGAAATGTGACATGGATGTCAGCAAAATGTGCTATACTAACAGTTGCATCTCAATTAAGAAAAAAAGATCACCAACATGAACTTTCATGCTTCTTGAAGAACTGGGTGACCAGAAAGCTGGGAAGAGAATCCTTCAGGCCAGGCAGGACACACTGGGTCAGGGGGAAGTTTGCTAGGCCTGCCTGTCCCACTGGCATCCAAGTGCAACCTTTGAAACTGTTTTGTTCTTTTCTTTTCCTACTTTCCTCCTACTCTTCTCCCTGTCTCTCTCCTCCACCCCTCACCTTCCTTTCTTCCCTCTCTTCCTCTCTCTCTTTCTCCCCCTCCCTCCTTTCTTCCTCCTTCTTTTTTTCTGGAAGTAGAAGCTGCCTTACCTGCAGGAGTAGAATGGCTATGTATAAATGGTCACCCAGGCCATGACAACAATGAGGCATATCTTCTCTCCCTGTCTAACTAAAGGTTGCAGCATCTAAGCCCTTCAGTTTTTTCCTTTTTACAATAAATTATAAAGAAATTATCACAGCTAACCTTTATATAGCATTTGCTATGTGCCAGGCACCATTCTGAAAGCTTTTCCTATATTTCCCATTTAAGTTTCTTAACAGCCTAATGAAGTAGGTACTACATTACTATCTCCATTTAACACCTTGGGAAACTGGAGCCCAAAGAAATGAAATAACTTGCCCAAGGTCACACGACTATAAGTGACAGAGCCAAAATTTATATGTGGTCATCTGGCTCCAGAGTCTGTAGTCTTAACCATTATGCAAAACTGTCTCTTCAGTTTCAGTTTTGTTTTTATGTTTACTGCTTTAATATTTTCTCTATTATATAATTAATCTATACTTATTGTAAAATTTAAAACAAGAAAAGTCTGAGGAAGAAAGTAAATCCTACCTGAAATTCCATATTCTAGATTTAATCACCATTAGTGCGTGGGTGACTATCCTTCATTCATCATAGGCGTATATTCATGTATGTGTGATTTTACATGACTGGAATCATATTATCATGTCATACATGTGGTATTTTTTTGAGGCCCTCTTTGTCTTTGTTTTACTAACCTCCTCCCCTCCATGCCCACACCCTCAACCATGTTTAATGTATTCTTTTAAAACTTATATATAATTAAAAAATAAGTGCTCATACATATAAATTTATGAAAAAGTATATTTATACATAGATATAGGGCATTTTGCTTTTCTTACCCAACAGTATGTCCTGGAAATTTCTCATGTCAACTGGATTGATTTATCTCACTTTTCCTAATGATTACATATTTCATTGTATGGTTCATCTTATGTACTCTTCCAATAAAATTCTGCCTACTTAATACTGTCATGTATACAGCGTTTTAGCCTGGTTTTCCTCCTATAGCAGAGCCAGAGACAAGGGCTTGCATGCACACAATTCATTAGGGAAGTGAACCCAAGTATAAGGAGTGAGGGCCTGGGGAAGTGAAACAGTAGGCAGGAAAGCCCATGCAAACGTGCTTCGCTGAGTTGGTCCTTGCTGTGGTTCCCCGGGTCTGAGGAGCCTTAGGAGTGAGCCGCAAGACCCTGTGGCCAAGAGCGGAAGAAGAGAAAGCCTTACCTCCAGGCCTCGTGCCCTTGGCCAAGACTTGCTCCATGGGTGGTCCTGCCTCGCATTGGCAGGCTGCACATGCATGGGCCCAGGGAGGGTGTGGAGCAGCCTGGGAGGGAGGCGAGAGGGGGGAGGTGCAGCCGAGGCTCGTGTGGTCAGGCTTCATATGTGCCAGGTTGGTGCTACAACAATGGCTGGAGTAAAAAGAAGACTGAAAAAAAAATGAAGCATCAGATACAAAAAGCAACACCTCTGGCTTTCCTCATCCTGGGGATCCATGGTTTTTATGCAAGAGACAAGCACTTAACCCTTTGCTATGACAATAGCAATGTTAATAATGTACCTCGTCATAAGCACCAACTCTGTACCAGATGCTCTATGCCCAACATCCTCAGTCTTTATGGCAATCACATGGGATAGATATTTTACATAGGAGTTAAGGGAGGCTCAAAGAGATTATGAGGGAGAGACCATTTGTACCGTCTTATCTTTGTATTCCCAGTGATTGGCACAATGCCTGGCACTTGAAGGATATTCAGCCTACACTTTTAAGGGAATGTTGTAGAAATCAGTTGCGCCAAATCACACACCCAATACATGCCAAGTCTGGCAATCAAAGCCCAAACCTCCAAAGCCTAGGTGTCTTCTACTGCACCAGGGATCTCGCTCTCCCTTATTTCTCTTGGGGTGTTTTTTATTCATCGTATATCCATGAAAGTATATTATAGATTTACAAATAAACTGTGAATACTCAAAACTATACATTATGTTTCCAAAATATACTGTCTTCTCACAGTCATTTGAATTACAGCAATACATTAAAACTCATGTAGTTAAATAGAAGAATGAAATTATATTTGGAAACTGTTAACTAAAAGAACTTACCTTTATGTCTTTCACCGTAATTGTTAGGCCTTCCAATAAGTAATGTGTTTTCTTATCCACCTGGGAACAGGCTTTCTATGTGTTTCTTCTGAAACGAAGAGATTCACGTTCTGGCCATTGAAAATAATGTGGTAACTGAGGAAATTAAAGGGAAAAATAAAGCGTGGGCTCAGTGTGCTTAGCTTAGGCCTGGGTTCCAACTGGTCCATGAATTGTGAGTGACTAATATCCTAAAGGATTAATCTTTCGTTAACAATGTGTAATCAGTTGGGAAGACTTGCTCCACAGGACAGCACAGTAGTGAGTGACTGTCTTGTAAAAATGGTCTGAAGTCACAAATTAAAAGTTATTTGGAGAAGGCAGCATGCTTTTCCCTATGTATGAACGCATCGAGTTGAGCTAGACAGAGCAGCATTCCACCTGTGAATGCATAGTTTAAGTCCAGGAGCCTTAAAAGCTGAAGGTATCTGTCCAGCCACATATGTGCCTCTGTTATCTACTGCTACATAATCTGCTGCCACAAAACAGATACCATTTTATTAGATATCACAATTTTCTGAGTCAGAAATTCAGGTAAATCTGTTCCATGTGTTTTAATTGGCATCACATGGTAGCATTTGGCTGGTGTCTGCTCTGGTCTGGAGGTTTCAAGACAGCTTTACTCACATGTCTGGTCCCTTGGCAGGCTCATCTGGGCTCCTCTTCCTCTCCGTGTAGTTTCAGGGCCCCAATCTATGGTTTCTCCATCAGAGTAGCTGGACTTCTATCATGTGGCATGTATCTGGAAATGGAGACTGCAAGTCTTTAAGGTCTGGCTCCGAAATGGGTTCAAACTTACTTCCCCTGTAATGTAACTGGGCTTCGAAATTGGCCGAACATTACTTCCACTGCATTCTGTTGGTCAGAGCATACTGTGGAAGTAAACTGCCCTCCACATCCAATGGTGGGGACGGAGATACCACCTTGTGACAGGATGTGTGTGAAAGAACTGCCAAGGGACTGCCAGTCTCTTAAGTTCTGGGCTTAGAAATGGGCTCAACATTATTTCCACTGTATTCTATTGGTCAGAGCATACAGCTTCCACTGTATCCTATTGGTCAGAGCAGCGCTCAGTGGAAGTAATACAACCCCAGATCCAAAGGTAGGGCACAGAGATCCCACCTCTTGACAGGAGGTGTGTCAAAGTACTGCCAAGGGACTACCAGTCTATTAAGATCTGGGCTTAGAAATGGGCTCAATATTATTTCGACTGTAATGTAACTGGGCTTAGAAATGTGCTCAAAGTTACTTCCACTGTATTCTATTGGTCAGAGCAGCGCTCAGTGGAAGTAATACCACCCCAGATCCAAAGGTAGAGGACAGAGATCTCACCTCTTGACAGGAGGTGTGTCAAAGTACAACCAAGGGACTGCCAGTCTAATAAGGTCTGGGCTTAGAAATGAGCTCAACATTATTTCGACTGTAATGTAACTGGGCTTAGAAGTGGGCTCAACATTACTACCACTGTATTCTACTGGTCAGAGCATACTGTGGAAGTAACTCCCGCCCCCCCCCGGATCCAAAGGTAGGGGACAGAGATCCCACCTCTTGACAGATGGTGTGTCTAAGAACTGCCAAGGGACTGCCAGTCTCTTAAGGTCTGGGCTTAGAAATGGGCTGAACAAGTTGGGGAGGATACCATGTTTCTCAATGTTGTAGAATAATTTTGTAATATAGGTATGAGTTCTTTGTGTGTTTGGTAAAATTTGGGTGTGAACCCATCTGGTCTGGCATTTTTTTTTCTTGAAAGGCTTTTGATTGCTCCTCCAATGTGTGTGTCTGATTGTTCTCTTCATGGATTCTATTTCCTCTGGGTTGAACGTAGGAAGGTTGTATATTTCTAAGAATTTGTCCATTTCCTGCACATTATGTAGTTTCTGTGCATATAGTTTATTAAAGTATTACCTCCACTGTACTGTAACTGGGCTTAGAAATGGCCTCAACATTACTTCCATTGAAATGTAACTGGGCTTAGAAATAGATTCAACATTATTTCCACTGTAATGTAACTGGGCTTAGTAATGGGCTAAACATCATTTCCACTGTATTCTATTGGTCAGATCTTACTCATAGAATACAGTGGACGTAATCCCCTCCCCAGATCCAAAGGTAGGGGACAGAGATCCCAACTCTTTAGAGGTGGTGTTTCCAAGAACTGACAAGGGACTTCTAGTATCTTAAGGCCTGGGCTTACAAATGGGCTCAACATTACTTCCACTGTATTCTATTGCTGTGATCTGACCCCTGCCAGATCCAAAGGTAGAGGACAGAGATCCCATCTGTTGACATGAGATATGTCAAAGAATTTGGCATTGCCTTTAGTCTGCCTTAATCTATCCTTTCCCCCACTATTAAGATGCAAGCAGAGGGAAGAAAGAAAATGTCAGGAAAAGTAGTCCCGGAGAGATTCCTTTCCTGGTCTGTCTCAGGCTGGAGGGAGAAGTATAGAACTCAGGTATATAGGTAAGCTCAAGGGGTGTATTTAACGTGGGAGATAAAATGTCCAAGTGCACTTCTCTGAAACACCAGTTACCTTCTTCTCAAGAGAGTAGATGGAATTTGGGGATGAATTCTACTATTTTGCTTCAAGATCAGTTCGTATCAAAATGTAACAACAGAAAATATTGATTTAAGCCAAAGATGTCATCTCAGAACGACTGGTGCAAAAACATCATTTCCCAACTTTCTGATATAGCATTCCTTGTGGCATTAGGAATGAATGTGGGCTCTAGGGTCAGATTGCCTGGGTTGAATTCCAAACTTCAGTGTGATTTCTTGGTTCCGTCATCTGTGAAATGGGATCACAACTACTACTACTATTAATAAATACTCTCTTCACAGGACTGATATATGGATTAAATGAGATGACACATAGAAAACCCTTAGTACTATATCTGATGCTTATTAAGTGTCCAACACATAGAAATAAATGTCAGCTTTTATCACCATTATTATAGCAACAATCCCTATCCTGCTGGTGGAACACGAGGGCACTGGGGACCTGGAAGAAAGGGAGGGGCTGAAATTAAAGTAAGACTTCTCATTCCTCTCTCTCTGGTTATATGCACTGGGGTATAATGCGATCTATAAACTCTTCTGTCTGTTGACATGCCAGCAAATGATACGTCTCTCTGATCTACTTGGGTTTTCAAGCTTAATGTAAGGGCCCAGGTGCTGGAGGCTCAGAGCAGAGAGAGAGAGCTGGGGGCTGGGGGCTGTCCTGGCCTTTACAAACCACTGCATACTCTAATAAATAAAGCATTCACTCAGAGAGTCTGAGAGCTGGGGAGCCACATTGCGTGCAAATCCAGATCAGTGGCTGAGCTTCTTCCAGGTTGAAGTTAATCATAACTGACATGTTAGAGTAAAACTACTTTATAAAATCAATATTAAATTTACAACCTTTGACATCCTGGGACATCAAAGATAAAGGGGAAATAAGCCATGGAATAAACAGTCCTCCAGCTATGCCAGCTGCTCAAGGAGACGGGGAGATGTGGGAAACCAGGAGCCCAAATCGTACACTGTTAGTCCTGTTTTTGTACCAGCATCTCAACATCAATACAAACATTAAAAAAACATCACACAGGCATTTACACACAGAGAAGAAAGGGAAGCAACAAGGAGAGCTCCATTAAACTAACAGACCCCCAGAATCATCCTAGAGTTCTAGGACTAGAGTCCGTCTTTGACAGTGAGGCTTGATTTCCCTGGGTGGTGGGATGCTGCAATTGTCGGGCAGACATCACTTTGGGAGGCTGCCAGATCCCCTGCTGAAGACCCTACCCTGTCTGACCAGGATCTATGCGCTAATGAAAGTCTGCTGCTCTCTACTAGGTCCTCCCTGTATTCAAATATAGCAAATAAAGCGGAAGGAGACCATTGGGAGCAGAGTAAAACCACCAAGATTACCACAAGGTGAGAATGTGTTTTTCTGAGAGCTCCTAAGGGGGTGCTGACTCAGCTGCTTATGTCTAGGGTGGGATTCTTCCCTCTGGAAAGGGGACTTTAATTTTGACCTGTAGAGGCAGAATTAGCTTTGTCACACCAGGCGGAGTCGGTCTGAGGCAGAAGACCCTGCAGCATCCAGCGTGGGCAGGATAGTGAAGGACTTTCTAAGTCCCTTACATCCAGAAGCATTTGTCCCAAGGACTAGTCAGAGGTGTGTCACTCCTGTGGCAGGTCTGAACATCTCGAGTTCATTAGATAAATTAGCAAGCGCTCTCGGAAAGGTAGAGCAAGGGAAGGACAAGCCAGGCTGCTTCACTGGTTTAAATAGACTCTTCCCTAGGAAGTTCTATAGTTGTTTTGGAAAAACAGCTTGAATTTATGCCCTGGCTCACCTACACTCACTGTTGTGAGTCTGAGCTTACTAAAGTTGATGTTTAATTCATTGTTTCTATCCATGAAACCTTTAAGGTGAATAGCAGCAATTCCATTCTTACTCCCCACCCCCACACTCACCTCTGGGGTTCCTGTCTCCCATGTAACCCTCTAAAGAGATTGATTTGAATTTCCATGCTTTGTGGCCTTTAGAGGTCACAGTGACATTTTTGCCTAGGCTTTTTGGATTTTGTGTGGTTATGTGAGCAGAGACAGGTACACTAAGACCAAACGTAGCAGTAGTGTTTAGTTTTTATCTGCTTTCTGAATGCAAAACAAAACATCAGTTTCTCCATTTAAGATTCTGTAGAAACCAGCTCACCCTAAGGAAGCAGGTCAAAGACTAGGAAATGTGCAGCTGTTGGCAGGTCTTGTTGACGTGTGTGAGTGTGAGAGTGCAGGAGACTGCGGCGCAATGACAGAAAAATAAATGTTTACTGGAGCTGGTCTGTACAGGATGTGAAAAATTACCTCAAGTATATAAAGTGATTTTGTTCCTTTGGTCAGGATGTAAACTCCATGAGTTCTCAGAATAGTATCTAGCACATAATAATTGTTATTAGTTATTTTTGGTGAATAAATGAATTAGAGTTTGCCAGATAAATTGTGGAAGGAAACGAATACTTGTTTAGGGCTTAATCTGTGCCAGGCACTATGGTAGGCCCTCTACTTATGCTTTCTTACAGTACCTCTGTATTGGTTTTTTATTGTGGCTGTAACAAATCACAAACTTAGTAGCTTAAAACAACACAAATTTTTAATCCTTCAGTTATGCAGGTCAGAAGTCCAATGTGGGTCTCACTAGGCAAAAATCAAGGTGTCATCAGGGCTGTGTTCCTTCCTGGAGACTCTACAGGAGACTTTGTTCCCTTGCCTTTCTGAGCTCTGGGAGGACACCCGCATTCTTCAGCTCACGGCCTCCTACCATCTTCAAAGCCAGCCATGGTAGATTGAGTCCTTCTTATGCTACCATCTCCTGCTTCTTGTTCCATTGTCGTATCTCTTCATAACCGCACTCTGGAATGATCTCCACTTCTAAAGACTCACGAGATTAGACTGGGCCCAAGATAATCACCCCATCTCAAAGTCCATAACCTGTAAAGTGTTTGCCATATAATGTGTTCACAGATTCCAGGGATTAGGGTATGGACACTTTTGGGGGTCCCTTATTCTACCTACCATAGCCTCTATAAAGTAGATATTATTAAGCTTATTACAGAGAGGAGGAAGCTGAGTCTCGGAGAAGTTCGGTAACTTGCTCTAGATAATATATTAATATTATGTGACAGAGTTCAGACTCCAACACAGGTCACTTGTTTCCAGAGCTGCAGCCTTTCCCACCTCTTTGGACCATGAAAGAGCATGCTCCCAGGTGGGATGGGAGCCGGAATAGAAACTTGAAGGAGAATTCTCCTCACAAGATGCAAGGCAGAGAACTAGGGAATTAAATTCCATGGGAAATGCTCCCATGGAAGAAGAAATGGATTTGCATGTGAAAAAAATAAATTTGCCCTTCTGAGGAAGAAATTAGTTTAGAGGCAAGGAATCGAGTCTGTGACTTAGCTGAAGTATCATCTTCTCTCCCAGAAAGGACCGCACGGATCCTAGAGATCCCATGCTTTGTGTTGTCTTGTACTTACTTAGAAAGAAGTTTACCAAATGAATTCCTTCTAAGCTGTCGGGACTCAATGTTCTACCCCTCCCAAGGGTTTTACATTTACAAATAGGTGTCATACCCAAAGGCATACACGGAACCTTTGGATTTCTTCACATTTGAATTGATAGGAAGCTGCTCAGGGCAATGTTTGTTGGCATTTGTTATCAAGAGCTAAATTCATTTTGTGTTGTTTGTTTTGGTAATGGTAGACTTTCTATCACTATGGCACGTGAACCTTCTAGGTACTAAGTTGGTCACTGCCTATTCTGCCTGCTTAAGGAGAATAATATGTGGGTAATAGAAAAATTAAAAAGATTGGTATAAAATAACAAAAAAGGAACAGAAGACACTAGAGGTTGGGAAGAATAGGAAGGGAGGGGTAGGGAGAGATTTGTTAAAAGATACAAAATTACAGCGAGATAGTAGGAATACGTTCCAGTGTTCTATACCACTGTAGGGTGACTATAGTTAACCATAATATAGTCTACAGTTTCAAATAGCCAGAAGGAGGATATTGAATATTCCTAACACAAAGAAATTATATTTGAGATGATTTGATAAACTAATTACCCTGATATGATTACTATACATTATATGTAACAAAATATCATTGTGTACCCCATGAATATGTACAATTATTATCTGTCAGTTAAAAAATAAAATAAAATAAAAAATTTAAAAAATTTGTCTTGGGTATTTGCTCATAACATGAAAACATTAGGGAACATACTCGATTGCATAAAGAAAGGTAGTTTGGGATTTCTCTGGGTTTGATGAGGCTCTCTGCCAGAGAGTTGGTAGCAAACTACCCTAACAGCTGATGTTCAACCCACTTTCCATTTTTATAAGGACAAAAAATAAAAACCAACCTTCCTGAATTTCAGTTTCTGGTGCTAATAGGACAGAAAAGCAATGCCATACTACAAAAAATGAGGATATGATTTACAAGTGAACCAGATGGTTCCCATCTCATCTCATTGAATTGTTATCTTTTTGAAGAGTTCCTTTTTTGTGGATTACAAAGAGAATGTAATCACTTTAGAAATCCCCAGTGAGTTTCATAATGAACCCTACTTACATTGTGTTGACACTAATAGTAACTATAACCATGATCTTCAAATCCCTATGTAGGAGGCAGGTTTATTGAAATTATAGCATGGACCAGTAATTCATTTAAAAACATACTTTAAAAAATGAGTTTTATGCTGACCAAAAGCCCACTTAAACCAGTTTCACTTACAAATATGGAATACCGTATTATAATGAAATCAGTGTAGTTTAACTCATGAACAACAGAATTTTGCTGACAAGTTTTGCCCAGTTTAGTTTCATATCAAATTAAGAAACTAAGTAAACCAAACATTTATATGACTGACTCATACTGTGAAAAAAATGTGATCACAGCTTCATATCACAAAACTATTAAGTTCTGTTCAAGTAATTTCCTCTCAGCATTTCCTTTCCTCATTTAAGGTTTCCTTCTTAACCAAAAAGCGTCAAATTAGGAAGCTTAAATGACTGAAGTATTAACACTCTCAGGAAAAAAAATGATTGTCTTTCAGAATGGGGGGAAAAAAAAACCCTCACCATCCTATCTTACCAGGGTAAACAGTTAGAAAGGAACAGGAACAGAGGGTTTTTTTGGTTGTTGTTATATTCTTTTCCAGTAGTTGGATTTTTGATTTGAAGTTTCTTTAAAATTAATCTTTTAAAATCATTTCTAGCAGTGTTCAATTCAGCAAGTTCAGAGAACAAAATGGCCAGGCTATTTTATCTTTGAAAATTGAGTTTAGACTAGTGGGATTACATTGAAGTAACTTTTGCTATTTTGAGTATGATAAATTGTAACTCACATATGGTTCAATTAGCATTCCTGTGAATAAATCTAACATTTCCCTGCACGCAATCTTTGTTTAATTTTGGTCTGCCTAGTTCATTTTCACTCTATCTCTGTTTGAATAGGACTGAATTTTGAAATTTCAAATTTCAAAATTCTATCCTTTCAAATTTTATATTTATTCATACATATAAATGGCGATTTGTTAGGTGAGGCTGATGTATTATAGGGTGGCAAGCGTATAATGACCCCCTCTCCCATGCCAGGCGTGGAACACCTTTTCCACTGAGTTTGAACTAAGTCTCAATGTTCTTCTTAACACATTGCTCTAGGCAGTCATTGCCAATTAGTTGAAGTAGGCATTTGAGTCGAAACCTTCATCATCAGAGTTTAGTTCACAAAATAGAATCTACTTTATATATTTTTGGCAGAAAGGATTGTAATACAGGAATCAAGTGCTTATAAAATTGCTGGAAGAACTGGAGGAGCAGGCCTCAGGCCCAATCTTCAGGAGGGACTGCTAGGACACTGCAGAACTGGGATCCTAGGGAACTGTTAGCTGCTGCAGGAATAAAAGGAATCAAGAGAGTACAACTGAAAATTCTGTGGTTCCAGAACACATGACCATAACTGCAATCCAAGGATCAGAAAGCCGGGATCAGGAAGCTGCCACTATCATCCCTGACACTCGACACTCAGGAAGCTGTTGACTGAACAATGGGCCACAGACTATGGCTGCTGTTACTGTGGATGCAACTGCCTCTTGACACCTAGAACACTGGAAACTGGACATAGGACACAAAACAGAAAACCTCATGCTACAATGCCCTTGCTCAAATTTAGTTGGGGAAACCTAATCTGCATCCAGAATTCTGGCTTCAAGGAAGGCTGAAAGATGTAGTTTTCAGCCTGGAAAAGCACAATGAAGTCCGAGTGTGTCCTGAAGGTATATGCATGGCAAAACTTCTTTGTTTTCTCTAATCTTATTGGAGCCACACTCTAGGGAGATGCAGAACTTGTATGCAGAATAAGAAAAAGATCGAAGGAACTGGATTTTCTTAGAAGATATCCCAAGACTCTAGGAGATTTGATCCTTAACTTCTACTTGCAGGAATGATAATTCTAGCTTCTTATCTTTAATTTCTCCTTTCTCCTCAGCAATTCATTTTGCTCAGGAACTTAATTTTAGCTCTCGAGCAACTTGATGCTGCCATTTTACTTAGATCTTGGCATCTGCTGACCTTCCCTTTCTCTCTCATAAAGTACTTCCTTTCTTTAATCTGTTTCTTACCTGAATTAATAGGGACTAGCTCTGTATGTTTCATATGGCAACTCAACTATGCTAGCATTCAATTAATGTCACTTTATACAGAGCTAAAATAAAATGCAAAATGAGGAAATATATATGAATATATTATTCAAATATTATAGATCTAGGCATAAAATGTGCTCTTAATCTGAAGTTGACAGCCACATCTATATTCTTCTGAGAAAGAAATCAATTCAGTGGTAAGCAAAAGTGTACAAGCACAGCGTTGAAAGTATTTTAATTCTGCAATCGATTAGATCCATCCAATCTAACTTTTCTTAAGTACCCAAACCTTTATGTACTAATATCTCTCATTTGTATGGTTCCCCACAGAGCACTTGATTCTCAAGGCATGCTTAC
>NW_012148319.1:3670600-3672002 GCF_000956105.1 Propithecus coquereli
CACATGAGCCAGCAAAAGAACAAGATTCAACTCTAGCTGCTGAAACTGGGGGTGGAGGGAGATATTTGATAGGAGCAAAAACGAAGTAATTCTAAAGGAAAGTTGAGTAACAGAGAAGAATCTTCCAGCAAACAGCTTGGTACTCGTTCTTTCCCCATTTAAAGACAGCAAAAATAATACATTTTTCTCATAGTAGCACCCACAGATCCCCTTCACTGGCAAAAGGAGCTATTTTGTATATAAAATTAACAGGATAAGTTTATACTCAAAGAGTGTCATGCCTCTAGAAGTTTCTGTGTTACAGGGATTTGTGTAATAGCAAATAGGATCAGAAACAGAACAATAGGAACAGGCTGACCAAATCTATGTAGTTGTAGAAAGCCCTTATAATTCCAATTTGAGTAATTTCAGTCAGAGAGCTTGAGGGAGTCAGCTCTGACGCAAAAATTGACCAGACACCAGTCAGTATGGAACAGAGCCCTCTCTGTCTCAGGTCTCACAGAACTAAGAGGTCAAAGAAGAATATGTTAATGCAGGGTCATGATGGATACTAACTAGCCATTCCTGGCAAAGATTTTTTTTTTTTTAGAAAAACATAGCTGTCCAATATATGATCTGTGAATCAAATTAATCCTATCTTAAATTGGGTTGCAGTCCACCTGAGATTTTGAAGAAAAAATTATTTTCCCTAATTACCTAATTTCTTCATCCTAACCAGCTGACATGCTCAGCAAAGAGCTAGCTGTTGCTGGATTTTACACAGAAGGCTTAGATCAATAATTGTAATTAAAGCCAAAATCATCAGTTACATACTTGAGAATTATTCAAGTTTAAATGCATACTGTCATCTCATGACACATTATAAATGATTGTGAAATGAAGCAAAGTTAGCATAAATAAATCTTTGATAGAGACGACCCGTGCTTGATTTGAGTTCAATATTCACTGAACTCACTATTCCTAGCTACAGAAATAAGGAAATAAGTAAATAAATGCCACCTTCTTTTAAAGACATGAATGTGCTCCTTACCTAATAGGATAGAGAGGAGGAAAAGGGGAGAATTAAACTTTATTAAGTGTCCCCGATGTGGCAGGAGTGGCTCTAAATTTTTTTATACATTTCTTCTTCTATTCCTCCCAAAAGGCCTATAACATATAAATGATTATTCCCACTTTATAGACAAGGAAACTAAGCCACGTGGAACTTTTAACTTTACCATAGTTTTACAGTTTGACAAATCATATAGCCAGCTTTTTGAACTCATGATTCTGAAGTCTATATTCTTAGTTATGCCTATATGTTATTTATATTTTATTGTATATGTGTATTTATGGATCCATTAATTGTTTCTTAACCCTTATGTGGTTAACTTATTACTGTGAATTAAGGTCTTCTCAACTA
>NW_012148319.1:3672927-3805116 GCF_000956105.1 Propithecus coquereli
AAACTAAGTAAATAAAACATCAAAGGACTTTCCCACAAATTCAAATCAATTCTATTAGCATGAAATACTTTGAAAGCATATTATATATGATACATGTTTGAATTCACTTAATATCTGTACCTTCCCTCCTGGAAAGGGGTGTCTTCATAGGAAGTCTGTCCTGAGCCCCAAGAGGTTATCTTAAAATTATATTTTTCTGTTCTCCTTGGTTATGAAATAATCTTATACCCTCCCTTCCTTTATTTTATCAGTAGGGAAATGTTGAAGGTGGGAAGAATGTAGGCAGCTAGAGGTTTGGACTTTAAATGCCTAATAATAATAGTTACCAATAATTGAGTACATTACCATGAGCCAGCACTGGCCAAAGCACTCTCCATGAATTAATTTCAGTTTCTCAATAAACCTATTATGTATATGATAATGACATATATTATCATCTCTATTTTACAGATGAGGAAACTAATTAGTCACACAACTAGTTAAGAAATGGTGCTGTGATTAAAGTCCACACAGTTAAAGGTAAATTCTGGCTTTCCTGTCAGGTCCATGTAGTCCAACAATGAGCAGAAATAATAGAAAAGTGAGCATAAATAATGACTTTTGGTAGAGAGGGATGGCACTGAGAAAATCCATCACTGGTGAGCTCAGGCTCTGATTTTGACTAATCAGAATGGTTGCCAGCTGTGAACAACTGATGTGACTATACTGGTGTGTACTGTCTGAATACTAGCTCTGAATTTTTAGGGAAAAAAGGATTAATTTTCAAAACATTTATTACTTAACATGTTCAAAAAGAAAATTGATTAAATTACAAGGGCTCATGTTCCTAACACAAAGAAATGATAAATGCTTGAGGTGATGGATACCACAATTACCCTGATTTGATTATTACATATTGTACACTTGTATTAAAACATCACTGTACCCTATAAGTATACACAACTATTATGTACCCATAATAATTAAAAGTGAAAAAATTTTAAAAAGGGAAAAAAATTACAAGGGCTCAATAAAGACCGTATCAAGTCCAATATATAAGGCAAGTGAGTTCATTCTCCTGATACACACTTTGCTCAACTGACAGATACCTATCAGCAAAATGGCATGTTTTAAAGATGCTAGAACTGTCTGAATGTGTTCTTCCCCGAATAATGCTGCATTCCTTGCTGGTATCATAAATCATTGGTATCCAGGCTTCAAGTGGTAAAAACAGTCTTGAAGGCCCCGCCTTTCTCTGAATCCATCACACACCCAGGGAGGATTACAATGGGTTGTTATTTGAATTCATTTCATTGATTTGGTGTCTGTTTGGTATTATGCAGGTAGTCAGATAATGGGTTTAATGTTACAATTAGGCAAAATATACTGTCTACCCAGAATCAAATGATAAATAAGTTAGTGGACTCCAGTTTGATAAACTCTGATAAATACATGCACATTTAGTGCTCTCACTTTTACTATCCTGCAACACTATGTGCAAATTTTCTCACTAAGGTTTTCTTGTGTTTCTCCTGAAGACTGAGAAGTCAATTGCTTCAGGCATTTATCACCTGAAGTATAATATTAATTCATAGCAGAAAAAAACAAATGGGGCGTGGTCCTGGATTTGTTTCTGACAAACCTTGGGCAGGACAGCTACTATATAAAACAGTCCCTACCCTGGAGAGCTGTGGAAGGGTTTAATGACATCAACTGGAATGACAATGAAAATATTTGGAATTTCTATGTTCTCTTGATTCTAGCAAGCTTTTGAGAGTGCCACGGTTCTTAAAATTACTTAAACTTATTTGAGGAAAAGTTTTTGTTATCAGTATTTTTTTTTTCTTTCTTTGTCTTTTTTCCTTCCTGCAATTGGGGAGGGATGGGGGTTGGGGGTCCAGTATTCTTAAAAGTTGGTTAATTGAAGCCGAAGCCATTTTTATTTCCTTGAGGGAGTCACTGTCTTAAACACGTGGCAAAGTACAGCTATCATTAAGATAGCATCATGACTCACTTCACTGCTGTGTGTCTCCTCTCGGCTTTGTCTGCCCAGATGTGTGTGTGTGAGGCCGAGTTTAGCATGCTCCCCAAAACCCCAATCCTCTCATCAAAATTGTATTTAGAATTTGAGAGCTTATTTTGGTTTTATAGCTAATGAGGTACATTTCTTTGTTTCATTAAAAATTTTCTCATTTAGATTTTAGATTCCTTTATAGTTTTTTTATGAAATGAGAGACCCCCACTTTTACACTTTTTTAACTCCTCTGGCTGGTTTTCTCCAAACTTGTCATTTTAAATGAGCACTTCTTAGATGTTTACATTTCTGACATTTTCACCTTCCAAGTCAGAATGCACTGACAAAGCACAGTGATCGACTTCACCTGGAATCCAGCAACAGAAAGAAATGATACTTCTTTTGCTATTACTCCTTTGTGACTTTTAAAGTCTTAATTTTCAACTTTTGAATGTTCTCTTTTTTTTGAATTAAAATAGCTCTGGGCTTATGTGGACAATGATCTGGGCTTATCTGTGGTGTAACATGTAATAAATGCAACAGACAGCAGAGCAGGTCTGAGGGACTCAGCCTAGGCCAGAACAGCTCTTAGAAGATAAAGTACAGAAAACAAAGTGCACTAGAAGCACAGTTTAATTTTGTTAGGTTCTTGGCACCTGGTTTTTCAATTAATGCTCTTTCTTGAGTTTTGAAAGAAATCACACACATTTTTGCTCTTGGAGCACTTAGAGCAAGAACAGCATCACCCATCTCTAAAAATATTTCCCAGTGGATAAACTGTTAAGAAAACATGTTTGTGTTCACACTTTGAATAGAAATATTTACTATTCAGACTCTGTACTTAAATTTTTTTAAAAAAATCAAGTAACTAAATTGGCTCTTTGTGAAATGATGACCAAAATCAGGGTACTGGATCATGACTTTTGTAGCCAAAGCAAGCCATGCAGGAATTCCAGAGGTTTGAGACAACCTTCACAGAACCAGCTTACATTGTACTGCATTTGTCTGTTTTAATTTAAAGTCATGATAATTCAAGAGAAGAACATGTTAGAAATTGGTTCCCCCAAATCTGAAAGACAACGAATATTTGATGATATATTTGAGCTTTAATGAACAACTCTTACATTCATTAAAAAATGAGCTCAGAAGATTCTGGCTCTGTGGATGTGTACCTGGGCTAATGGGCATACACAGTGTCAGTATTGTTTTTCCCTAGTCAAACTTATTCACATTCTGTGTATATTTTATACAACTTTTGTTCTAACAATTTTTATTTAGTTAGTCATTTTTTTAGGATAGACCAGATACTTGCGGGGGTGGGGGTGGGGTGTCTTTGAAATAAAGTAGCCTGATGGCTTAGCTGACATAGTCTTTACCAGGTATCAACCAGCCCCTTATCTCGTGTGCTCGCCATCAATCCTGCATTGAGACCTTTGGCTTTTGTCATAAGTGACCCAACTTTAAAATAGGACAATTTACCAATTCTGGACAGTGTTAGGAATAAAGGAAAACATGGCAAATAGTCTTACTTACTTGCAACTTTAGAGAGTAAGGTTATTTAGAGTGGGATCATTTAACAACACACTTTTTTTGCAGTTACTTTTGTTGTTTTTGTACATATCATCTCTAATTTTTGCTGCTTAACTGTTCAGTGTTTAGTTCATTCAGTGTGGCCTGGTACTCTTTTTTTATTTTTTATTTCAGAGTATTATAAGAGTACAAATGCTTTGGTTACATAAATTGCTTTTGCACCACCCAAGTCAAGGCTACAAGTGTGTCCATCCCCCAGACAGCGCTCACCCCACCCATTAGATGTGAATTTACCCATCCTCTCCTCCCCCCTCCCACCTGCCTGACACCCTCTGAATGTTACTTCCCATATGTGCACATACGTGTTGATCGATTAGTACCAGTTTAATGGTGAGTACATGTGATGTTTGTTTTTCCATTCTTGTGATTCTTCAATTAGAAAAATGGGCTTCAGCTCCATTCAGGATAATACAAGATGTATTAGTTCACCATTTTTTTATCGATTAGTAGTACTCAATAGTATACATATACCACATTTTATTAATCCATTCATGGATTGATGGGCATTTGGGTTGTCTGCATATCTTTGCAATTGTGAATTGTGCTGCTATAAACATTTGAGTGCAGATGTCTTTTTTATAAAATGTCTTTTTTCCTTTGGGTAGATGCCCAGTAGTGGGATTGCTGGATCAAATGGTAGTTCTACTTTTAATTCTTTGAGGTATCTCCATACCAGTTTCCATAGAGGTTGTACTAGTTTGCAGTCCCATCAGCAATTTTCAAACGAAGATAGATTAATGGCCAACAAACATATGAAAAAATGCTCAACATCTCTAATTATCAGGAAAATGCAAATCAAAACCACAATGAGATATCATTTGACTCCAATGAGAACGGCTTTTATCAAAAAGTCTCAAAACAACAAATGTTGGCGTGAATGTGGAGAGATGGGAGGTACTCTTGAGTTGGAAAGGGTTTTAAAAAACTCAACCAGCTAAACTTTTCAGAGAGAGAAGATGATAAAAATGACCAGAGAGTAGTAAAGAGTTAACTGGGGGAAGCACAAATTGTGAGTTCCTCTTGGACTTTGAGAGAGTAGGTATCAAGGAGAAAATAGTGGTTTCAATATGAAGAACAATTTTAGTTAAGACTTTGGGGGTAGTTATATATTTTAATATTTGGAAAACATTGGAGACATTTTTCATAAAAATTAAAATACTATCATTTTATATATTAATATGACAAAAATAATCAAATCATTTATTATAGATAGGAATAAATGGCATGAATTCTATTGCAACCTAAGTAGCAGAGATTGAGAAATCAGAAAAAAAATTAAAGGGCCTTAATGTGACAACATAAGTCTCACAAAGAGAAATTGCTTAGTAGGAAGCAAGAATCCAGGCTATTTTTAATGCTGTCAATTCAAATTAAAGACAAAAATGAAGGATTTCTGCTAAAATATATCATCACATAGAGAAAATGAATTCACCTTCTCCTTCCTGGCATGCCAGGAACATGGAAAATATTAATTTAGAAGTTTGCTTCTTTTCCTTTTCCCCTCATCTCTTTGAGGCGATACCTGAAACTCAATAGGACTTTATAATTAAAAGAATAATTTACTGGTGATGAAACACTTTCATTGCACTAAGTAGATTTGAAAAACATAAATTTACTAGAACTGATCATTTCACAGATTCTGATACCAAGAATGGGTGGCATCAGCCAGATCTTTGTGTCAATATCTTCAAAGATTATTCAAGCCTTATGGGTTCAGTCAAACCCAAAACTTGTTCTCCATGTCGTTGCATTTTACATTCTGGTGCTTCAGTTAGCATGACTACACGTTCTATAAAAGCAGTGGACAAGGCAAGGGAAAACCCACCAAGAGAAAACAAAGTATTTGCCTGCTGTTCTCTGTGTGGTAACAATCTTCAGGATATCTGGCAACCATAAAATATCAAAACAAAATTAGGATGAAGAAACCCAGACAAGGTGGAGCCCTGAGGGTAGAACTTTATAAGGTTTTGACACTTGTTTTCACTTTTATACTCCTGTGTATCATGAGTAATGCCATACAGTGACAGTTAACAATTTTTGTTAAATGAATAAATGAGTGGCTATCCAGGACACAGGCCTGTCTAACTCTAATAAAGCAGCTGTTTGTTGAACCAAGTGCCTGGAATCGCAGGGCAGTGAAGGAAGTAAGTGAAGACATGGTATCTTCCCTCAAGCTATTGTCTACCTCTGAGACGTTCACCTTCTTTGGGGGTTGGCTGTCTTGGCTTGATTTGATTTTCTCCCCATTCTGCACAACCCCAAAGTACTTGATTTATGCTAGTAGTGACAATGCTAGCGCTAAACGACAATTTCTCCAAAACTATCCAGAAATGTGCTATATATTAAGACTTCACAACACACCACAGCTTTGAAATGGCAGGCGCATAGTAGCCTGAATCTGCAAATTATCCGAGTGTGAAACTGAACTCTCAATCTTAGGTTCGGAAGGGGATTGTAGAACCATGGAATGTAACTTTCCCAATGAAGCATCATTATTTCATGCCCTGCGTTATTTTCCTAATATAAAAGGGCAGCCTTCCATTGCTTCCTCGTGTTTATTCCACAGGGTGACAAACTGAGGAAGCAAAGAATTTTCTCAGTGAGAAAAGAGTTTGTGCCATTAACTGGTTTATCATTAGTCATTTTAGAATCTTTGAAAATGTAATAAATGTTTTGAAATGGATGCCCTGTCCAGATAACTGCTTCCTCCTCTTGGTTCTTTTAACTGTTGCTAGAATTTGAAGGGTAAATGAAATCTACCACTCTTTATGTGATTTTTAAACCAGAAGTTGTATGATTAAATGAGGTACCATTACTTTAGCGCTCTGAGGAGCATTCTAGAATTTATCTGGGGTGAGGGGTTCTCAGGAGGGGGTTATATTAGGTGCGGCTAGAGTGCAAAATTCTGTGTAGTTAGGGTGATGAGAGTGTAACATTGAACTTAAATTAAGAATTACATCTATAGAGAGTCAAGACACACAAAGCTGCCCCTGCAGTTAAGGGTATCCTGCTAGAAAGCTATATATAAGTCAAACTGTGCCATGGGAATGAATAATCAACTATTTAAGACACATTTTATTCCTTTGTTGGCCATGTTCAGAAGAATCAACTCTGGATTGACTCCTCATGTTGAATCATTCAACCATGTAAAACCTTCCTTTTTCTTGGAATGATGTTGAAACTTAATTTTTTCCTTTAGGTTGTGTAGTTTCCATAGAAAAAAGTAAATAATGCCCTTCGTATGACTCATAAGCCACCTCAAAGTCATGTGAGTTTCAAGTCTAATCTGGTTACTATTCTAAACAGATAAGGAGGTAGGGTTAGCAGGTGGTAGGTCCAAACACTATAAAACCCTTAACAAGAGGGTTTATAAATAACTAAAAGAAAGTGAGAATCTTAGTCATATAACAGAAAGAAAGGAGGAAAAAGGAAAGAAAGAAAGAGAGAAAGAAAGAAAAGTAGGAGCAGAATACAAAATGACTTGTCAGCGTAACTCAGGCTACAGTATTTGTACACTGGTTGCTACTTAATATTTTGATCACATGAACACTTCCAGGAGGGCATATGAGTTTTTTTTGACTCATACAGACATTTTGATAAATTACCTTTCAAGCATCTGATAAGAAAACTTTGTTATTGTAGCCACAGAGGTAAAAGCCAGATCAGAGACTAAGGAGGCAGGGAAAGAGCCCTGAGAGAATGAGGGTTGGGTCCAGTTGTGGATGCAGAATGGGCTTAATAGCAGAATGCCCTGGAGATCCGTACCAGAGAAGATCTTTGTTGTTGAATATATTTCTTAACCACTTAAAAGATGAGGTGAATAAAGGAGTAATATTATTCAATGATCCTAAATTTTCAGTCCAATAAGGACCACAAGAGACGGCAGCAAGACTTAACAAAACCAGGTAATTGGACAATATGATGAAGAGGAAATTTGAAACAGGCAAGTGTGAGGTGATGCACATCTGAAGAACAATTTGAGCTAATCATACACAGTGATGGGTATTGAATTAGCCGTAACCTTCTGAGAAAAAGATCATGAGCTTTGCTCAATGTGCAACAGTGCTAAAAATAAGTCACTGGAAGAGGAGTGAGAATAATGTGGACAATATTAAGGTGCCATTATATAAATTGACAGCATATCCTTGTCTAGAATATTATGTTGAGTTTTTGTCACCTCTTAAAAATAGAATGGCAAAAACAGAAAAATGCACCGAAAGACAAATAAACTAATTGAAAATGTAAGATAAGCTTCATTATGAAGGGGATATTTTTATGTCATGTTTAAAGATCTCCTGTTGCAAAAATCCTACAGTAATGTGAAAGACAGGCATTTATTATTCTCAACAGCATCTGAGGTATGCCCATTAAAGAGAAAATAAGCACTCACATTTTGTACTATCGTCTCTAGACTTGAGTAATCAAGGCATTTTTATCCCCAAATAGTGTCTCGAGTCTTATTGAAAATAGTAGAAGTTGGTGGTATCTTTTAGAACTTCTCCTTGGAAAAGCCTTTTTATCTAGGCCAAATTGATGCATGTTTGTGCTTCACATATCTAATGATAATTGGTGTTTGTAATGATAATGCTAGATCACTGCATGATTCTTAAAACACTTTTAGAATCAGAAAAAAACCTAAATGAACAAACAAAAAGCACAAACTTTATTTGGTATAACTGAATAAATAAAATTTGACCTATTTTTATAAAAGTTGGGCATTAATTTTTGGTAGGTATACAAATTTACCAACCATAGTATTTGTTTACTCAGCCCATTGCAACCTTAGCCACCAAAGATAAGTTGTAGGTTTTTTTCCAGTCTCTATTTAGCCTGAAAACTCCACCCAAATTAACAGAGAATAAAAAATGGGATAAAGATAAAACAATGCCATGAAAGTAAAACAAAGGAAAGGGCATATACTGGTGAAGGGAGGGGTGTTCCATTTCCATTACTATCTTTGTATGTACGCACGTAGCTCCTCACTGTTAGAATTTGCTTTGAAAAAGGAACTGAGAAATAACATCCAAGATGAGGTCAGAAAGAGCTGAATCTAATACTGGGTAGCTAGAGCAATAATGAAGTTGGGCTGTATTTCTCTGAGTATTGACTCAAGACATGATACCTACTAAGAAATCAGTTTTGTGGTTGTCTGTGACAGCTTGGCTCATACTTTTGTTTCCTGGGAAGTCTGTTTGTTAATATATACATGACAAGTGGTATCTTGGGAATAGTTGCTTCCAGAAAGACATAGAACCTTTAATTCTTCAAATGATAATCTCTACCAGAATATAAACCCCAAAAGTCTTCTCCATGAACTAGATGAAATATATTTCAGCATTTCTTTTTGTCTCTAAAACATCATCTGGGTTGTTCTTGTAGAAATAAAAAAAATACCAAATGAGAACAAGCAAAAGTCATTTATTCAGAGATTGCTATAGCAAGGGAGTCAGCCACTGTCACTTGTGTTTTGGCAGAGACTCAAAGGCAGGCAAAGGAGTGGGAAAGCTTCAGGTATGCCCTGATTGAGGTCTGTTGGCATGGGTAAGCTGTAGGTGAACTAACTAGAAGTGGGGCATCCTATGTGATTGGTTAGGGGTGCATATTTAGCTTCCTCTGGTTGATCCTAAGTTGGGAGCAGGGATGAAAATTAGAGATGTCAGTTACTAATTAAGTTCTGGTCACTTTGGTCTGAGCATTCCAGAGTTCATTACTTGGATGCCTGGATTGTTACTAGAGTTAGCAGTATAATTTCCTACAAGTCTGCTTACAAGAGGCTGGCTATAATTAATGATGGGTTGGTTTTCTGGGTAGGTTGCTATAGCTTGTGGGTCAGAGTTCTATTTTTATATATAGTCTAGCCATTGTCTATTTGTATATTCAGTCTCTCACTCTGTAAAACAAAACAAAAAAAACTTCACATTTTGAGAGGATTGAAGTCCTGTAAATATCAGACTTCCATTTGTGAACAGCATTTTTAGTTTGCAAATGCCTGAAATAAGTCATCGCCAAGACAAGAAAACCTTTGGAAGTCTCAGATTATGGCTTGCTTCTACTTTGGGCAAGAGATGACTTTCATACAAAATTTTCATTCACATAAAGTAACTCTAAATTACAGAACACACAGTTGAAAATATGACAGTATTTGAAAAAGAAAAAAAGACTACCATATATTTAAAACTGCCTCTATAGTTTTATCTTATTAATTAAAGAGCGTAACTTTTGATTCAAATTCTGATATGAATAAGGCTCTTTTGAAAGTCACGGTAACTATTTCATGCTACCAGGATACTATTTTGGAAACCATTTCAGTGATCCTATTGATATCTTAACAGGGCAAGGGAATTTACATGGGTTTTTCATGGGTCCTTGCTTCCTCTCAGGGATATAGTGTGAACCAGCAAGATCTGCTTTAGGAATAAAGAGCCTTTGATCGATGCATTATATAATATTTAATATTCTTGGTTGAATGGTATTAAGCAAGCAAAAAGAACTATTTTTTTTCTAGGTGTTAGCACTGACATTTAGCCATGTGTAATATACTAACACAATTAACTAAAATATACTGCTCCTGAAATGTGCTATATCCAAATGCACTATATTTTTCATATGATTTGCAATTTCCATGGAGAGCTCATTTGGATTACGTTTATAATATTCATTTAGCAAACTCCATTAGCAATGTTTACAAGTGCTTATGGATCTGGTAAATGAATTTGCGGGTGTGCCGTGAACGAAGTTAAATGCATCCATTTGTGTATGGTTTCTAATGCATAAACTCATTCCAATCAGGCAAGGTGTACAGCACGTTAAACTCTAACCTGGGAGTCTGGATTCTTATATGGTTCCTACATGGTTCCCTAATATGACTGAATCGATTAACCTTTTGGTTTCTTGATTTTCCCTGAAGGCGAAAACTCATTGAAAAACTAGATTAATATGAGCAGCTGAGCATAAGATTCCTAAGGGCAAACAAACAAACAAATAAGCAAATAAATACACGGAATAGAGAGATGTTGATTGAATCTTCTCCTGGTTGTATATTAGATCTTTTAGTGGAAAAGTGTTTTAGCACATCAGGTTTCCAGAGCACTAATCACATTAATGGGAATGTTCTTTCTGAATTATCCCAGTGACCTGAAAAGATTTCTGCATTTCACAAAAGGGACTAACCTAAAACCACAAGTGTTAAAAATGGTTCAGATAGTATATTTTATGTTATGTGTTTTTGACTACAATACAATAAATTCAACAGTAAAAAACCAAAACAAACCAACAACTTTTAAGCGTTCATATTTGGAGTGGCTGATTCTTTTAATGGGAAATATCTATAGGCCTGTTAGAAAGGAGAACAAAGCCCTTTGTTGGAGTCTGATGATCTGTACAAACTATGGATTTACCAGTTCATAATCCCCACAGGGTTGTTGTGAGGATTGGAGCTACATGTAAACTGCTCACCGCTTGCAGTAAACATCACTAAATGTTAGCTCATATAATGGGCCTTCTTATCTTGGGAGATCTACATAGGAGTAGGTATCACTGACCTGCTCTCACCCCAGGTCCTGCATTCCCAGTCCTGTCTTAACCTATAAATAGGTTGTTGTTCCTGCTAGGTTAAGACAGGGCTGGGGATGCAGGACCTGGGGTGAGAGCAGGTCAGTGATACCTATTCCTATGTAGATCTCCCAAGATAAGAAGGCCCATTATATGAGCTAACATTTAGTGATGTTTACTGCAAGCGGTGAGCAGTTTACATGTAGCTCCAATCCTCACAACAACCCTGTGGAGATTATTATTTTTATCTTCACTTTACAAATGGAGAAACTGAGGCCTAGAGAAGTTGAGCAATGTATCCCAAGGTCACACAGCTACAAAGAGGCAGTGCTGGACTTTGAACTCAGCCTCTCTCTCCAGAGCCCCGGCTCTTAACCACTGATATTTTCCTTAGAGCTTACATTGAGGTACATAACTGGCTGAAATAGGAGACACAGAAATCTAGGCTCTCTATATTTCAAGATGTATGGTTGAGGTTACTTAACCAGATTAAGCCTCAGTTAGTTGTTCTTTTGAAGTAGAAGTTCTAATTTTGGCTTACTGAAGATATAGGATATAATTCCCTATCTTGAATCTAATTTAGATCCAGGACTCAAAAAGTCAAGTCATCTTTGATTTGATAAGAAACTTATCAAACAGTGCCATCCAATGAGAATATTTTCTTGTCTTCTTTCAAAATCAAGTTGGGAATTTCAGTTATTATTTAAAATTTTTTTCACAAATATAGTTTTTTTTCATAGAACACAGATGCTCTTAACTCCCTAGCCGTCACCATCTGTACCTCAATTTACATTTCCCAAAACACTGCTGACATCTGTTTAAATGCCAATCTCTCCCCAACTTAGTAGGATTTTAGCTCAAAAGTGATATCCTATGAGTGATTTGGAATTTCAAAATTATATTAATTTTCATCAAAATGCTCAATGGCTACTGGTTCACAGGCTTTATCTGTCCCTTTGAGAAGGTTTCCACCAAATGGAGGCTAATATTGAAAGTTATCTGTAATTTCCAGGGGAATGTGGGACCATTTTGCCAGGTTAGACTTTTCATATATGGGAAAAGGAATGAAAAAACTCTGAACTGTCATGGAGAGAATTCAGGGTGATTACGAATTCTTCCAAAGAGTCATTGTCCATATTCATTCCATCAAGTTCATGTTCCTTTCATACAGAGATGTCTGGGACTTTTGTCAATGAATCGTTACATGAGGGGAGCTATAAAAAATATGTCTGGGTGACAGGGACAGTGTGGGAAGGGGGTTGTGGGCTGGTTCAACAATGGGATTTAGAGATAATCATGAGCTGTGGGTTTTTTTAAAAGAACAGGCAGAAATTATGCCCATAAATGAATGATATCTTAATGATGTCAAACCTTTATCCTTTGAAGGTAAATTTGATTTTTGGAAAAATCTAAAAGTCATCTGGAATGTACAGTATTGCTATAGAGTGAGGTTTAGGAAATAATTTTTCCTGTGTGGTTCACAAACTGATTCTAAGAAGGCAATTGCAAAAGGTAAGCTCTAGAAAAACTTTAAACAATGGCAGCATCAAGAGACTAAGCATGTGATCTTTCAAGAAGAATTCTTTCTTGGAAGTATAAATTTGGTCTTGTTTGTGTTTTGGAATCAGACAGATCTAGGCTATAGATCTGGCTTCATGTATTTCAAGATGCATGACTTGGATTACTTAACCAGGTTAAGCTTCAGTTAGTTTCCTAATCTGTAAAATGGAGATAATTATAGTATCTACCTTGTGGCATTGTGAGGATTAAAAAGGATAGTATGTGTAAAGTGCTTTACTCAGTGCCTGGCATATAGTAAGTGCTCAATAAAAGTGATGCTAACTCATACTCTCTTTCCTATCTTCAAGGCAGATATATGGATTCCATTCTCATAGGATGCATTGTGATGTATTTATTAGAAGGAAGAAATTGGAACCATTTTCTACCATTTATTTGGCTATAATGGTTGTAGGCAAGTCATTTGAATTTAGAGTGCTGACTTCCTTCTTTGTAAAGTGGATGTAATAATACCTGTCTTACCAGAGCACCATGAATATTAGAAATAATACACATAAAGAATGTTGAGTAGTAATTAATGATTATTATGGAAAGGAGTCTTAGAATAATAACCTTTTAATGGGGACCAGATTGTTCTATAACAATCAGTTTTCTATAAATATGATGACAATTTTAATGTGGTACTACTACTAGCGTCTTAAAACTGACAAATTCCAAATTGCAACTTAGGAATTTTTCAAGAAGGCAAGCATCTGTGAGCATGGTGTATCACACCTGAATTTGTTGGTTTCTGGATTGCGAACCCAGAACATCATAGGTAAGCTTGTCCTACTTGTATCTCTGAATGGATTTCATAGGATTCCTAGTGTTATCAACATAAGGCTTCGGTTAATTATAGAGCCCAAGGAAACATCACTTCCATGGTTAGAAGTTTTTCCTTATCTACAGACCAAGCCTTATAGTTTCAGTTGTGAAATATTTAAATGCATCTTGTAAAATGCAAATAAAAATTTTAATAGAGATAAGGCATTAATCTCCTCTCAATTTCCATCATTAAATTTTCCCTAACAAGTCTTCAAGAAATTCTGATAACAACAAAAAAAATCAGACCCTGTAGCAACATCTCTCTTTCAAGAGGAAAGAATATTCATATTTTCATTTGTTTGGCAAAAATGCCTCAGTTAAAATGAGATGTCTGACTCATTTCTACCGCCAAGTATTTCTGAAATAAAAGTTTGGAGTACAAAAATAAAAAAAAAAAATTAAACCCAGTTCAATTCTAAAATAGGCTTATAACTTGCTGATTTCAAACCAAAATGTTCAGGAGCAAAACTGTAGTTAAATATGGGCATACCTCAGAGATTTTGTGGATTCAGGTTCCAGACCACCACAATAAAGTAAATATTATACTAAAGCAACTCACACAATTTTTTTGGTTTCCCAATGCATATAAAAATTATGTTTACATTATACTGTAGTCTATTAAGTGTACAATAGTATTATGTCTAAAAAATGTATGTACCTTAATTAAAAATACATTATTGCTAAAAAATGTTAATAATCATCTAAGCCTTCAGTGAGTTTTAATCGTTTTGCTGGTGGAGGGTCTTGCCTCTGTGATGATGGCTGCTGACTGATCAGGGTGGTGGTTGCTGAAGGTTGGGGTGGCTGCGGCAATTTCTTAAAATAAGACGATAAGGAAGTTTGTCACATCATTGACTCTTCCTTTCATGAAAGATTTCTCTGTAGCATGTGATGCTGCTTGATAGCATTTTGCCTATAACAGAACTTTGTTCAAAACTGGAGTTAACTCTCTCAAGCCCTGTTGCTACTTTATCAACTAAGTTTATGGAATATTCTAAATCCTGTGTTGTCATTTCAACAGTGTTCACTGCTATGACTGTCTTCACCAGGAGTATATTCCGTCTCAAGAAACCACTTTCTTTGTTCATCCATAAGAAGCAACTCCTCATCTGTTCAAGTTTGATCACAAGATTGCAACAACTTTGTCACATCTTCAGGCTCCACTTCTAATTCTAATTCTCCTCCTGCCATTTCTACCACAGCTGCAGTTACTTCCTCCCCTGAAGTCTTGAACTTCTGAAAGTCCATGAGGGTTGGAATCAACTTCTTCCAAACTACTGTTTGTTTTTTTGTTTGTTTGTTTGTTTGTTCGTTTTGAGTCTTACTCTGTTGCCTTGGCTAGAGTGAGTGCCATGGCATCAGCCTAGCTCACAGCAACCTCAAACTCCTGGGCTCAAGGAATCCTCCTGCCTCAGCCTCCCGAGTAGCTGGGACTACAGGCATGCGCCACCATGCCCGGCTAATTTTTTCTATATATTTTTAGTTATCCAGCTAATTGCTTTCTATTTTAGTAGAGACGGGGTCTCGCTCTTGTTCAGGCTGGTCTCGAACTCCCGAGCTCAAACGATCCGCCTGCCTCAGCCTCCCAGAGTGCTAGGATTACAGGCGTGAGCCACCGCGCCCGGCCTCAAACTACTGTTAATGTTGATATTTTGACTGCGTCCAGTGAATCACAAATGTTCTTAATGGCATCTAGAATGGCAAATCCTTTCCAGAAGGTTTTCAGTTTACTTTGCTCAGATCCATCAGAGGAATCACTACCTATGGCAGCTATAGCCTTACAAAATGTATTTCTTAAGTAATAAGACTTGAAAGTCAAAATTACTTATTGATCCATGGGCTATAGAGTAGATGCTGTGTTAGCAGGCATGAAAACAACATTAATCTCCTTGTACATCTCCATCAGAGCTCTTGGGTGATTAGGTACATTGTCCACGTGCAGTAATATTTTTAAAGGAATCTTTTTTTCTGAACAGTAGGTCTCAATAGTGGGTTTGTAATATTCAACAAACCATGCTGTAAACAGAAGTGATGTCTTCCAGGCTTTGTTGTTCCATTGATAGAGAACAGACAGAGTAGATTTAGCATAATTCTTAGGACCCTAGGATTTTCAGAATAGGAAATGAGCATTGGCTTCGGCCAGCTGCATTAGCCCCTATCAAGATGGTCAGCATGTCCTTTGAAGCTTTGAAGCCAGGCATTGACTTCTCTCTAGCTATGAGAGTCCTACATGGCATCTTCTTCCAATGGAGGGCTGTTTTGTCTGTATTGAAAATCTGTTGTTTAGTGTAGCCACCTTCATCAATGATCTTAGCTAGATTTTCTCGATAACTTGCTGCAGCTTCTACATCAGCACTTGCTGCTTCACCTTGCACTTTTATGTTTTGAAGATGGATTCTTTTTTTAAAACCTTATGAACCAACCTCTGCTAGCTTCTAAATTTTCTTTTGCAGCTTCCTCACCTCTCTCAGCCTTCACAGAATTGAAGAGAGTTAGGGCCTTGCTCTAGATTAGGGTTTGGCTTCAGGAAATGTTGTGACTGGTTGGTCTTCTATCCAGATCACTGAAACTTATTCTATATCAAAAATAGGCTGTTTTGCTTTCTTATCATTTGTGTGTTCAGTGGAATAGCACTTTTAATTTCTTTCAAGAACTTTTCCTTTGCATTCACAACCTGGCTAACTGGCGCGGGACATCTAGCTTTTGGCCTATCTCAGCTTTCAATATCCCTTTTTTGGCTAAGCTTGATCATTTCTAGATTTTGATTTAAAGTGAGAGACATGAAACTCTTCCTTTCACTTGAACACTTAGGGGCCATTGTAGGGTTATTAACTGGCCTAATTTAAATATGCTGTGTCACAGGGAATAGGGAGGCCTGAGGAGAGAGAGACATGGAGAAATGGCTGGTCAGTGAAGGAGTCAGAACGCACACAACATTAATCGATTAAGTTCACTGGATTATAGGAGTGTGGTTCATGGTGCCCCAAAACAGTTACAATAGTAACATCTATGATCACTGATCACCGATCACCATAACAGACATAGTGATAATGGAAAGTTTGAAATATTGTGAGAATTACCAAAATGTGTCACAGAGACATGAAGTGAGCATATGCTGTTGGAAAAATGGCATTGATAGACTTGCCCACTGTAAGGTTGCACACACCTTCAATTCGTAAACAATGCAATATCTGCAAAGCTCCATAAAGCAAAGAGCAATAAAGTGAGGGATGCCTATAACTAGTTTATCTAAAAAAATTAAAGGAGTATTAACTTTTCCTCAAATTGAGTATTACGGAGAAGCCTAAAATGAGAAATGAATAAAAGCGAGACTACTATGGTTAAAGAGGAAGGGAGAGGCCCATCCTTCCCTGTCTTCACTCTTCTTTCCTTTCCTCCTCCATCTCCGATGATTATATGACGCCATCTCAGAAACCCCGAGGCTCTCAGAAACGGTTTTGGAGCTATTGGTCCAGTTATTCCTTTGGTTTCATCTATTGCCCCTATCTAAAAAGAAAGAAAGAAAGAAAAGGCAGCCTTTGGGTATACAGCATTAATCCTGTCAACTTGAGTAGGCAGGAGACAGACATGTTTATCCCTTGACAGCTCAGTTCTCTCTGCTGTGGCCAGTGCTTGGGAGCAGGGGCTCTGAATATAGACAGGCCTGCTAAAAGTTTGATTTCTGTTGGTGGTAAAGTTTCTCCTGGTTGACTTGGCAGATTTTCTCTAATGACTTACAATTCAAGAGGACAGTTACCACGTCTTAAAAAGTAGATCTTCTCATATCTGATAACATCGGCCATGTTAGTACTTTGCTTTGTCAAAGTACAATGTCAAAGCAAGGATGAGATGGGAACTTGAATGCTCTGAGAAAGGACGTGGACTCTCTGCAATGTATCCCTTCTAGTTAGGAGAGGTTGTTTTTGCCCTCAGCAAATTGCCCTTGGTGAGGCAGTGGGCAGGGAGATGTCCCCACTGCAGGGCCCCTGTCTCATGTCCTGCAAAATATTGATGTAGCTCCTGCAGAGATTCCCTCTGGCATCCTTTAATTGACATCTGGGTTTCAGAATCCAACTGCCAGAAATCATCCCATTTAAGAGGTAAAACTGAAATTGCTACATAGCATGATGACTCCAGATCCCAAGGTAGTTTGAAATTGCTTGGGATTGATGCTCCAAACCAGCCTGCCTGCATGGGCCCTGATTGACAAAGGAAGAAGAAGCAAGAAGGGAAGGTGGGAACGGAACAGTGGAGCAGCCGCGAAACGTAAATAATGAGAAGGGCTGCTGGCTCTTCAACTCCTGGCTCTGTGCTATGGAAATCAGCCAAGTTAAAACCTAAAGATTTATATCATAGACTCCTAATAAGGCATCAGAAGAAAGAAAGCCACAGCAGAGTTCTACAGTTTCAATTCCCATGGTTAAGGGGAAGGTCTTTATGGGTCCACTTTCCTTAGGCTGTGTGTCTTTGGGCAAATTGCTTAACCTCTCTAATTAAACCTTGGTTCTCTCAGCTCTAAAGTAAATTCAAGTATTTCTCAAACTGTCTTGTGTTGAAGGACCAGATTTTTTTTTTTTTTTGTAATTTTAAGTCTGTCATAGTATAATACTTTTGTAAAATACAGTAAAAATGAATTCTTAGCAATGTTTAAATTTTTAATTCTTAAATTCAACAGACATAAAATCCCTCCCTCAAATTGCTTTTACAGTTCCTAAACATTTACTCTGAATTTCTACAATATTTTATTGCAGACCAGTGGCAGTGTGTGGACTGGTACCAGTATGTGGACTAGACTTTGAGTTATCATTGGTACAGACACTAATGGTACCCATCTTACAGGGGTATGATGAAGCTAAAGGGAATAGTAGAATAGTACAGATATTTGACTGTCATTATCATAATTTTTAAATTTCCTTTTGGTTTGACCAGTAAGTCTCTACTTTTGTAAGGCCATAACAACACATAGGTTTTCATGAAGAATACATAGGAAGGAGGGGGACTACAAAGTTAATATCAACCTCTCTTGAGAGACTGAGAAGTACTGGGTCTCAGGAATACCAGCTGAAGTTTCAAGCTTGGGGGCCAATCCAAGGCCAACTACAAATCCTGGACTGCTACTTTAAAAATGAAAACATCCAAAACAGGCCCCCAGTTTTGGGGAGAGAGTCATCTCTGCAGCACAATCTCCAGCACGTTGTTCTGGTGACTGGGAGGATCCTGGATATGACTCCCCGCTAAAGCTGCTGGGTGGCTCAGTGGTGTGGTGCTAAGCGCTCAGGCTTGCAGGCTCACAGACATGGGTTTGAAAGTCTGCTTACTGCCAGTGGGACCATACATGTCGTTATTTAAATTCTCCAAGCCCCCATTTTCTCCTGTGTAAAGTGGGGGCTAATAATAGTGCCTGCATTTCTTAGTGCTGCTGAAAGGATTAAATGAAATGAAATAATCCCTGTCAGTGCTCAACAAATTTTAGATGACTGACGATAACTATAAGGCCAGGGTAAACAGCTCAATGTTAGTGGAGCCAAGCTAACGAGCACATGGCCAGATTTTCCTCGGCGCGATGGACCAAAGGGGTCAGTAGCAGCCGCCTAGCCCTTCTAGGACACGGTAAAAGAAAAGAACCCCGAGTCTCAGCACATCACTTTTAAAAGGTTTCTGACCCTTAAATTATGACTTTCCCTGTAGCTATCTAACACTCTCACTCATTTCCTTCACCCCAGCTGTGAAAGAGATAGTTATAATATGGAAAAATGAATCGTAGTCTTGAATACATCAGCCAAGGTGAGGAAAACTGCAGGGGGGTTGAACATGAGCCTGAGGAAGCAGGAGCCCCCTTTTCTTCTCTATCTGCACAATGTGCACAGAATATCTGTGATTAAAATTCTTAACACGATTTCAAAGCATCACCTTCCTGAGTAGATGACACGCAAAAGCAGGCACAGAGACTCAGGAATGATCTGACTCAAGTGGCTCATTTGTAAGAGCCTGAGTAACACTCCATAATGAATTTGCTATTTACTGATATAGCAGTGCATTCATTTGGCATTAATGGGCAGGACCAATGTACAGTCATAGTTATTTTATTTAAATTCAAGCTATGGTAACAGGCAACTAAATTGCTGCAGAAGGAAAGTGATATGCCAATTTCAAAGGTACTTATTGCCACATCATGTAGTAGCTGAAAAATATAAAGAAAATATTGAAAAAGAGGATGAAACTATACATGCTAACTAATGATGACAATGATGATGCTACTAAAAATATGCCTCATTTCGAGGGCACAATTAGTGAAGGAGGTTTTCTGAAAAGGTCTTGCCCCATAGTGGGTGCATTTAAGCTGCAAGGTGGGCCAATGTGGCTCCTAAATACTTCCCCTAATTACACAATTGTGAGGAATATCTCACTGGGTGTCATTTTATAATAAATTGAGGTTCAGTAGACCTCCATGCCCACCTCACTCTCATTCTCTAGTTCTTTCTGGCACCCTCAGACCAGATGGTATCTCGTATGTGCCCTGGAATGAACCACCTGTACCCTTTTGGTCTCCTTAGCAAAGGACCTCGACATTGTCTCTGTCCCAGTGGCTCTTATAAGAATGCTGTCCTCCCTGTACAATTCCCCTCCCCTGGGGGCTGTCCTGACTGTGCAAGCTGCAGTCTCTGGCAGAGTTGAGACAACAGTTCTCTAGGACACAGTCTTTCAGAAATACAAGTCCCTTTGTTTTTTACATTAACCTCTCTTTTATAGGGGCCCAAAATCAGTTCATGAGGCTGGGTTTTGTGTGTATATGGCAGGAAGGCAGATGAGGATAGAGCCATACATTCCCTGCATAGACCTCATCTGACTCCTCCCCAGGGACCCTCTGCGAAGCTTGCGTGAATATTACTCATGCAAATGAACATTGTCGAAGTGGAGAGGAGCATCCAGTTCCACTTACTAGGCATCTGGATCCTGGCTCCAGTCCAACAAAGAGTAACCCTAGGATGAAAAACTGATTAAGTCATAACAATGATTTATACCTTCACATGAATGTGTTTTTAAGATATTTTTCTAGGGACATGCTTGGATAAGGAGAGGACCTGGAGAATATGGGTCACCTGAGATAGAAAAGACTGAGGTGGAGAGGCAAAATGTTGAGACTATTAAAACCAGCTTTGACTACTTAACAGATGTACTCTAAGACGGCCCTGATCACTCTCATTATTAGCAAAATTTAAGATAAGCCAGGAATGTGGTGGGATAACAGGAGCTAAAGTAGACCAAATACTAAAAGGAAAATTAGAAGTTCAAATATTTTCATGCAAGTCAGTCTTTGTGTTTGGCATTTCTAACGATGAGTCTGAATTAAGACCTCCTTTGAAAAATTGAGATGAAAATCCCTAGTCAGAGAATAATTACTACTCATTTGCTGATTATGAGCAGTGTTCTCTCAAAGAATAGCCATACGTTTCCACTATTCATTCCTGTGGCTTAATATATCTTGTCCTGTCTGAAGGTATATTTCAGAGAAGGGTTGCAAAAGATTCCTATGTTTTGACTCTGAAGAAAATGGCATGGCCATTCTCTGAAATCCTCTGATATCCAGGTCACTTCTGCTTTAGCCTTGTTGAGACCTTGGGAAGAGTTGGTGAAGAGGGAGGTGGGGAAGTGGGGGCCTGAAAGGACTTGTTCAACCTGGCATGTGCCTCACTCAGAGTTGCTTGGCCTAACTCTGTGTTGTTGCCAATGAAGTGAATCCAGGGACATTGCGCAGGTAGTTGGAGACATAAATGCAGTTAGGGTAAGGGTTCTTCACTTTGTCATCACAAGGTCGTCTTAAAATTAGTCTTCTCCCCTTGGGGACTTCACACTTCAACAATTTTATTTATTAAATAGCATTCATCAAGCAATAATTGTTTTGTTTTCCTTGTTTATTAAGATAAGCTAGAGATAACTGCCCATCAGTGTTGTTTTTGATTGACATACGATAACCAATGTTATCGATTTGATATAATGTCATAAAAATTAAGCAAAGCAAAGGAAAGAAAACTTGGTGTATATGTTTATGTTTATTTTAGTTAGATGTATGTTTTTAATTAGGCATTCAAAATACTAACTATAACTCACAGACGCTGTTACTGCCTTTACTCAATTTTTAAGGAACACCAAAATTTACGAGTGCAGGATTGGAAAAACTTTCCAGTGTCTACCCGGTTTGAGAATGTATGGAGAGCCACATCATACCTTTGGAGACTTCTACAAGGGCTTTCTGACTTCAGCCAACATTTTAGGATGAATGGCAGGAGTATACCTCTTCCTCAAGTATATTCTAGTTTAAAAGTTATAGCCAAAGATCCAAACTGTTTCTAAGCAATTGGCAAGACTGATTGTTCAGCTGAATTTCTTTTTAACTACTCTGTTTCATTTACGTTTCTAGTCTTGTTTGGGTTAAACTGGTCGTACACTGTATTAGTGAGCTTGGGGATCCGATTAATTTACGTGACAACTTCCAGACAAGTCCTCACTCATCAGTCTCCTGGCAAAAAGAAATATACCGTTGTAGTGAAAGGTAGAGGCACAAGGAAATACGTGGCAGGACACAGGTGGCCTGTCAGCACTTTCGTAGGCACCTGGTGTTAGTTCTCGTCTATACTTGCCAAATAAAAGAGTGAAAGCAAAAGGAATTAGTTCAGCAGTTTGCTTCCATGGAGGAAATGTCTGTTATAGTATTTGTACCTTATGAGTGGCTATGGGGACATCCATCTACTAGTATATACCTATAGAATCTTATATCATCTTTAAAGTGGAGATGGAAGCAGGATATAAAGTAGGAAGGTAACTTGGATTATGATATTTTTAAGAGGAAAGCAGAACCCTGGATCCTGGGCTACTGACCCTTTGTAGTAAACTGATGCAGAGGAGAGACTTCCAATACGAGTGGTTAGTGTTAAAATATATATAATGGGCAAATACACATAGAAGACTTTTCGTAAGTGATGGTGGCTCAACTGCCTATTTAAAGCAAACATACATTTGATTGTTTTTAAATATTGATGCCGTTGCTGTTATTACAAAACACTGAGTAGGAGTTCACACAATGAGGGCGACATGTGAATGTGTCAAGCTAATGTCAAAACAACAGCCTTGAGCAGCACTGCAGTCTGACAGGTTTCAGAGCGGAGTGACTGCTGACTGGACTACTCTGAGGCTGAATTAGGTCTCTCCTCATAAGGACTTTGCTATTTTCTTGGGTGTCTGCAGCCTGGAGTTGTGTCAGACTTCACTGATTGTATCTCTGTGTAGAGAGGAGGGCATGAACTTTGCCAACAGGAGGAATGAATATGTATAGTGTTTTTCTTTGGATCAGGCTGACTGCGACCTCTGCTGAGAGGGGTTGTGAAACAGTATGCTTGACTTTCAGAGTATGAGCCTGCCAAATAAAGTGTCTAGGTTGTACCTCTCATACAAGGACAATCAGCCAGCCAGTGCTATCTTCTTTTGGTGCTGCACTTCTTTTTCTGTAGGACACTGAAAATGCTGTTTCCTTTTCCTGGAATAGTCTTATACTGGTCCTGTTTGACATATACCCTTGGCTTAAACGTCGTTTCCTTAGCAGGGGCATCACTGACTCCCCAAACTAAGTTAGGAGGATCCCTGTAGATACACCCATAGCATCCTCCATTCCCCCATTGTATTTCTTAGGGTTCTCCAGAGAAACAGAACCAACAGGATATGTGTGTGCGCGTGTGTGCACATGAATGTGCACATGTGTTGCGTGTATATAGTTGATCCTTAAACAACATTGATTTGGACTGCATGGGTCCACCTATGCATGGATTTTTTTTTTCAATAAATACACAGGAAATTTTTTGGGAGATTTGTGACAATTTGAAAAAACTCACATATGAACCACATAGCCTAGAAATACCAATATAGTTAAGAAAACGGTATGTCATGAATGCACAAAATATATATAGATACTCATCTATTTTATCATTTACTATCATAAAATTTATTTATCAAAACTTACATATGCAAACGCAGACTGTAGGTGGCGCCATTTGCAGTGGAGAGAAATGCAAACAAATGTAAGTATACAGTACCGCATAACCACAAATCATAACCGCATAAAATTAACTGTAATACATACTGTAGTACTGTAATCATTTTGTAGCCACCTTCTGTTGCTATTGTGGTGAGCTCAAGTGTTGCAAGTATCGGTTTAAAACACCATGTGAGACTCATCATCTTCCTGTGAGCACTTCATCTCTCCAGTAAATTGTGTGTCCCAGTAAAAAGTGATCTCTCACAGTTCTCGAGTAATTTTCACTGTTCTCGCGTAATTTTCATTGCGTTTAGTGCAATCCTGTAAACCTTGAATAACACCATGGGACCCATACGAAGTGCCGCTAGTGATGCTGGAAGTGCTCCCAAGAAGCAGAGAAAAGTCATGACATTACAAGAAACAGTTGAATTGCTTGATACACACCATAGAATGAGGTCTGCAGCTGCAGTTGCCCACCATTTCAAGATAAATGAATCCACTGTAAGGACCATTTAAAAAAAATAAAAGGAAATTCATGAAGCTGTCACTGAAGCTACACCAGCAGGTATAAAAACCTTGCATTTTTTGTGAAATACCTTTATTTATTTTTTTAATTTGGAAAGTATTTTATTTACAGTAAAAATTCCAATGAACTTACATAGATTTGCAGTGATATGAGTCAGCACACTCTTTGGAGGAATTGCTACAGTTGACTTAAAATGCACATTGGTAAATCATAACATTTGTAAGTATTTTTAAGAAAGAAACCATTTCTTATGATAAAGGATACTTGGCCATGTTTACAGGTTGGGAAACCTGTAGATATGGCTATTCTAAAATTTTATATGATTTCTTTTATGCATGCATCTTACTTCTTCACTTTAACTTTGACTAATCCCAGGTCCATTCCAGAATTGGCTGGAAAATGCTGATTTAACTCTGGATTCTACACTGATTATAAAATATCGATTTAGTTAATCAAGAAGCAACCTATCTTCTAAAAGTAGAGACTGAACAAATAAGTCAAATAATTCTATTCAAGTAAGTCTAGTTTCTTGGGAAATAAATTCTATGTGGTTCCATACTTCCAAAATAGGAAGCAAACATCCTTTTCATTTGAAGATGAATGTATGTTACCTGCCTTCTCTTATATTTTTTTTTATTTCAGCATATTACAGGGGTACAAATGTTTAGGTTACATACATTGCCTTTGCCCCACCCAAATCAGAGCTTCAAGCATGTCCATCCCCCAGATGGTGCGCACCACACCCATTAGGTGTGTATATACCCATCCCCTCCTCCCCCTCCTATCTGCCTGACACCCGATGAATGTTACTTCTATATGTGCACATAAATGTTGGTCAGTTAATACCAATGTGATGGTGAGTACATGTGGTGCTTGTTTTTCCATTCTTGTGCTACTTCACTTAGTAGAATGGGCTCCAGCTCTATCCAGGATAATACAAGAGGTGCTAGATCACCATTGATTTTTGTGGCTGAGTAGAACTCCATGGTATACATATACCACATTTTATTAATCCACTCATGTATTGATGGACACTTGAGTTTCCACATCTTTGCAATTATGAATTGTGCTGCTATAAACATTCTATTTTCTTTTGAAATACCTTTTTATCTTGTATTGAAAATGCAGCTTTTATGTGGGTGCAGGATTGTTATAAGAAAGGCATACTGGCTGGTGCAGTGACTCATGCCTGTAATCCTAGCCCTCTGGGAGGCCAAGGCAGGAAGATTGCTTTGAGTCAGCAGTTCCAGACCAGCGAAGAAGGATCGCTTGAGCCCAGGAATTTGAGATCACAGTGAACTAAGATGATGCCACTGCACTCTAGTTGAGGCAACAGAGACTCCATCTCAAAAAAAAAAAAAAAAAAGGAGAAAGGCATATGTTTAGACTAATATGATTCAAGAAAAAGCAAAGTCATTATATGACAACTTAAAGCAAAAAGAGGGTGAAAGATCTAAAGCTGAAGAATTTAATGCCAACAAAGAATGGTTTCATAATTTTAGAAAGAGTTTTGGCTTAAAAAAATGTCAAGATAGTAGGAGATTTAGCTTCTGCTGGCAAGAGGCAGCAGATGAGTTCCCAGGCACCATTAAGAATATCATTGAGGAGAGAGGATATCTGCCTAAACAGGTTTTTTTTTTATAGTTCTTTTTTTTTTTTTATTTCTGCATATTATGGGGGTACAAATGTTTAGATTATGTTGTCCTTGCCCCTCCCCCCAGTCAGAGCTTCAAGCATGTCCAGGTTTTTAATGCAGACAAAAGTGACTTATTCTAGAAAATATAGCACAAAAGAAATTTATTAGTAGTGAGGCAAGCAGCAGGAGTTAGGGCAAGAAAGGATAGGCTAACTCTACTCTTTTGTGTAAAAGCAGTGAAGTTTATGATCAGGACTATCCTTATATATAAAACTGTTAATCCCAGAGCCTTGAAAGGAGAAGATAAATACCAGCTTCCAGTCTTTTGGTTGTACAAAAAGAAGGCCTGAACAATGAGAACACTTTTTCTGGATTGGTTCCATTGATGCTTTGTCCCTGAAGTCAGGAAGGACCTTGCCAATAAGGGACTGCCTTTTAAAGTTCTTTTGATACCAGACCGTGTCCCTGGCTACCCAGAACCTTGTGATATGGGTGTGAGCTTGGGGAGAGGACCAGTGTGGCTGGAGAGTGGGGAGAGGTGTGAGATAAAGTTGATTTCTTTCAATGGGGATGTGACCTGATCTGATTTCCATTATAAAAAATATCACTTTGCTGGATGCATTGAATGGATGATTAGGATTGAGGAGGGGGGAAGTGTAGAAGCAAGGACCAGTTTGGAAGCCATTGCAACAGTTTAGTTAGAGATGATAGTGGCTTACTCTAAGTTGGTAGAGGAGGCGGGAGAAGAGTTAGGGTTTGGGAATATATTGAAGATGGAGGTAACAGAACTTGATCATTGATGTGGATATGCAGTATGTGTAAGGCAGAACTCAGCAAGAAGGCCTAAGTTTTGGGTCCGAGCTACTGGGAGAACAGTGTTGCCATTCACTTAGGTGAGGAGATTGGGGGAGAAGCAGGTGAGAGTAGGAAACCAAGATTTCTGTTTTGGATGCATTAAGCTTCAAATATATATTAGCTATCTAAACAGGGAGGGTGAGAAGGTGATTGAAATGCAGGTCCAGATCTCAAGGGAGAGGCCTGTTTGGAGATGTAGACTGACTTTGGAACGTGGGAGAGGAGGTGCTCATACTGGAAGCATGCAGGGATATGACAAGAAGGGTGACAAAGACCAAGCTCTTGGATAAGCCATCATTTAGGGTTTGAATAGAGGAGGAAGATCCAAAAAAAGAGATTGAAAAAGGAGTGGCTGGAGGTAGGAGGGATAGTATTAACAGGAGAGTTTGGTGGTTAGGAACCCAGGGAAGAAAGTGTTCTAAGAAGTAAGAGAGACCATCTCTGTCTACAGCTGAATGAATGAATTAGGCACTACAGTCTATGAAGCACTTGAATAATGCAAAGAGTTATAAGACAAATGTTAGGTTTCTGAGTCTAACTGGAGAGAGAAGTCACTCACATTTGACTTTTTGGAACGTTCCTGAGAGTTATAGAGAAATAGGTTAGAAATAGAAAGATAGAAGGAAGAGAAGAAAAATTTTTTCTCCCTTCTGGGATTAGCCACTTTGTGTCCAATGAGAAAAGAAAGCAAATTTGTTTGTTTTAGCATATATTGAGAGCCTGTTATATAACAGGCACTATTGAATCCTCAAAATTATAATTCTATGAGTTGGGTCTGAGAATGTAGCTTTCAGGGAAGTTTTACTTGTTTCCCTTTCTGTCTTCTATTCCATCATAATGAGTCTATGCAACTTAAGGACCTTGAACACTGTAAAGAAAAAAGGGAGGATCCTCTTAGAAATAAATCACACAAGGGAAAGAAATCTGAAATCCAGAGTTTTAAATCAAGATTAGTAAAAATTCAAGAACACAGTCATATCAAATAAAATATGGGGATGATGGAGGATAGAACATTGTTACAAGCTAACATTTATTGAGGACTTATTCTGTGCCAGGCACTTCATTTATTAAATTATTTAATATTTACAATAACTCAACAACATAGGTACTATTATTATTATCAAAAATGAGGAAAGTATGACATTGAATTAAGAAACTTGTTCCAAAATAAATAGCTCATAAGTGATTGAGTCAGGATTCAGATCTAGCTGCTGGGCTCCAGAGTCCACATGCATAACCATTATGTCCCATTGCCCCTGGTAACCCCATGGGAGAACTTCCAAAAGAAGCAGCATGATATGATATTGATTTGGAAGTGCAGTTGAAGGTCAGAAAAACAGTGACAGTGCAATGGAAGTGGACACAAACTCTGTGAGGTTCGACAGCACAAATGACTGGAAAATCTTTTCAATGAAAAGAAACTTCTGAAGGGGTGAGTGGAGGGTGTGTGTATATTTGTGTGCATATTTGTGAATATGTGTATATATGTGTATGTGTGTGCATGTATGTTTGTGTGTATATATATGTATTTGTGTGTGAGTGTTGTGGGGGAAGCAGTAAAGTCTGTGCACACCTGTGAAGGCGTTTAGCAATGCCACTAGCTTCTCTGCCTAATATGTACTCCAGTGTTTTGAAGAATAGGGTACAGACTTCTCTAAAGAGGCAGAGTCATGACAGCTGAATTTCCATGTTACCTGCATAAGGTTTTGTCTGAGACAGGTATAATACTGATGGCTTGGTTCATCTTGCTTTTTTCCCCCCTGAAAATCTAAGCATAGTACACAAAAAATAGCTGTAGAGTTATATTTAATGTAGTTATCAAACCAGAAGGTTGATTGATAAGAAAGAGGGTAGGAAGAAAGGAAGTTCCACATAAAGGAGAAACAAGGGACATTCACTTGCTCAGGAAGTGGCATCCCGTCTCCTGCAATTGTCCTCGCCATCCCTCTCTGCGACTATGACTGGATGGGGTGGATATAGTCCACCTACCTGAGTTCCTAGAAGCAAGGCCCACCTCTTCATTTCTGATGCCAAGGGTTCTGCCTGCCGTCTCCTCTCTGCTTCTCAGTCCTCTTGGGGAGACAGAAGATCAGGCCTCAGAAGACTAGTTGCAGCTAAACAAGGTTTTATTGTTATATTAAAGATCAAAATCATGGCTGCCTCATATCAATGTATGAAAGGGAAAAGAAATACTCAGCTATTTATTTTTTTTAAACAGGGAAATGAGCTAGATTTCTAACTAAATAAGTGTTACCAGAATTCAAATAGGTGATAATTGCAAAAGAAAGTCTAAGTGAGCTTTTATGTTACATTGAAGAATGAAAAAGTCATTGGTGCTTCAGGATTATGGAGAGTCTAACCCTTTGTAGTCCAGTGTGGAAAAGAATCTTTTAGAATTCTAAAAAGTCTGACCTATCTAACTTTCCTCCTGTTTATGTTAATAGACAGTCTTTACTTGTACCTCTGGGAATACTCACAACAGAAAGCAATGACTGTATTGCCTAAAAGCATCTGCTTGGATATGCTGAGCAAGCATTGGCTGGTGGATGTCTTCCTCTATGGTGTCCCAACCAAAAATCTTGCAGCACATACCTTATCTGGACTAGCCATCTTCTATACAGTTCAACTGGCCTTCACTGGACTCCAGCTAGGTAGATGAATGGCACTGTCCTAGTCCTTGAGCAGGATATATAGTCCCTGCCTGGTGTGAGGCAGAATGTGAACCGTAACATAGGTACATGCTAAGTGCAGTGAGAATTGTGTGTAGTGCTAACATAAGAGTATGCTAAGAACATTCACACATTTAATAAAATCCTGTAATGATGGACCTATAACCTAGGAGTAAAGATGAGGCTTGAGATATATTTGGCCCATAATGACTAGCATTGGTTCCATATCTTATCTAAAATCTGGGTCACAATAATTTCTCTAACCTAATAATAGCTAGCACTTGCGAGCACTTGTCATGCGTTAGGCACTGTCTTCTATAAGGTATTGATTGAATCCTCCTGCTTTATGAGGTAGAAACTGCTGTTAGCCCAATTTGCAATTGAAGAACATACTTAGTGAGATTAGGCCACTATTCCAAAGCCATGTACTAGCAATGATGAAGCTATAGTTACCTACTGGGTCTGACTTACTCTAAAGGAGTTCCATGTTACTACATTCCATGTCTGCATATTTGGAGTGAATACACCAAGATACAGTGATCCCTGCTGTATAACATATTGTGTCCCAGTAAGGCTGGTCAGAGTAGTGACCCCACAATATTTTTTTTCAGATTTTGTCATATCACAAAATATATAATTAAATTGTCTTGGGCCAAAATTTTTAATTGCAGTATTGGTGCCAGCAGTGATTTCATGCTTGGAATGGCAGGGTCAAAAGCATGAGCTGGATGTGAGATACTGGTTTTGTCATTTTTTTTTTTTTTTTGAAATCCTTGTCTGTTAGCTCCAGCGTCTGGTTCATCCTATAGCTGTACTCAATTGATTTTCTTCTAACTGTATTCGGTTTTGTCATTTTTTTTTTTTTTTTTTACAACTCATTCTTGCAGAACATCAGAATTCTGGAAGAAGTAGGGCATATATCAAACAAAACGGTAGCTAACTCATAATGAAAGGAAAGTTCTATAAACCCCTTCAATTGATAAAATACATATCTTGTAATATGTTTAAAAATCAGAAGTCTTTTTAAAAAGTACAGTTCTGAATATGAAGACACAGAAGGATATCCACTGGGAAAATATTGCAGTCTGAGATTTGGACTGACTGAGCACTATCATTTATAAAATAGTGACATAGTTGTGTCCAATGCTGCTTGAGGTGGTGGTGAGAGGCTTCTCACCGGCTCCAGCAGAAATTGTAAGGCGAGATAGTTACTCAGCCTTTTTAACAAAAAGGTAATCTCTGGTCTGACTGAAAGTCAATAGACTGGAATTTGGGTTTTAACTTTGCCACTAAGTTTTTTGTCAGTTTGTCTCTGTTTCTTCCTCCATTGGATGTAAGAGCACTCTAACTGTGACATTGGGAATTGTGGTTTATTCAGCTTAAGTATTTCACTGCTTTGGGTGTACCTTCCACTGAGAGCAAGAGCATCCCATGACCAAAGCCAGTTGTGAAAAGGGAATAAGAATACCTATCCACCTATAGCGTTGTTGGGAGTTTTCAATGAGACAGTGATAAGAAAGCTCTTTAATTAGAGCTTAGTATGGGTCTAGGCACATTGTCTACACTGCACTTATATTTATATAGCATTTGCACAGACTTACATAGTTTGATTTGCACAGCAACCCCTGAAATAGTGCCAGGGTTGGTTTTATGAGAGAGAGCGTCCTGGTTCTTTGGTTGCTGGCTTGGAAAAATCACAAGCCAGGCTGGTGCGAGGGACTGATGACAGACACAAGCAACTCACCCAAGCAGCTTTACTGCAGGAAATAGGAAGCTTACAAAGTGAAAATAAAGCAAGAATACCTTCCGGAAAGAAGAAAGAGTCTGTCTTCCGTGAGTGAAGACTCTGAATTTAACAAGATTTCCCTTTATGTTGGTTCCCTAATTCTATGTTAAGCTGGGGGTGGAATATTCATGATTTCTCTGAGAAAGGGGTGGAGAATTCCTAGAATTGGCACACACCCACTTTCTGTCCTTATATGGCTGGCTCCAGAACTGCCAAGGCACTAGGGAATGTGATTTTTATCATGTTAACGAGGGAAAAGTTACCTTTGGCCATAGGCTCCTAACTTCTGCACATGCTCCTAGTTGGGAAAAGTCCCTAACCTCAAGTTCTTGTCGTTGTGGTTTCTTTCCTCTGTTTTTATTGGTCCCAACCCTTGGCCCTTGACCGCATCCTTGTCGCCTGCTCTATTACCTGCATACCCTCATCCCTATCTAACCAAAGGAAAAGAAATAGTATCAAACCTATTTTACAGGTGAGGAAACTGAGGCACAGAGTGATTACTTGAAAATTGGTGATCGTAGAATAAATGAGCAGAGTCAAAACTAAACCACAGCTCTTCTGATTTGCTGCCAGGCATTTTCCCCTCTAAATGTGATATGTTATTATTTTGCTCTGAATCACAGAATAATGGAGAACAAAGAAATTGAAAGTTTGTAAAAATAGTTTTTCAAATGGCCAGAAAAATAAAAAAAAAACAATCTTTCCCCCCTTTATTTGAAGCAGATTTTTTTTGAGACTCAGATTTACTGGGCAAAACAGGGTCATTCCTCTTGGCATTTGATTTTATTTTTGGTGGGCATTTGCATTTTTTTTCACTCTGGAGTAGGAAAATATTACTATTGTAACTGAAGGTTGCAAATGTGAAAACAGGCTCTCAAATGAAAATCGTATGGGGCACTTAGCATTCTGAAAAATATTTGAGTCATTATGTTGCAGTTCTAAAATTGAATCAATGCTATATTTAATAAGGCACAACAGGCCATAAATTATTGCACATTAATTCATACCCAGTGTGTTGCTAGGCACATGGCTAAAAGCTGAGTGCAGTCAATGCAACTAAACATGAATATACCATAATTCATGCACCAGAGGGTCCTGCTGTAATTATAAAATGCTATTATAAAGAATTATTTTTAAAATATTTAGATATGTTAAGTTTCATAGCTACATGATGCATGATATGTGGTATTCTCATAAATTTAGCAGCTCACTCCCTTTTTCTCAATCTCACAACTCCAAGATTTACATGTTAAATCCTAGATCATCATTTTTCTCATCAGTAGGCTCCCTAAGGCTACAAATGTTATTTTGTGGTTTTCAGCTTTCATTTGGAGAAAAACAGAACTTTTTCTTAAGTAAAAAGTATCATGCCAAGCTGTGTAGAGCAACACTTTAAATAAGGGGGAATAAAGAAGGGCTAGAAAGTCTACTGCAGTTGCCCTGGAGACAGAATGATGGTCAGGCTGGAGGGTGTGGTGGGGCTCTCCCCTCCTAGTGGCTGGTACCCGGTGCTGAGGAGCTGGAAAGCAGAAGGAAGCCCTGAAGCTGGTTCCTGATATCTCAGGGAGGGTGGGTGAGAGTAAGTTAAAGGAGTGCTTGTTCCGGTCTGCTTTTATGTTTAACTTCACAAACTGTGATTTGTGGTAGGGAGATTGCATTTAATATTGGCTATTGTTGATGAGGAACTTTCAAGAAAATGTGATTATTCCAAAAATATTTATACAGTGCTTCCTCTAAACTCTCTGGGTATCATTGCCACTGACCCAGAACTTAAATGGAGGCTGGTGGAATTCTAGAGCAAAGAGTTCTAGGTCCTTCGACCAGGGTGCTTTTACCCTCATGTCTAACCATGATGTGAACTAAACAGTGGGCAATAAAGCTTCATTTTTACATGATACTTAAAAATCATGGTATTTATAAAAGAAAAAGATGATTGACTGGTTCTTAGGAGATGTTTACACGTTTATTGATATTTGTGTAGCTGACATTGGTAAAATGGGTAAAAGGAAAAAAAATTTGATGTTTTACCTCCAATCATTTGTCAAATAAGATTTTCCTTTTAATAATTTTATAGAAAAATGCCAATGTATATTTTTTCTGAAAATTGATTTTGTTCTTGCCCTACCATATTAAATTGTGATTTTATTATCTATATTATTAAAGTGTATTGTGAACTTTACAAGGCATGGTATTAACATAATAGCTAGACTTAAATATTATTAAAGCCAAACAAGAAAGGATTTTGTTAAAATTAATGAACTGAGTTTAATCTACATTTCTGTTACCAGACTAATTGTAAGAGCTTCCGCCTTGATTAGAATCTTTAGTAAATAAAAATATGCTCAAATTTTATGAGGGTGTTTGAATTGCTAGGAAATTAGACTTGACCAAGACATTTATCTGTTCAGACTAAGGATGAGAAAATAAACTTTCTTAAACAATAAGCCTATAAAAACAAATTAAAGAGCTAGGTTATCTTAGTTGTGCATTCACTGGTTGTGATTTTTAATTGCAAATATTGTATTGAAATTTCAGCCATATTAAAATACGTTAAAACTATTTAAGATTCCCTCAATAATTGACAAATAAAAACACTGTGCTTATGTTGCTACTTTTGTTCTCAATCTAACGTAGCAGTTCTCAAACTTCCGTAAAGGATCAGAGTCACCTGGAGGGCTTATTAAAATACTCATTGCGGGGCCCCATTCCCAGAGTTTGTGATTCAGTAGGTCTGGGTGGGGCTCAAGAATTTGGAAAGTACCAAGTTTCCAGGTGATGTTGATACTGCTGGTCTGGGAACATATTAATACTTTGAGAACCACTGATGTGTTGTTTTTCAATTAAAATTACTATTTTTTTTGATGCTACTAGCATACAAGTTGGTATTTGTGGAGCCTGGCAAAGATAAATTTGAGTCTGTGATTACTTATTGATAACTAATAAGGCAAGTTAATAGGTCTAGATTGAAAGAGGAATGTTCAACATAGAATCCCTTCCAAGTTCCTGCTCCTTATGGACATTAATGGTTGGAAGGCTTTCAATCGCAATGCATATGTGGACAGTTCCTAGTTTATGAATGGCTTGTTTTCCAAAGTTTGTTGTTTCTTTTTGAGTGTTCTACAGGAGGCAGAACTAACTAGTGGGGGAAAAAATACTATTAAATCCACATGTGTCTAAACCACAGTACCAGTTAAACTCTTATTTTGTACTACTCGGAAGGAAATATGTGTCCCAAGTTAATAGTAATTAAAATTCATAAAGCAGCTTAAAATCTTCACAGTGCTTTCACCTGTATTATCTCATTTAATCTTTCACAATAATCCCATAAGAAAGATCTTCAATATAATAACTTTAAAGATATGTGCTGCCAAAGATCATACAATTAGTATCTAATGGAGTCAGGATTAGAATCTAGGGCTCTTTGACTCTAGACTTTGTGCCCTTTTTACTTGCCACACTACTTCTAAGGGCCACCTAGAAGACTGTGGGGACATAAGACCATGCCCGGAAATTCTAACTTGTGAACTTAAATAGTTTTTGAACTGTTTTCCATGAATTTCCTTAGCACCTGTTGATCTTGGACCTGGAGGACCTTCTCGTTTCTTTTTTATATTAATCCTTGACACTTTTCTATTTCCCGATTGGATTCGACCTCTGACTTACTTGAATAACTTTCATTTCTGTCTGGCAATTCAGATCCCATTGTAACTCAAGAAATGTTTAGGAGAAGGCTCAGATTTCAGGCCATTAGCTTCTTTGCCTTTCAGCTTCTGAGTTAGAAAATCCCCTGAATAAATTTACTCTTGCTATTCAAGCTCAATATAGAGTGAAAAGAAGACTGCATAAAATCTCTTCTTGAAAAGCAGATTACCTCAGACTTAATATCCATAGAGGCTTCTTCAGCTTTGATTTAGAAACTTAACCATTATGCTGGTGAACTAGCTAGATTTCTGGTGTGACTGATGAATTTAGGGAAAATCAGATCATCACATTATGGCAATATGTGAGGTCCTCACACTTTATCTGGAGCACCAACGCTTAAGCATATGGTTTGCTGGTCCTGTTGGATATTAGCTATTAGTCAGTCCAATATGGAGCAATATTAGGTGCTTGGTGTCAGCTGAAGATGCCAATCTGACAAGGCACATTCCTGGCTTTAAGAAGATTCTAGGTTAGCAGCCCTCGAGGCTACATTTTTTCCATATACCCCTTGGATCATGTAAAGATGACTTAATCTTCAGTTGTACAAAGTGCCAATTTTATAAATGCAAAGGTAGAAGATAAATGAGGCATCTAATAGCCTCAATTAGCACAAATATAGGTACATACCTTTAAGATGAGGAAGAATATGTGGCCTGTCTGACTAAAGAAATGCCAGGGACGAAGGCAAAGCAGTGCCACTAGACACAAGAGGGCTGAGGTCGCCTTCAGGCCCATGGAGAGTTAATATTAGCACTCTTCAGACATGAAAAATAATAATTAAACACTGCTTGTCAATTAATGCCAACTTAAAGAAAGGCCCTACACTTAGATTAAGTGAGGAGCACGGGTTGCTTGAAAACAGCAAGAAAGGAGGAGGGAAAAGGGTAAAAAATAATGGAAGAGATAAGGTGAAAAAGGAGAATAATTAAACACACATGTACTTTCAGAGAGTTGGGGCACTCATATTTCTAATTAGAATTTCAATGCAGGAGCCCAATTTAACCTTAGGGAGTCTTTATATTCATGTCACTGTTGTACACAGCAATCAATCCAACTCTGGCATCTTACTTGCAAGTTGAATTTTTATATCACATTAGTAGAGCCCCAGTCTCTTTGTATCTTTAATGGATATTTTCTTGTTAGAGCTTTAGTATGTGTTTTGTCTTCTAGAAAATTCTATGCTGAGAGGAACAATAGCCATTTAGATACTGGAATTCAAAAGAGTCAGTGGCTTCCTGACATTAACCCATTTCTTCCTTGACAAATGCAGTCATGGTATTTTTTGGAATTATCCTCCATCATGTCTGCTTGAGCGAATTTAGAGGAATAATCGATGTATGTTCAACAAAACAGCCTAGTGCACTAGGCTACAGATGGTAAATAAAGGAATCCAGAATTCTGTCTCTTGCCACTGGAGAGTTAACACACCACTTTGGAGTTTAGTTCCGCCCAAATCTCTGAAATGGAATTTTGGCTTTGTCCTTTCCTTCTATTGTTCTCACAAGATTCACATTTAACTGCTTCTAATTCTGGAACATATTATTGAACCACAGCCTATTGCTCTATATATCTAAAAGGTCAGTAGTTCTAGTCCTTTACTTTATCAAATGGGAAACTGAGACCAGAGGGGTTAAATATTTTTCCCCAAATCAGATGGTTCGGTAGGAAATTATTTTAACCCATGCCATGTCATGTAAAACTCAGAACATCATTAACTCCTCTCGAGCGGGAATTTATGACCTCCACACTTTTAGGTTTTAAACAAGCCCTAATATAACACTTCTATATTGAGTCAGAACTAAATATTATCTAGGTCTATGGTTTGTTGACAGTATCAGTAAGAGGATATTTTATCCTGATTCCTACTTCTTCTAAGTCCTGAATTTCATCTGAGCTCTCAGAATCTAAATGTTTGTTTGCCTGTCCATCTCGTTATGTGCATGGTTTTGTCAAGCTAGCAGTGTGGGGCCAGAATCAGTTCCACTACAGACTCTCAGTGGGCTTGCTGACTCAGAGCAAATACAATGATAATCCATAGAGAAGTGCATCCTATACCTGGATACCAGCCATAGGTCTAGAACTAAACATTATAAATCAGGGTAACAAATAGAAACTGGTGGGGAGATTGGCATTGAACCCAAGACATTCTCAATTTCTGAGTTTCCCTATGTAGGAAACATTGATCATTGCTTGGGAACTGGGCTGGGCACAGGCACAGAGGGCTGGTGTTGGACCATACTCTTTGGGGATTTGCGAGGGCTAAGACAAATAAGACATCCCTCAACTCCTGGCCACTCCAGAAATGTGAAATTTCCAATACTAACAGTCTTTCCTAAAACTCTTTTTTGGTACAGTTTAACTGGCTTAGGGTATGATGCTATCTAATAAGAACTTGTTAGAATCTCGTACCTTATCTGGATCCAAATATTTTACTCACTGAAGTACGAGAATTGAAATCTGCTGATCATCTTCACACATTGCCAAGTGGAGAGGCATTGGATCTCAAGGGAATGTTAGATAAATGTTTTGATGGGGTAAAGGGAAGAAAGCTTTGGGTGGTGTTCAGATTAGTTGGCGAAGGTAGTTGAAGTTTCTGAACCTTAGCAATGCCAAGACTCTGAGTGTCATTCTGGAAAGACAATGGCATAGAGAAAAATTAACCGAAGATAAACTATCCCTACCTACTTCACAGGTTTTTAGGGGGAGGTGAAGGTGGGGTCAATAAAGCAGTTCAGTTTAGCAGGTTGCTTTTTGGGAAAGGCCTTTACCTAATCTTCAGCCCCATGTTCACCATATACCTCTTGTCTGACTACTTCGATCACCATTCTCTAGTGAAGTTTCAAACAGAATTGTTTACAGCTGGGTGAGAATAAATCAAGTGAGCTACATGTGCACCAACAAAATGCCTTAGCCTGTAGTTCTTACTTACTTCTTCCCTGCCCTCTTGTCCTAAAACTTAATTATTTAAAATGACTTCAGTTGTGTTGCTTACCTGATTTGCAATCTCGACATTGTCTTGAATCTTAATTTTCCCTGCCACTACTTCCTCCGCCCTGATATGATCTCTGGACCTGGTATAACAGCTGCTCTCAAAAGCAGATGAGGAGGTAAGGCAAAACAGCCAGGCAGCACTTTGCAGAAGATATCTGCATTTAGATGGATATGTATACATGCATTGAAACATATCAGATTATTTAGGTGCAATATAGAACTTGATGTATTGAACTCCTGAGGACCGTGTCTGAATTGATTTCATCTTTTATCTCAATTACTAACTCGCTGCCTGGCACACTGGAGAGACAAAATAAATATGGATCTGAACAATTTTATTCAATTCACTACTACAGAAGTACCTACTATGCTCCAGGTAGTGGGTAGAAAGTAAAGGTAAGCTACATATAATCATTGTGTTCAAGCAGTTTACAAGTTCTAGTGAGTGAAATGCAAATTATAACAAAGGTTTGAAGAAAATGCTGCAGGAGAATGAGAGTGGTACATATTAAACCAGATAAAAGACAGGGGAAGTGTTCATGGAAAAGGAGATCTTTCCACGTTGGGCCTTAGTGGGTAAATAAGAATTGGGGAGGAGATGGAGTTGGGGAGAGGAGAAAGAAACAAGAGAAAACTTTCTTAGGACTCAGGAAAGTGCTATGCCATAATTTTAAAAGTGTCCTAGGAGGAGGGGTGTGTGTGTGTGTGATAAATTTGTGAAGATATATGGGAGAAAACCTTGGGATGGTTTGATTTCAGTAGGCAATGGAAATGACCCAGTCACAATTATGCTTTAGTATAGTATCTCACAGTCATATACAGAATAAATTAGAGGGAGAGAGATCAGTTATGAAATTAATGCAAGAATTTAGGGTGGAGGTAATGAAGCCTTGAAAAATGTTATGGCAGCTGGAAATGTGTGCAAGGACATGGACTTAAGAAATGATGAAGGGATACAATTGAAAAAATTCTTGGAGGACAATTGAAAGATGATAATAAGAAAGAGGGAGTGATCAAAAATGACTCTATTATTTTACACCTAACCAGTAGTAGATTCCAATGACATTAACTGAAATAAGGAAATGAGGAAAGGAAAGTTTTAGGGATTGAAAAAAATGAACACATATCTAATTTTGGAAAGATGGAGCTTGAATCAGCAGGTACTATTCTCCTTGTCTAGCTCCACTCTAACTCCACACCTGTGCCACACTGAGAAGGTGCTTGGCTATGTGCGGGATATGGAGGTGTAGGCAAGGCCTGGGCTCTGCTGGGGTTGAATGGGGAGAGCAAGTGTAAAACCTTTGCTCTCTGGCTGGGAGGAGAGCCTGCGACTGCAGCAGAATACTCAGGTGTGAGCACAGAATGCCAGGCATCATGGAGAGGGCTTAGCCTATGGACATCCCCAGGCCCCCCTCACCTATTCCCTAAGGAAGAGCAGCCCCCAAGAAAGTGGCCTTAATGGCTTCAGGAACTGAGGGGAAGCTAATCAGGTGAATGCAGGCACCCTAACCTGGAGGCTGGCAGAACCCTAGCTTTGTGTATTAGTCAGGGTTTTTCAGAAAAACAGAACCAATAGGATATGTATGTGCGTGTGTGTGTGTGTGTGTGTGTGTGTGTACAGAGAGAGAGAGAGAGAGAGAGAGTGAGAGAGAGAGAGAATTTCTGATGAGAATTGGCTCATGTGATGATTATGGAGGCTGAGAAGTCCCAAGTTATGCCATCTGCAAGCTGGAAAACCAGGAAAGCCAGTGTTGTAAATCAGGCCAAAGGCTGAGAACCAGGGGTGGGGGTGGGAGGACGCTGCCGAGGTGGTGCCCTGGTATAAGTCTCAGAGTCCAAAGGCCTGAGAACCAGGAACTCTCATGTCCAAGGGCAGGAGAAGATAGATTTCCCAGCTCAAGGAGCGGGGGAGGGGTACAGAGAATTCACCCTTTTTCTGCCTTTTTGGTCTATCCAGGTCCTCAATGGATTGGTTGATGCCCACCCACATTGGTGAGGGCAGGTCTTCCTTACTCAGTTTACTGACCTGAATGCTAATCTCTCCCAGAAACACCCAGAAATAATGTCTTACCAGCTATCTGGGCCTCCTTAATGAGTGAAGTTGACACATAACATTAACCATCACACCTTGACTGGAAAGCGGGGAGATGAGGGTCTTCCTTCTAATGCCCAGGTAGCGAACTGACAAATTATCTGCTGGAGATGGTCTGGGAAGCAGAATACTTCTCTTGAGGGCACCCCAAGGGTTGGATGTGAGGTCTGAGAGGGATTCGGAAGTTGACAAAGAAAACTAGGGGATTTAGTAATGATAGAAGAACAATATCCAAAATATGTAGCTCCTAAATGAAATGCAACTGCTGGTGGAGACAGAAAACACCTTGGACAAAAATTAACAAGAGGCTCAAGGTTCAAATATAGTATAAAATCTCAAATTCTTGCACCTAAAAATAATTTTTCAATGAAAAAAGTCAATACGTGAGTTGAAGGAGAAGATAGTCATCACTGAATTCTGAATCCGTGGTCTGGAAAATTAAGAGGGGAAAAAAAAAACACCTCACCTCGGAATAGAAATAAGAAGATAGAGAAAATAGGAGGGAGAAGGTAAATGATTTTGGAGGCACCCAAGGTGATATAGGGCACCCAAGACACAAATAATAGGAATTCCATAAGGAGAAATAGGAATCAAAGGAGAAAAGGAAATCGTAAACAAATAACGGAAGACAGTTTCCCTGTGTGGAAGGAGGATTTAAGCCAGAGATTGAAAGGGCTCACTGAGTTCCAGGAATGGCTGTAAAGAAAACACAACCTAAGCCTAACCCAGTAATCTTCCTGAGCTTAAAGGGTAGAAGGAAAATCATATAGGTTCACAGAGAGAAGGAACAAACTGTTTTCAAAAAGAATAAGCATCAAACTGGCAATCAAACCTCTCGTCTACAACACTGGAAGATAGAAGACACTAGGATAACATCTAAAGAATACCAAGAGAAAAAGAAGGCAGCCCAAGAATCCTACATCCAACCAAGACATCATTCACTTATTATCTGCATACCATATCTGGGGAGAATATTCAAGAAAACCACTAACAATAAGTGAGAAAAGATGAATATATGTGTATGCATTTGAGTGTGCGTGTGTGTGTGTGTGGATGGATACTGATGGCATGATGGTGATATGTAATATAAATGCAAAATAAAAATTCTTGAAATAGAAATAATATGACTAATGATGCAAAATTTAGGATTTGGGCATGGCATGGTACGGTGCTAAAAGGGGGAGGTTAAGCATTTTAATGAATAGTGACTTGATCAAATCAGCATGAATCCTGTTTTCTTTATAATTTTGACATTTTGTTCATCGTTGATTTTTTTGCATTTAATTTTGATATTTTTAAAGAAAACATAATTTATTTTGGTTACTGAGTTTTTTGGCATCCCTTTGTGCCGAGGCAAATGCCCTTCTCTAGCCCTAATAATGTCAGCAAAAATAAGATAACAGAAGAAGAGAAAATAGCAATCAGAAAGCCAGATAAGAACATTTTGAGGACATCAGTGGAGGTAGCATAGGATGTTGGGTCTGGCAGTAGGCAAGCCGTGATCATAGTAACAGTAATCTAGGAGAGCTGAAGTAAGGTTTGAACAGGAGGTTAGGAAGTGGAGGCCACAGACATAGACAATGAGTAAACAAGGTATTACCTTTATAAATGGGAAAGTCAATTGTTAACAATTCCAATAAATTTTTATCCTTGAGGATGACATCATGAAAATTTCCTATGAAGAAAAATCACTTGGAGTCTGAGCATCACCCAAAGCAAATAGCTCCCACTTATCTTTGGCTATTGAGACAGCTCTGAGATGAAAATGGTCTTTACAAAAGAACTTTCTAGGAAGTCCATGCCTCCTTAGATGTCTCATAGCCAGAAAAACAACACCGGCTTTCAAAAATCACTGTTATCTCACTGTCACATAGGTACCTGTGATTGTGGAAAATGATGTGTTCTCCTTTCTTGTACGTTCTTCATTACACACACACACTTCTGAAGGAATAAAAATAGGGAACTTAGACTCATTTTTTGAAGGCCTTCTTCAGAACAGACTCCATTTAGGACCTGCTCTTCCAGTATACACTTCCAGAAGGGTTGCCAAGGAAACTCGAAACAAAGACGACTTCATGCACTCAAAGCAGGAAAATGCATCCAGCACCTCAAATCTTTATACATTACTGAGGATTGACAGTCTCCTTCCTTTTTCAAACTGGAGTTTTAAGAACAGCCCTAAAGCATTTCATACTCTTCTTCTTTTTTTTTTTAATCTGGGATACAGTTGATAAAGAGTTTCCCTCTTATCTTCTGGCTACTTTTCAAGTGTTTTTGTCATTATTTCACAGTTTACGCATTCAAAAGTAAACATGGCAATAATAGCAACTCTTCATTTGAAAAAATGAAAGGCTTAAGTAACAAATTAAGAAAATGTAGTTTTCATTCCATATTGCCTTTTGCAAGCACCACCTTTAAGAAATATTGCTATGGCTTGTATGTTAATTTTAGAATTCCTAAGGCTATAGTTGCTGTCACTGGAACATCTTCTGTTGCGACTGCTCAGAATATGTAACCAAATAACTTGCTAACACCTAAAACTCTTTTGTGTATAAGTTGGCTGGTTGTGGGAGTTAATTTTCATAACCGAATAAGGGTCATTTTCAACATTGCAAATTGATAAATTTGATTTAATCCGTTAAATTGTCTTTTGCATCAGGTTCTTAGAACAAAAAAAGTAATTGTATTAAGCAAGAGTCTTTGGAGAAAAATAAAGTCCCTGATATTCAGCTAAGAGTATGGGCAATACATAGCTAGATAAAAAAATCAAACTAGTTTTTCATTAAAAAGCAGAGGGTCCCTGGGTCGCAATGACTTGTTGAGCATTAAGGAGGAATGAAGGCATACAGAGTAAGAGTATACATTTGAAGTTTGGAAAGGATGGTCACTGAAATAGAATCAGAATTTTGTGTGTGTGTGTATTTTCCAAAAAACCAAGTTTAACTTTTCCTGTGATCATCTTGTTCTAAGAGGCACTATTTTTCTGACTTTGCCTTGTCTCAAGGTATTATTTTTGAGAAACCACACAACCTCCTGGGAAGAGATGAATGTAATGTTGTGAGAAGCAGAGGGACTTGATACCAGCCACCTGAGTCAGAAGGAGTCAGCCCAGAGAGGTAGCACTTCAGGAGGTGTGGCAGCTATCATGTGATAATCATATCCTTGGAGAATCACAGATCTAGAGCAGTACCTCTTGTCTCACAATGCCCTAGGGTGTGATTATCTTATGATAACCATCTTAAAGATGTCTTTTTTGCTCAATTAACACATATCAAGATGAGTTACAAAATACAGATATTTAACATGACAGGTTAAAATAGTGCAGATGTCTTCATCCAATTATTGCAATTTGTACTCTGGACAAGGAAAACTACTTGGGTGAGTGATTCAACTTGCTAACATTTATAGGTTTTGTAATTGTATGTGATTACAAGATTTCTTCATATCGAGCAAACTCTGTATTTTTACCAACAGAGCTGTCTTTTTGAAAGGCAGACCCGGGAAGGTTTATATGAGTGTCTTCATCTCCCATCAATTTGTTCTGTTTGGACCTGCCTTTTGACAAAACTTCCCCAGGGATCCCAATACGTTTTCTCATCCATTCTGTGGCATGCAATGAGAAGAAGCCAGGCCAGTTGCTTTTTGAGTGTTTGCTGGCAGAGAGTAAAACACACTTGTCATGAGTGCACATGGGCTGGGAATATTTCTTGAGAATAAATGGGGCAGCAAAATGAGGGAAAGTTTGTGCATTGCATTAATAGAAGGAGTCAGTATATATCTGAATTCCTCCTGCTTCCTGGAAGAGCTCTGTAATACCTCTATGGACTATGTGTTTCTTATCTGAAAGTGAGCAAATTCATTCAGATAATCTCAAACTTTTTTTCCAGATTTAACATTCTGTGCTTCTGAAGTAAAAATGCATATGACCTCCCGGTAGATGAGGATGCTAAGTGGTTAGGCATTTCCTAAACTGTCTGTCTAGGGCAGTGGTTCTCAACTGCAGGCGGGGTCAGTTGGCAATGTCTGGAGACAGTTTTGGTTGTCACACCTGAAGAGGGGTTACTTCTGGCATCTAGTGGGCTGAGGCCAGGGAGGCTGCTGAACATCCTACGATGCACAGGACAACCACCTACAACAAAGAATTATTCAGCCCAAAGTGTCAAGTGCTTAGACTGGGAAAACTTGGTCCAGGGCAAGTTCCTCAACATCTTTAATTCTTAGTTTCCTTGTGTAAAATGGAGATGATAATACCAACCTTACTGAGTTTCTGTGAGGATCCATTGAAGCAGCACATGTAAAGCAGTCAGCACTGCCTGACATGAAATAAAGACTCACTGTGTTTGTACTCACCATCAAATTGTTATTAACTGATCAACACTTAAGTGCACATACAGTGGTAACATTCACCAGGTGTCGGGCAGATGGGAGGGGGCAGGAGGGGATGGGTATATACACACCTAATGGGTGCTGTGCGCACCGTCTGGGAGATGGACACGCTTGAAGCTCTGACTCGGGTGGGGCAAAGGCAATACATGTAACCTAAACATTTGTACCCCCGTAATATGTTGAAATAAAAAAAAAACCTCACTGTGTCAACAGTAATGCTTATTGTTATAATTACCAGTGTCAATAATATTTAAAAATATATTTGCTATACATGTGGAAGAAAAATTCTTTCAAGTCAATTTTTCACTGGCTACTTATCAAGTACGCTGTTAATAACAATTGGAGAGAATCTCAGACCTCTGAAACAATCCATCACAATGATTCTTACAATGTGGTTCATGAACCCAGATAGAGCGTCATGATCACTTGGGAACATGTTAAAAATGCAAATTCTTGAGCCCCACTCCAGATCTATTGAATCAGAGATTCTGACTAGAGAACCTAAAAAACTGTGCTTTAACAAGCCCTCCAGGTGATTCAGATGCAAGCTAGGGTTTGAGAACCACTGCTCTAAAACTTACCTGGGGAATAATTCCTCTAAGCAGGAATTGGGTCTCATCCTTTTAATCACTTCAAACACCTGGTTGAGTGCCTTGTATGTGGTAGGTACTTGGTAACATGATTGCATGGGATGAAAAGCTAATTCATGAGCAGGACCTGATCCTACATTTTTGACAATTCACAGCTTGGCATTGACTGATGTTGACAGACACAACTGAGCTACACCCACAGGTCCTAATCTCTCTCTTTCTGCCTGTACCAGGTGTAAGGCAGCATGCCTGTGGGCTAAGGAGGCCACTTGTGCTTACAAGTTGAGACCTGCCAGCACAGCTCAAGTGATCCTACACCTTAGTTGGGGACAAACAGAGGGAGAGGTTTCATTAGAAATAATTAAACTCGAATGAAACAAACCCAGGAGTTCAACACAACTGCAGCTGTGGCTGTCATCAAATCATTCATCTGTTGTTTTTATTGGAAGATTGTGGAACTGATGGACCAGTGTTTTAAGGATGTTTATATGTACATTTGGATTAATGGTGTAAATGTCATTTTCTGAGTCTCCTTTTCAGTATTCAAAATTGAATCACCCTAAAAATATAAATCACACTGTAGAAATATGGGACCAAGAAGAAAATATATTCATTTGAACTTAAAGCTATCTTCTACTATAGCTGCCTAAATCTAAAAAAGGGATTCATATAATGAATCACAGTAAGACTTATTAAAACCCTAGTAGTATCTGGATCAACGTGACTAGTGGTAGGTTTTTAAGTTACAGACATGGAACATAAGTATGAGGGAGTCAGCATATTTGGGAGATAGTATTGAAAAGCACATTTTAAAAAGTATTTGCTACATAAAAATATATAATATATGTACAAGTTATAAAACATGACTATAAACTGGATACCAAGGAGGCCACCGTTAAATTTAAGCTGTGGAACATTATTAGTATCATTGAGGCTCCCTCTATGTCACCTGTTCATTGCAAACCCCTGCCTGCTACCTACCCTTCACTGAAGTAACCACTATCCTGAGTGGCACTTGGTATTAACTGATCAACACATAAGTGCACATATAAGAATAACATCTATTGGATGTTGGGCAAGGGGGAGGGGGGAGGAGGGAGGAGGGGACGGGTATTTGCATACACAAAGAGTGCAATGCGCACCACCCGAAGGATGGACATATTTGAAGCGCGGACTTAGGGAGGGAGTTAGGCAAGAGAAACATACGTAACCTAAACATCTGTACCCCCATAATATGCTGAAAAAAAAAGAAATAATAATAATTTTAATATATATGCATATATCCATAATTTATTTATTTTGGAGTTTGCTTACTTTTGAACTTTATATAAATGGCATCTGATATAGTTTAAATATTTGTCCCCTCCAAATCTCATGCTGAAATTTTATCCCCAGTGTTGGGGACAGGGCCTGGTGGGAGGTGTTTGGTGCCCTCCCCATGATAATCAGTGAGTTCTTACCCATTAATTCACATGAGAACTGGTGGTTTAAGAATGCGGCACCCCTCTCATCGCTCTCTTGTTTCCCTCTCTCCCCACATGATGCCTCCTCCCCTTTGCCTTCTGCCACGGGTGGAAGCTTCCTGAATCCCTCACCAGAACCAGATGCTGGTGCAATGCTTCTTGTACAGCCTGCAGAACTGTGAACCAAATAAATCTATTTTCTTTATAAATTACCCAGCTTCAGGTATTCCTTTGTAGCAACACAAGCAGACTAAGACAGTATCATATTATGTGTATTCTTTGATCTACTTTGTTCATTCAGTGATATCTACATAGTCGTACATTCTCTGCTGAATTATAGTCTATTTTATGTTTATATTACAGTTTATTCTTTCTCCTATCCAATTTGGGGGTTATTAGTTTACATATTTATACATTTTTGATGGATGGTACCAATTGGAAAAACTCAGTTGCATGTCAATATACCCCATCCTCTTCATCTGGAAAACACAGTAATTCAACTAGTTCTTTAAAACTTGGAGTTCAAGGCACTTTCTAATTCTTGATTTTTGATGATTTGTAATCTTTACATATGTTTATTTTATCCACTACACTGTGAGTTCTTTGTGGGCATGAATATGTCTATTTTATTTCTATTAATATTTCTCTAACACCTAAGATTGTGCTTGACATGTAATAGATACATCAATAGGATGCATGGTTGTAAGTGACTGAAAACCAACTTAAACTGGATTCATTTTTTTGAAGGGATATATTGATTGATTTACCTAAAATCTCAGGGGTACCCCCAGTGACTTCAGACTTCTATCATCACAGCATCCCACCCCTAAGAAAAAAGAGACTCTCTTGGTAGCTCACACAAAAGTTTTTGGGCCCACACTTACAGGCCTGAACCAGTTCATTTGCTCATCCCTGTGTCAATGATCGTGGTTTCAGGTCATCAAATGCTATGATTGCCTTATGCCCAAGTCACATATTCCATTCTTGGGATCTATCCAAACTGCCTATATGAATAGTAGAAATGAAGTAGTTCTTTCAAGGCAAAACTGAGGGGCTCAAAAGAGAATAAGTGGATGTAAAAACAATAAATGTCTACAACAATAGATACATGATAAATTCTAGTTCAGTAAAAAAGAATAAACATGGGAAAATAAATTTTTAAAAAATCACACAAATAGGAATTTATCAAAGGTAATACGGTTTGGGCAAGACTCTATAAGATGATTAAAGGGACTCATTAAAATGAAAGGCCTTTTTCCGGTGGTAAAAAGGAACAAAAGAAGAGAAAAAAGACAAGATAAATTCTGGGGTTGTGTACTGCGTGCTTCAGAGATGCTAGAGGTAATGCAACAATGTAAATAAGTGACGTGTGATGGCATTGGTGGGATCTAAAGTGAAGTTAGTGGGAAGTACAGGCAATGGGATCAATCTTAGTGTTAAGAAGAAAGTTGAATATGTGGAGGGAGGGAGATGGAGAGAATGTAGGGGTTGTCAATGCCAGTTTGAGGGTGACACATAGAGATTGATTTCCTCGAAGAATTTTATTAATTTCATGTTCCCTTAATTCTATAGGTTCTACTTTGGGTGTATGGGAATAGTCTGCACATGAAAAAGGCAGAAGATTGAAGTGTGGGAAATATTTTCTTCTCGAAGGATTAATATATACAGCGATTGTGAGAAGAGGCATAGTTATCGCTTCTGTTATTATCATCATCATCATCATCATTATTATTTGGTAATAAACTTGAGTCAGATCAGAGAGAATGATCTCTATGTCCTTATACATCAACACATGAGATGCTTCTATAAATTAGTTTTCATAGGCTCAGAGTTTGATCCTGAGATCAGGTTAAATCTTGCATTCAGGGAGTCTATTTATGACTCCTCCATAGTGACAAAAAATCATGAAAAGTATAGCAACTTAAGGAAAAATATTTCTCTTTTTCTTGAAGCTATGGAATTTCAGTTAGGTGGGATGGTTCCCATAGGAAGTAAGATGATGATAAGGAACTGATGTCGATCAAGCCTGGGTGACTCCACATGTGATCTTGTCTACTTCTCAGGCCACTGGTCCCTGCCTACTTTCTGGTTGTTTGTGCTCCTTACAGAATGGAATTTCCTGTCTACGGCTGCACTGCCCTGAGCGTGCCCAATCCCGTCTGACCTCGGAAGCTAAGCAGAATGGGATTTCCTAAGGTTTCATTCTGGGAGTCATTTCTCTCTCTTTCTCAGAGATCTTATCTATTCTTGTTACTTCAACTATTATCTCTATACAGATAGTTCCAGATTGTCATCTCCAGACAAATAGTTTTAAGTGCCAATAGGATGTCCTCCAGACACTTTAAATTCATCATCTTCAAAGGCAAGCTGCTCATTGTTACTCCATGGGAGTTTCTTGACTTTTCTATTTTATTTAATTACATTATAATCTGCAGAGTCATCAATAACCTTTTTAAAATTCTCTCCGATATCTAAGTTATTTAATTTTTATCATAGACAGATGAAAGAATATCTTCCCTTTTCCATTCCTACATCTATGATCCTAACTAAGTCTCTTATTATTTCTGGTCTGCTTTCTACAATAGTCTTTATTCACATCTTGTCTATCCTACTGCCAGTCCATCTTTTGCACCAAGGCCACATTCCTCTTCCTAAGGTGTATCTCTAATTTCATCTGGCCTCCAGATTAAAAACAAAAAGAAAACAAAACTTTATTGGCTCCCTACTTCCTACATAATTTAGAACAAACTCCTCTGGTATTCAATGCTCTCTATGATAGACTATCAATTTATCATTGTAGTCTTATCTTTTATTACTCCCCTGTTTATGCCCTCCATTCCAATGAATTATTCATTATTCGATACACATTTTCTTTTAACCATGGCTTTGCTCTACATATAATAATAATAGCTATCTCTTTTACAGGACTTTATATGTTCCAGGCAATAATCTAAGTACTTTGTGTATATTAATTCATTTAATTATTACAACAATCCTAAGAAATATGTATTATTACTAGCTCCATTTTATGATAAAGAAGTCAGAGTGAGAAAGTTTAAATGACTTGCCCTGAACCACATAGCTGATTGATAGTAGAGACAGAATTGACATCCAGGTAGAGTTCATGTTCTTAGTCACTATGTTCTTTTGCTTCTTCTCTTGTCAAATTCCTAACCATGCCTCAGTATGGATCAAAATCCTCACCATCCACCAGGGCCCATATAAGTGATGTCTATTTTTGTCTTCACAAATAGTGGTGATTTTTCCCTGCCTTGAGCAGCATAGCAATTTGTTTTTCTACATTTCTCCCATTATATATACCATGCATGGTAATTTAGTTTCTCTCTATTTTTATTCCTTGACTAAATAAATAAGGCTCTGTTCTTGTTCTCAAGGAGGTCACATTCCTGTATCTTGAAGCACTCAGCAAAGACATGTCCTATATTTAATTAATGTGTATTTAAATTAATTAATGTTATTGAAATCAATAAAGGACTCATTCCCAAGCCCAGAAACCAAGACAGATAAACTAAAATGTTTACTGTAGTCTTTTTTTTTAATCATAATTATTTGTGATAGGGTATGGTCTGTTTAAGAAAGATAGCCCCTTAGCATTACCTTATATTGAACTTCAGCACACATTTTTTTTATTTTTTTTTATTTTTTTTTATTTCAGCATATTATGGGGGTACAGATATTTATGTTACTTATGTTGCCCTTGCCCCCCCCAACACACATTTTGATTTCTAATTCCATACCAGAGTTCTTTAGCAGTTCAAAATTACAAATAAAATAACAATGGGGTATTTACTATGGTTTTTGTTAAACTTCACTAAACTTCACACCTTCAGGTATAATTCAAACAAAACATCCTGGAAACCTTTCTGGTTCTGAGATGGATTAAGCATTTGACTTGTTTTTGGCTTCAAGGTATTCTATTCCTTTGCTTTAAAATGCTTACCCACACTCCTGTTCCTATCTTCTATTCCTTTGAAACACACTGTTTTTTAGAGGGACTCAGTGCAACACTTGTTTGCACTTGTTTGAATATAAAATAGAATAAACACAAAGACTGATAAAATTCATTTCTCTACTTCAGGTGTCACTATTAATGTAATGAACTCCTACAAATCCATTACCAGTTTAACACTGAGCCCCAAGTGTTCAGATTCAAATTAAGCTCTCAGTCTGGGACAAAGATAGAAAATACCGAAAAATCAGAAATCAGAGTTTTTCAAAACAGGATGCCCGATCTCCCAAAGGGTAAACTTTCATTTTGTGGATTTGACCCAATCAGATCTTCATGCTATCTCTACATGTCTTCCTTGCTTTTATTTTCTTATGAAAATTAATATTCAGCTGTGAATTTTCTTCCTGGAATTGTTTTCCCAGGTAACGAGAATGCGTATATATCTATTTGTCACACCATCTACAATGAAAATGGCAAATATTTAGGATGTTGCCAGAATCAGGAAGATCATTTCCTCAGTCCCACTCTCCACAAAGTGCCTTAGATGCACAATGAGCATAGACCACTGTCACTAAAGGAGGATGCAGTCATGCTAATAAGATTGTTACTAACACTGTAGAAGTTGAGATTTCTGCATATAAATAAGGTGAGAAGCAATCAGGCAGCATCTACTTGAAATCAATTGCTAGAAGCTCTAGGTACCTAGTGGAATTATACTCTTTTATCAATGGATTTTAATTTCTCATTCTCTCTTTTATTCCTTTTGCATGATAGAGAATCTGTGTGGTAAACTTTGGCTACAGTAAACCAGGCAACATTCAGTATAGAGGGTGAGTCTCTTGGAGTCATATAATGGACTCACAGCTTTAAAACTGAATATTATCTCGTGGTCTCTGAGCCACAGAATTTTTGGCACAAGCTCTGATATTGGGGCAGGGAGAGGAGGGGAATAGACCTTAAAAGACTGTGACTGCTATAGAATAGAGGGGTAGTTTACGGCCAGGACTGGTTCTTTGTTGAATAATCCACCTGTCTGGGGAAATCAATCTTTACAATGGTATCCACAGATTACAGTGTGATTCCAAGGTAATTCTGAGGGATCAAAGGACTCCTCTTGGCCTCCTAGATCAGTAGAATCCAATTCGGTAATTAGTAGATGACAGATGTCATACTTAGTTCAAAATGTTGCTTGGTTGATAGTACGTCATTAGAATATTCAAATACTTGAATACCCTACAACAGAGTTTTATCTTATACCACATTATGAACTTAAATGTATACATTTTGTGACTAATTTAACATTACTACTTAATTTTATATAGGAATTTGTTATATGAATATGAATAATAATATCAACTCCTATTTTTCCTAAAGAGGTATTGTTTGAATAAATGAGAAAACATAAGAAGATTGTGAGTCTTAAAAGAAAATTATATGAATTAAAAATATCCACTAAATTTTTAAATCATAAATACAAGTGCTTCCTAGGCACAATGATTCCATTTCATTCAAGTCAAATTTAACAGGTGTTTATTGAGTTCTGACTAAGTGCCAGACAGTGTGGTCAGTAGGTACTGTGAAGCTAAGCAAGTGAGACATAGTCTTTGCCATCAGCACGTTTGCAGTAGGGAGGAGGAAGACATTTATAAGGCATAGAGATAATGCATAAGGAATTTGTTAGTAATGTATACGATTGAATTAAATCTTCATTAGTGTCTGAACCCCTTGACAGTCAAAGGGGTTTTAATCGTCTTTGTAGCCAACATTTAGTACATGGCAAGTTTGCAATCAGTTTGCCAAATTAAAAAAAAGTGAATAAATGTCACTTAACTACTCAATGCACACATTTATGCTCAATCATTATATTTGAAAAACCAAAGATCACCACATCTTTGTGAACACTGGCACGTTTTATAGGAAAAAATCCCAATACTTATCATTTATTCAGTGTTCATCCAATGCCAGGCACTATGCTATTAGCTTTACATATATAGGCTTATTTAATTCTCATGATAACCCTGAAAGGTTTAGTGAAGTCCAGTAACTTGTCTAAGATCCCACTGTTAATAAATGGAAGATTCAGGGGTTAAATCCAGCGTTGTCTAACGCCAAAGCCCATTTTCTCAACTGTTACACAGAATAGTGGCTAAGACATATTGAATATTTTTTTAAAAGAAGGACCAATAAGTTTGAAGAAACACTTTATTAAATTTTCAGAATTTTACTTCTATAATAAAAAATTCCTAAGAATAATGCTGAAAGTATTTCAGTCACTGGTACAAAATAGTATTGGTGTTGACAGAGACTCTCAACCCATCTGGTCAGACAGGATCAGCTACTGTCTTATTCCCAAGGTGCTGGACAGGAGTGTAAATTTAACCAGGGAGCAGAGGAGTTGTGGTGGGGGTGGTGAGCCCTGGCGCATTTGCTGAGGAGCAGGGCTCATGTGGGCGTTCAGCTTTGTGTGGAGAGGTGAGATCTCTGTGAGCACAACCAAGACAACTGCTGTTTTCTTTTGAACCTCCTCCCAGCCTTGCCGTACCTCTTCTTCTTGCTATACTTCAGACTGTGGCTCCCTCTGCATTACTGTAGGGCCTAGAATTTCACAAGGGTGGAAGACGGAGCAATACTGGTTGTTATTGATTTCCTAACACACTCGCACGTTTAGCATTGTTGGTAGAAACCCAACAACATGAAGTAGGACTGTGTATGACACATGTATCATACCCAAACACATGTCCCTGGGGAAGAAACTTAATGCAATAAATAACCAAATTAGCAGCATTCTTCACATTCTTTCATAATAGCTTCCCCTCAACTTGAGTTAATATAGTAACCCCGGTGAGATTGGCCTCTATCAAAAAAACACAAAACAACAAATGTTGGCGAGGATGTGGAGAGACAGGAACACTTCTACACTGCTGGTGGGACTGTAAATTAGTGCAACCTCTGTGGAAAAGAATTTGGAGATACCTCAGAGAGCTAAAAATAGAAATACCATTTGATCCAGCAATAGCACTATTAGGCATCTACCCAAAAAAGCACAAAACATTCTACGATAAGGACATCTGCACCCGAATGTTTATGGCAGCACAATTCACTATCGCAAGAATGTGGAAACAACCCAAGTGCCCGTCAATCCATGAGTGGATTATCAAAATTTGGTATATGTTTACAATGGAATATTACTCAATCATAAGAAATGACAGTGATCTAGCACCACTTACACTTTCCTGGATTAAACTTAAGCCCATTATCCAAAGTGGGGCACCACAAGAGCAGAAGAACGGGATCCATTTGTACTCACCATCAAATTGGTATTAACTAATCAACACATAAATACACATATCAGAACAACATCTATTGGATGCTGGGGAAGGGGGAGGGTGGCGGGAGGAGGGGGAAGGAGGGAGGAGGGGACGGGTATTTGTATACACAAGGAGTGCAATGCGCACTACCCGAAGGATGGACATATTTGAAACACGGACTTGGCGGGGGGGAACTAAGGGCAACACACGTAACCTGAACATCTGTACCCCATAATATGCTGAAATAAAAAAAAATATATATATATAAAAATGCTCTAAAGGCAGGAGGCTTTGGTTTCTAGAATTTTATTGCTAACTGGTTAATAACCATAGATTAGTCACTGTATCTCTATTGGGCTCAATTTCTTCATCTATGACATGTGGGACTTGTATTAGATGACTTCCAAAATCCCTCATCGTCGGTAAAAAGATAAACAGTGTGTGGAAACAAACTTGGCCTAAAACATTTCAGCTGATTTTGCCACTATATTATCTGTGTAAATCTAGGTAAGCACTATACAAACACACTACACACAAAGTAAAATTGGAACATGAATCCTACTCTCCCTACCTTATAGGGCTGTTGTGATAATCAAATTGAAATAATGTTTGTGAAAGTATTTCATAAACTGTGAAGTACTTTGAAAAATTGAACTACTATTAAAATTTTGCATTTATTCTTCTAATCATGCATTCAAATTATTTCTGTAACTGGAATGTGATGTTAGATAGTATTTGAGAAACTAAGATTCAATCATTTTCGCTGTATCATATGTTCATGTTAAAACAAACAAGTTCATAGACATAATAAGGTGTCAAGAAATGCCCTTCCCAAACAGTGAAATACCACTCCTGTGCACCAAAAGGTACAATAAATTCATACAAAGTCTGATGGAAAAATATTTGAAGAACTTCTGCTAGTTTAGCACTACTATTCCATTTAGCTGTTTACATGTATAAAATGATCTTAAGCAAAGTATATCTTTACTGTGGAAATCATAAAAGGATGTCCATTTTAAAAAATAAAGTAGTTTGTTAGAGAAAGGAGAGGTAAAAAAATTGAAACAGTTTGTATAGGGTGACTGTTACGATTTGGATAAAGTTTGTTTGTTTCTACCAAATCTCATGTTGAAATTTAATCCCCAGTATTGTGGTGTTGGGAGGTGGAGCTTAGTGGGAGGTGTTTGGGTCATGGGGGTGGATCCCTCTTGCATGGCTTGGTGCCATTCTCCCAGTAGTGAGTAAATTCTTGCTCTTCTAAGACTGGATTGGTTCTCCAGGGGAATAGATTCCTGTGAGAGTGGATTGTGATAAAGCCAGGATGCTCCTTGGATTTGGTCTTTCTTCAGACATGCCCACTTCTCTTTTGACCTTCTGCACCATGTTTTGACTCAACACAGATGCTGGAGGTGCCTTGCTTCTTGAACTGAATGCAGAACTGGGAGCTAAATAAACCTCTTCTCTTTATAAATTACTCAGCCTCAGATGTCCCTTTATAGCAACACAAAATGGACTAGGACAGTAACAGAATCAGTAAGATTTGCAACTCAACTCACATGAAACAGGCATATGCAGATATGATCATTTCTTATCTTTTTCATTGAGTTGGGCATAGTCTGGATTTTATTCTGGTTCAGCAGTAGCCTTATTTACTCATTTTTATCACAAATATGTATGTTATTTTATTCATGCATTAAAATTGATTATCCTGGTTGCCCATAGATTAATTTGGTGCGTGTATGTGTGCTCACATGAGCATGTCTGAATGGCAGGTCTCAGATTCTGGATCACCTGCCATAGAATCTTCTGCTTTCTTTTTCAGGAGACTCTATCTTGCCATAAAGAACACCCAGAGGGCAGGCACCCAGGACATGGAGGTAAATATGAGACGTCAGCAATTACAGTGACTGGTTATCCACTCCCTCTTAGGTTTTGAGGGAGGCAAAGCAATGTGTGGCAAGAACCTTGGTCTGGGAATGGGACCTGAGCGCAGCTCTGGGCTCCAGTTTCTACATCCATACAATGGGGGAGGAGGGTCATTGTCCTAAGAGATCTTTGAACCTGTTTAGGAAGTAGGCAAAAAGAGAGACTACATCAACATCTCTAATCATCAGGGAAATGCAAATCAAATGCAAATCAAAACCACGATGAGATACCACCTAACTGCAGTGAGAATAGCTTTTATCAAAAAATCCCAAAACAACAAATGCTGGCATGGATACAGGGAGATAGGAACACTTACATACTGTTGGAGGGACTGCAAACCAGTACAACCTCTATGGAAAATAGTATGGAGATACCTCAAAGAACTGAAAGAAGACCTACCATTTGATCCAGCAATCCCACTACTGGGTATTTACCCAAAGGAAAAAAAGGACATTTTATAAAAAAGACACCTACACCTGAATGTTTATAGCAGCAGAATTCACAATTGCAAAGATGTGGAAACAACCCAAGTGTCCATCAATGCATGAGTAGATTAATAAAATGTGGTATATGTATACCATGGAGTACTACTCAGCCATAAAAAAAATGGTAAACTAATACCTCTTATTTTAGCCTGGATGGAACTGGAGACCATTCTTCTAAGTGAAGTGTCGTAAGAATGTAAAAATATGTACTCACCACTGAATTGGAACTAATTGAACAACACTTGTGTGCACATATGGAAATAAAACTCATCAGAAATCAAGTAGGTGGGAGGAGAAGGAGAGGATGAATAAATTCACACCTAATAGGTACAGTGCACATTATCTGGGTGATGGGCACACTTATAACTTTGACTCAAACTGTACAAAAGCAATTATGTAAGCAAAACATTTGTAACCCCATAATATTCTGAAATAAAGTAAAATAAAATAAAATATTAAAAAGTAAAAAGACATCACATAAAATGGGAGAAAATATTGGCAAAATGTATATTGACAAGGAACTTGTATCAAGACTATATAAAGAATTCTTTCAACTCAATAATAAAAAGACAAATAACCCAATTATTAAAAAAATAAAATGAAGTAGGAAAAAAACAACAACAAAAAAGAGAAAGTATGTCGTGGCAGTGGTGAGAGTGAAGGACGTGATAGAGGATGAGGTAGTTGTGTAGATGGGTTTGAATCCTGGCTCTGCCAACTTATTGCAGCAGGAGCTTGTTATTAACCTCTTTAACCTTCTATTCTCACTTCTAAAGTGGACAAAGCAGCAACTCCTTCACAAAGTTGTTATGAGTAGTAAATAAACCAATGATGTAAAATAATTAGCTCTCAACAGATTAAACCATTATTTCTGTATAACCTTGAGCAAGTATTTATCCTTGCTATATGTCTGTTACTTCATTTGTGAAATGAAAGCAATATTGGTACTTATCTCAATAGCTGTTTTGAGGATTTAATGAGTCAATATATATAAAAGATTTAAAACAATGCCTGGTATAAAATAAATACAAAAAATATTAAAGGAAGAAGGGAACTCCAATTGGCATCATTGGGTAGGGGAGCATTTAGATGAAATTAAGTAAAAGATAATTAAGATTTTGACAGACTGAAAAAGAAGAATATTCAACCCATAGGGAAGAGCACTAGCAAAATATCCCATGAAAGTGAATGGTGCATTTGGTGTTGCTTAGATTTTCACATGATGGAAATATAGTATTTATGGGCACATGCAGTAGGAGATGTGGTTGGAAACGGAGCTTGGGGCTAATGTAATGAAGATTTTGAGCGTCATCATCTTATGTTTGCATGTTTTGAACTGTTTCTTGGTTAAGTAGTTTGATTTTCAGCCTCATAAGATGTTTGGCAACATTAGCTTTTTAATGAAATGTTTTCTATCCTCTCCCCCTAAAGATAGCTCTTCCTTCCTCTGTGCACCTTGGCACGTTGTATATAGAATATTTTAGTAATTTGTTTTACATGCGTCTTTCTCATCCATTAGACTGTGGGCGACTTGGGGGCAAGAACTACTACTGAGTCCTAATTGTGTAAATGTTAATAACACATAACAAGTACTCAGGCCAATGCTCATTGTTGAACAAATAACTAGTTCCCTGAAGCAAGAAGAACCAGATCATGAGCAGGTGCTCTCAGCGTGACCTGTGCTGGCCGAGGCCTAGGACTGCGTTTCAGGATGTTGCTGGAGATTTTGTGAGCTAAGTCACCAATGTTTGATCATTAGGCAGTAAATAAACACATTTTAAATTGGTCAGGACATACCTAGGTAGTTTTATTACTTCAATATTCCTTTTAATATTATTTTCTTAATTTAAAAAATCTGTGCTTTATTTATTCATTAAAAGGAATATTAGATTTTTAAATATAAAATATAAAGAAGCCTTTGAAAATATGTTTCACAGTCTCTCTACCTAGATAACACTTGCTGATATTTAAAAAGAATAAAAATTGTAGATGTACATGTTTAGAAATTTCAACGTGAACAGCAAGGTACAAGATAAAAAGTGACTCTCCACTTTCCCTCCTCCAACAAAATCATTTGTCCAGTAGTTAATTTTTTGTTATTCCTTGATTTACTTTGAATGATAATGTACAACATATATAATTTGTGTTTCAATAATATGGATTTCATTATTAACATTTTTTCAGATAAATAAAATATGCACAGTGGCTCATGCTTGTAGTCCTAGCACTCTGAGAGGACGAAGTGGGAGGATTGCTTGAGGTCAGGAGTTCAAGACCAGCTTGAGCAAGAGCGAGCCTCTACATGTGCATGTGCCTGTAGTACCACCTACTTGGGAAGCTGAGGCAGGAGGATCTCTTGAACCTAGGAGTTTGAGGTTGCAGTGAGCTATGATGATGCCACTGCACTCTAGCCAGGGCGACAGATTGAGACTCTGTCTCAGGAAAAAAAAGTGTTCAAATTTAAAGTGTGCATTTTAATTTTTATAACTCTTGTTAACATGATAAGCAAATGTGTCAATGGACGTAAATTATCTTAACCAGTTATTACCCATGTGCCTTTACTTGGGTTGCAAGAACAATTGCAGGCAGAAATAAATATCTTCAGTGCTAGCCTTGTCAGTGGGCATAAAGTCACAGTGAGCCTCCTTCTAACTCTTATTATTCTGTTTAAACTGATTTTAAAAATAAAATGTAGAATTTGGGTTAAATATGATTTTTATACATAAACAAGTTGAAAGTATTAGGACCCTATGAACCACATCAAAATTGCTAATTAAGTTTCAGCAAGCAAATTTCTCTGGGGGTTACTTTGGCAATGATGACATCCTCATAGGGACAGCACAGAGCTAAAGCCCTGGAAGCTTGGGAAAGCCCTCTCCTGTAGAAAGCTGGTTGACTAGTAAATAGGTATGGCCAAAAGTAGAGAGCTGAGATAAGCCAGAGTCTGGGGATAAGTGTTACAAAAAGTTCCAAACCAAGCTGGGCTGGATTTCTAGAAATCAAGGGTAAAGCAAGGAAGTTAAACCCAAGTAGAAATGAAAACTCTTGCTGAGTCTGGAGACCAGATGAACTCTTTTGTAGTGGCAGCTTAGCATTCTCTGGTTGACTCTGCCCAACCTTAAATGGCCTTGTTCTAGTGGCCTTGGGCTCTGACACAGACTTTTCAGCCAAGTTCCTCCCTCCCTTCCTTCTATTTGCAGTTGATTTTTAAGTGTGGGGCCCAAAGAGAAAAAAGGTTTAGCCTCTATCATTGAGTAGCTTATAGGTTTTTATTATTGCTGAAAAGAAAAAACAAAGGAAATAAATGAAATGTAGTGGAAATATACTCCAGTAATGATGCTTTACTTCACTGATTTATTTATTCATTTATCCTAAACACTCAGGAAGCAATGGTCCTCTGGTCCAAATAGTGGGTAGATAGACATTAATAATTATTAACAGAGAAATGTGATATCAGATACTGTGAAGGAAATGTACACAGCTATGTGAATGCATGTCAGAATCAGATCTGGGCTAAAAATCAGAGAAGCCTTCTCAGAGAAAGCGATGTTGACATTCCTTAAATTATGCAAATGTGCAAGATAGAGCCACATTTATTGAGTGATCATTGCTTCACGCCATCATTGTGCTATAAAATAATAGTAAGCCATCATGCATTAAGGTAAATGCAAATAAATTTATATGAAAGGCATCTGGGAATTAATCCTGAGAATAATGTTTTCCATTAATGTAATATTGTTTAAATAATTCCATTATGTGAAAAGTTTTACTTATGATAGACATAATTAAATGTCGGAAAGCAAGTGATCTATTTAATATCAAAGAAAAAATAATGCTGATATCGGAAAAATGAAAAACATCATTTAACAGAGAATTTAAAAAAATAATATTTGAAATAGGCATTACAATTAATTAGACATCTACTCAAATTAGTGTTTAGAAAAATTTTACATCAACTTAATAATCTTAGTAAGCTAAGACTTTTTCAAAGAATCTAAAAATTATGAATTTTGTCATTGGAAAGGATGTTATAGTTATGCTCTTTAATCCCCTCAATTTACAAAGGATGAAAATGAAGGGGAAAGATTTTAACTGACATGTTTCTAGCATAACACAAGTCTAAAAATATTTAAGGAAAAATTAATTTGTGAATCATTTCAAAATATTTTTCCTGATTTAGGTAAAAAACTTCATTTTTAAAATACACAGAAAAATGTTTAGAGAATGAGTCTGAATTCGTGTTTTTAACTAAATATAAGCAGACTTGGATTTAGAGAAAATTTTCTTTTGTCTAGATTGGAAATTCAAAAAATATTTCTCCGTTAATGATAGTACAGAACCATCAATGATACATATAAAGGGTGGAAAGGAGTTGATTTCTTCAACAATATTATCAATACATGAGAAAATCTTTAGATAGCTTAGGAGGAATAAATAATAATTTTTAAATATTTGCCTGAGGTGTTTCCTTTTCCAAAGCACTTTTTATACTTACTCATGTTGTTCTCACAGAGAAATAGAAGGAGCTATGGCTGGTAACTCCACTTTGCAGAAGGGTGAGATTCAGAATAGATCCAAGAGTTAAGGAGAGAGCCAGGACTGTACTATGAGACTCACTCCTGGATACTTCTCTCCATGACCCAATGTAAACTGCTGCTATTATATCTGTATAAGTACTGTGGAATATGGATACTAACGGATTTTTTTCAAGTCTTCATAAAAAGTGAACAGTATTTACTCATACTTGTTGCTATAGTCTGAATGTATCCCCTTAAAATTAATATGTTGAAACCTAATCACAAAGGTGATGGTGCTAGAAGGTGGGGCCTTTGGGAAGTGACAAGGTGATGAGCGCTCAGCCCTTGTGAATGGGGTTAATGCATTTATAAAAGAGGCTCCAGAGAGCCACCTTCCCCTTATGCCATAGGACACATAGAAGGTGCTATCTATGAAGAACAAGCCCTCATCAGACACTAAGTCTGGTAGTGCCTTGATCTTGAACTTCCCAGCCTCCAGAACTGTGAGCAATAAATTTCTGTTGTTTATAAATTATCCAGTGTAAGGCATTTTGTTATAGCAGCCCAAACAGACTAAGACAGTTGTAAACATAAGATTTGAAATCTCAAAATTGTTATGTATATTGTGACTAGAATATTTAGTGACTAAGAAGACATTGGAAACTAGCAGCTAATATCATATTTAATGGGGAAAGACTGAATGCTTTTCCCCAAGATCAGGAACAAGACAAAAATGTCTGCTCTCATCACTTCTATTTAACATTGTACTAGAGGTTCTCACAAAAGCAATTAGGCAAGAAAATAAAACGAAACACAGCCAGATTGGAAAGGAATAAATAAAACTATCTTTATTTGCAGATGGTATGATCTGGTATATGGAAAATCTTAAGGAACACACTAATAAACAAACTCAACTTGATTGTAGGATACAAGGTCAATATATAAAATTAATTGTATTTCTATGTACTTATAATGAACAATCCAAAAATGAAATTAAGAAAATTATAAATTCCATTTAAAATGACACCAAAAAGGAATAAACACTTAGGAATACTTTTAACAAAAAAATGCAAAACTATATTTTGAAAACCACAAAACATTGCTGAAAGAAATTTAAAAGGCCCAAATAAATGAAAATACATCCCATGTTCATAGATCAGAAACAATATTGCTAAGATAGTGATACTGTCCAAATTGATTTACAAGTTCAATGCATTCTGTATGAAAATCCCAGTTGACCTCCTGGGCAGAAATTAACAAGCTGATCCTAAAATTCATGTAGAAGTTCAAGAGACCCAGAATACTCAAACACTTTTGAAAAAGAAGATCAAAGTTGGGAGATTCATATGTCCTAATTTAAAAATTTTCTATAAAACTACAGTAATCAAGATAGTGTGGTCCTGGCATAGGAATAGACATATAAATCAATGGATTAGAATTGAAAATTCAGAAATAAATATTCATACTTATAGTCAATTGATTTTTCACAAGGGTGTCAAAGCAAATCAACAGGGTAAAGAATAGTCTCTTCAACAAATAGTGTTATGACAACTAAATATCCACATATAAAAAAATGAAGTTGGACCCCCTACCTCACATCATTAAAAGAATTAACTCAAAATGCATTAAAGTCCTACATGTAAGAGTTAACACTATAAAATTCCTGGAAGAAAACATAGCAGTCAATCTTCACAATCTAGGTTTTGGCAATGATTTCTTAGATATGATATTAAAAGCAGAAGCAACTAAGGAAAAAATAGACAAAATGAACTTCATCAAAATCAAAAACTTTTTTGCTTCAAAGGACACCACCAAGAAAGTGAAAAGACAACCCACTTATTGGGAGATATTTGTGTATCATATATCTAAGAGATTTGTATCTAGAATATATAAGGAATTCTTACAACTCCACAAAAAGACAACCCAATTAAAAATGGGCAAAGAATTTGAACAGATTTCTCCAAAGAAGATATACAAATGGTCAATAAATACATGAAAAGATTCTCAACATAATTACTCACCAGAGAAATACAAATAAAAATCACAATGAGAGACCACTTCACACATACTATATGACTGTAATTAAAAAGACAGAAAATAACAAGTGCTGGTGAGAAGTGGAGAAATCAGAACTCTCATACATTGCTGCTAAGAATATAAAATGTTGCATTCACTTTGGAAAACCTTCTGACTATTAAACATAGAGTCACCATATGATCCAGCAATTCTATTCCTGGATATATATACCCAAGAGAAATGGAAACATATGTCTGTACAAAAATTTATATATGAAATGTTCATAGCAGCATTATTCATAACAGCCAAAAAGTGAAAACAACCCAAGTCCATCAGTTGATGAATGGATAAATAAAAGGTGATATATCTATACAATGAAATATTATTCATCAATAAAAATGAAGTACTGATACATGTTGCAATATGAATGAACCTTGAAAACATGCTAAATGAAAGAAACCAGTCACAAAAGATGACATATTGTATAATTTCATTTATATGAAATGTCCAGAATAAGCAAATGTATAGAGACAGAAAGTAGAAAGTAGTTTAGTGGTCATCTAAGGGTTGGGGAATGATGGGGATGAAAATGGAAAGTGACTGTTAATGAGTACATCATTTCTTTCAGGGGTGATTAAATACTCTAAAATCAATTGTGATAAGTGCACAACTCTGCAAATATACTAAAAGCTATTGCATTGTAAATGTTTAAATGAGTGAATTGTATGGGTAATAAACTATATCTCAATAAAGCTGTTACCAAAAAAAAAGGGCATTGGACCATTCTAGCAATGATGAACAATGCCTTAGTGACAGAGAGACAGGGATGGGTAAGACTCAGGCACTACTTCAGTGGATTCAGGTTGGATCCTGACTCCTTTTTGTCATAGGGAGGCCACTAATGGCATCCCATATGAAGCTTCCTCCTTCAACCCTTCTCCTTTTGTTTGGACTCCGAATGCATGACAGGAACCATTTTAAGTTGGCTCAAGAGAAAAGGGGATGATGTTATAAGGATATAATTCCATTTTACAACACCCTAGAGAAAGCTTACAATTAGGTTTCAGAAGGAGTCAAGAAACAGAACCTAGAAAACCATCAGGGTTCTAGAGAATCTTCTTCCTTTTCCTCTTCTACCTCCTCCTTCTCCTCCTCTCTTTCTTCAACATGACTTTCTCTGTTCTTGGTCCACAAGGTAGGGTTTTGGAATCTTTTAGCTCCCCTCTCACCCACTCTCAATGCAGCTACACACAGAAAATGAACTGGCTTCTCTCAGTCTCATTTCCCATTTGAAAGGATCAAGAATTTGATTGGCCTAGCTTGGGTCAATTATCTCCTTCTAGTCGAATTAGCTATGATATAGGGGTGGGATCATCATAAATGTCTTCTGGATGCCCACTTTGATGACTCTGAAAGCAGTTATGAGAAAGGGCGTTGGCTTGTGGATTGGGCAGACACTCAAAAGGGAGTCTAGCATGCTTAGGCAGTACTACTAACAACAATAATGATAATACAAATATTAATACCTATTGAGGATCTGCCTATCTTCCTATTGTGTCAGGTGCTTAACGTCCTTTAGTTCATTAAATCCTCAGCATCCTTTGAGGTAATATCATTAGTCCCATTTTACAGATGAAGACACTGATACTTAGAGAGGTTAAATCACTTTACCAATGTTTCACAGGGCTGCCTTTCGACTTCTATACCACACGGCCAATTCTCAGTGACCTGTTCTTCTAGCTTAGCTGAGCTCATCCCAGCCTGCAGCATTCTCTCATCACTGTGTGAAGACACAGGGCAATGGAGAGGACAACATTGGCAGTGGTTATTCTGGTTATCTATTTCCAACCTCTCTAAAATAGTGGCTTAAAATAATTTAGTATTATCTTCATAGCTCTGAGGATTGACTGGGCTCACCTGGGGTTTAACTTGGGGGTCTCTCATGCGATTGCTATCAGATAGTAGCCGGGGATGGAGTCATCTGAGGGCTTGACAGAAATGAATATCCAAAATATTAATAGTTACTTCACTCACATGCCTGGTGCCTCAGTGCTTTTCCATGTGGCTTTTCCATGTTTCCAGCAGAGGAGTCTGGACTTCTTGCATGGCAGCTCAGGGGTCCAAGAGGGAGTGCCCCAAGAGTGAGCATTCTGAGAGAGGAGGATGAAGGCTAGGCCTGGGATTGGCACAGCATCTCCATACATAGCAGTCAGAGAAGTCATAGGCAGTCCAGATGTTAGAGACCACACGCACACATATGAGCAGAGGAGTAGGAAAGGAATTAATAATGGAGGCCGTCTTTGGACTCAGCTACCACAGTAGTTAAGGAAGAAGAGGTAGAACTAGCATATGAGTAGGAAACTAATGAGTGTGGCAGGGTAAGGTCTTTTGAGATGAACACAGTCATGCATGTGGGGTTCCCACATCTGCCTTGGAGTGACACAGGGGTAAATTTCCCTTCATAATATTTCCTGTGAGCAATACTCAGTCCCTTAGGTAGAGATATTAGTTTTGTTCTCTGATTTCCAGCCTGCTTTTGAGCTTTCCTGTGGGAATAAATATCTCAAGACTATATAAAGCTAGGGCTTCAAGAGCTGGAATCACCTACTCAGTTCTCTGCCTGCAGATAAACCACAACAAAATCATAACATACGCATTTCAGTAGGGGTCTGACCTATTTTTAAAGACTTGAAGTAGAGGAGCTTCCACAGAACCCTTAGGAAATCAGTTCTGAGATACAATCATTTTTTTATATCTGACCTAAGGCCTCTGAACAGTGTGTCAGTCAGCCCTCTGAATCTGACTCTCTGTGTCTGGGAAACAAAGCACTCACATACTTCAAAAGGAAGTTATTTGGATGAACTAATGAATGGTTACAAAAGGCTTTGAAAATACAAATTGCTGCATAAATACTTAATGTCTATATAAATACTTTTGCCTCAGCCTGAGGGGGCTCAGGCTTTTTGAAAGATTTCAACCTTATGGAGTACCTGAATAGCAAAGATAAAGCTCCTGCTAAGTTAGGATAAAATGATTCTTGCCTCTATTATGTATATTATTTATTGCAAAGGCTTTTCGAAAATAGAAACATGGCAAATTTTAGAGAGAAAAAAAGATTTCATGGTTCCTTAGATTATAAGCTCTTTCAACCAGATCTGTGTTCAATACATGCTTTTAAAAACATACATAATTCACAGGTATTATTAGTGTTGAGAAATTATGTGCAAATGCCTTCTTGCATATGATGTTTTCTTTGAGAACTGAATAAATGGGAAAAAAAAATCAACATTGTATTTTTATATGATTTTTGTTTTTTCTTCCTTTTCTATTTTTAAGGCATTATATTAAAATGCAGGAGATGATTTGGAGTGTGCCTTATCAAAAATTATTTTTTTAAATACTTAGAAGTTGGAAAAAAATGTTTAGGGATTTATACCAGGTAAGATCTGCTTCTTTAAATGAACTGTCTTCATCCATCCTTTTCTGCTGATGAAGGTTAAAACAAGAAAGAGATATATCACACACACAACTGGAGCACATACTCATCCTACATCTCTGCTTTATGGCCTCCTTCCTCTGGAGTTATTGGAAGGTCAACAAAGATAGAGAATTATTTAGAATCTCAGATACACAGGGATTAAAGAGAGTATAGGCAAATAGAGGAGGCAGAGAATCCATGTGGGAGAATTGTTCAGGAAAAGAAGCTTCCTGATGGGGCCACCATGCTGCTCTTTGTGGTACCTTTATTAGTTGGGAGAGGATGCTTTGAGCTTCATGAAAGAGTAAGAGCAGGAAAGAGGGGAAGATGAACTGTTCTCCCTGAGGCTGAAACTGAGCCCAACTGACCTTCACATACTTTGAGCTTCTCTCTGAGGAAAGGAGGTCTGGTAAATCCTTTTATCCTTTTTATCCTTCCATCCCTTCCATAGTTGAGCCTCAAGTTGCTATCATCCAAGATGGTGGAAGAATAAATTAAGTGAATTGATGCAGCCTGCAATCAGATGAACAGTGTACTGTCTCTAGGAACTATTTTGGAGAGCTGTTTTGTAATTAACCTGAAAATGACATATTCAGATTTGATTAATCTCATGTGGTCAGTAGGTAAGCTTGAGTTGAAGATTATTGTTTTTTTGTTATCCGCAAAAGGCCCTTCTGTGTGATAGATTTGTAGGAGAATGTTGAAATAATAGAAGTGGCAAAAATGTTGATGAATGCCATGGTCAGAGATTTGGCTTAGTTTCATAAATAGAATGTATAAAATGTTCTACTATATTTAACATTAATAGATAGAGACATTGATTAAGGTTCATGTTTATGTATTATAAATTCCTATATCTAAGGATTTTATGTGCGTATATATAGTGATACATATATACACATATTTATCATTAAAAAGTCATCTAATTATTTAACCAGAAGGACTGGGTTTTCATTTGGTCCCTAACCCTGTTCTCTTAATTGATATACACAATAAATTCAGAGTTATAGATTATTTCTTATGGAATTGGTGGGTTACAGCTCAAACCCGAAGTTTAAAGATTTAATTTTCTGTTGTTCTTAATGAAATAACCAAAGCAGCAGCTCCTTGTGGCGAGATATGAAAAGTAGTGTATAGATACCTACTAAAACATTTGCAGACCTCCTCAGTTTTCTGTTTTTAATGTGATGAAAATTTGTACAAATAACAAAGAAAGAATGTCATAGTAACTAAAACATTTCCTATACATGTATTTTAGAGGGAAGCTAAATCAAAGGTCTTCAAAGAATTACTAGGGTTCTTTCTAGGAGGTTATTGACAAATATGTAGTTTGTCTCTGGAGTTTGTGCCTCTTTCACAGATTGGTGTATTTGTGATCCCACCGGCAGAATAAGTGTCTGTAATTCATTTCTCCTTGTTAACTAGTGTGCCTTTGTGTGGAGGATGATTGGCAGCAAGCTCGGCTGAGTCCCAACGGATGAGCTTGTTAGCAAAACCCTAGCATCCTATCTCTAATAAAGCATATCAGCAGTACATTTTGTCCTATCTATTAGCCTCTCTGTTTCTTTTTTTGTGAAAAGCTGAGTGTCCCTTTGAAGCAATGACAAATAAACCCCTGAACTGAAGTGCTAGGCTGCCTTACGGACAGCTGGATAGTAAATGTCACACCGTGTAGAGAATGCCTATTATCAGAGTGAGCCATTTGTTCCCGGCCTTTCAGTATCTTAATGTAATACAAAATTGCTAAATCAAGCCCCATGTCTGTGACAGAACATAATTAATGAGAAAGCAGGAGCCAATTCAACACTCTTTATTGGGACCTAATTGGCTCAGGCAACAGAGTTGTCACTCAACAAGAGACTTCCTTTAAAGCAATTTTGTTCTTGGTTGTATTACAGAGCCTATTAAATTGTCCCCTCCTTGATCACACAAAGAAGTATCTGCATGCAATAATTAGCTTTTCCAGGGGGAATTTTTTTTAACTCATGCGATACCGAATCATTTTAAAACTGTCTGAAAAAACAGCCAGGCCGTGGGGATGTGCTGCCACACTGAGCTGCACTGGAGGCTGTTTTCCAGTCTGCCGAGCCACCAGGCTGCAAAAGCTGAAGAGGAGCCCCAAGAAAAAGAGAAACGTGTTCAAATGTGGAGGGTGGGAGGATGGTAGAGGGAGTGGGTAGAGGAAATTACTTTGATGGGTAATCATAGCTCACGTCATAATCTACAGTTAAAAAGGGCAAAAAAGGAATGCCTATATGTACATATTTAAATATATGTTTAGTTTTTTGCAGTTCATACCCAATTCACTTAGGAATCAAAATTAATAGAGTAATGGCAGGGGTGGAGGTTGAACATATATAGACACCTGAATTGTCTGGAACAACATTAATCCATTCAACCATGCCTCGGAGTTTTGTGGGGCACACTCTCTCCAAACCAGCACAACTGCTTAATGACATGTGATTATCATTACAATCCAAAATTTCACTTTTGGGCATTATGTTCTCTCCCTTCCCCCTTACTTAACAAACTTCAAGATAGATTTATTCCTGGTGTTTATGTTATTGTTATAAAACTGTTTTTTCCCCCGTCAGAATATCACAGATTTCAAATAAACCTGTGCCTTCTCTTGACAAGTTTTAAGACAATGTGCCCTGCAATGACAAGACCATGGAGAACTAAGCTTGCAGTTTCCACTGGCATTTGCTTGGATTTGGGCAAAAAGGACTTGACTGACTAAGCTAGAGGAAAAGCAAATGGGAAAGTTGTAGGAAATATACTTTAAAACAAACAAATTAGGCAATAACTAGAATGCATTTAAAAACTGCAACAGTTGATATTAGGAAAAAATTATTAAAGGTTGATTTAAGTGACAGCACTTTGAACAGTCTAAATAAAGGCAAGTATGTGGTCCCTTTCTTGAAATAGCTGTCAATATCTCCTTCTGTGCCTTCAGAAACAATGCAAAGACTGTCTAGTTTACATGGCAGCAGCATTTGGTTGGATTTAGAGAGAGCGCGGCTTGCTTCGGCTTTGTTTCTTGCCTCAATGTGGAAGTGCCAGAACCTACGAAAGAAAGAAAAGAAGGCAAACCTCTAAATTAGAGGAGAGCTGTGCTGTTCTTGCCGCGTTGTGTGGTTTAGAGAAGGTTTGCAGCTGCTGAAATCCCAGGGCTGTGCCCCGGCTATGACTGCATTATGCGACAGGCGCTCAGAGTGTAGTGTTTTTTTTTTTTTTTAGATTTTCCAGCATTTGCCGACATATTAGCTGTATCAGTTAAATGTAATTTACTTGAGTATATAGAGAAATTATTTCATTTCCCACCCCCTCTCAAACCTACCTCTACAGATTGAGCAAAGTGGGATTCATGAACGCACTCTAAATGTTTGAAAAATATTAGTTGTTATTCCATAGGGTAATAGAAAATAAAACCAACAGCAATACAAAAATATTAGTCAATAATGTCCTTTCCCAGGTGACTCTTGAACCTTGTGAAAGCACACACTCTCAACAAAGATTTATTAGTCTAGTCGGGGAACACATGATAATGATAGCAAGAGCTGCCAGAATCTAATTTGCTTTAATTAATCATTTGCTTCATAACACGACGATTCTTCCCCCTCCCCCTCCCCCCTTTTTAACTGTCTAGATTATTTTAAAACACTAGATATTACACTGTGGATAGCTGATGAAACTGAAATTGAATGCTGTAAAAGTTAGATTAAAAATTCATTTAACAGTATAAACATTTCAGAGTGCAGGATGGTGCCGATTAGGTCAAGTGAGTATGGAGTGATGAAACAGTCATGGAGCTGAGAGAAAAAATATTGTCAGAGGGCACTCAAACAGCTGAATTTAGTCTAATTTAAATGTTATAGCAGACGAAAAAAATTGTTAACCAGAAATCCCATTATAATTACTCTTTGGTATTTTAGCAACACAGACTGGTAAGAAGTCAGAACTTAGGTTTAAACACATTTATTCATTGAACTGTACAAACAGTAGCTTCAGTTCTAACCGGAATTAATTCTCATGGTTAGACCAAGGGCCCCTGGTGGAGTGCTGAGGCTGATTCAAAGGCCACATTGCCTCGTTCTCTTAGGAGAATTAAATGGACTGTCTCAGATTCCAAGGATAGCCAAGACACCAGATATCCATCATGCCCTTCTGGGCAGCCCTGAGCAGGAAATGTTTCCTCCACACGTCTGACCTGGGAAGCAGCCAGCATCAGAGGACAGGAAACTGGGCTCAGCTGAATGTCAGCAGAGATGCTGGCCTTCAGGCCACGAGGGGGAGCCTGTGGACAGTCCCACTGCCAATGTGCTGCACAACCCCAGAGCCGTGCAGCCGGCTGGAGATGCTGAAGCTTTCCCAAGGGTTTGGAGAACAGCACTGTAGTATTACATGACCCTTGAAGCCCGCTGATGTGAATGCTTTTGTGTGACGGGCTGAGAGGAGCTGGAGGTAGGGAAACTGACATTTGTCTGGACTTAGGGACCAAGCAGAACACTTGTGTTCAGAGGTCTTTCGGCTTACTCCATTTCGCTGATGCCTTGATGGACAATTTCAGCACTTCCTTGTGTTTGTAAGCCTCCCCTACTACTTGATTGTCTGTATTAGATGGGATTTAGCTCAAATAAACATTCAGAATTCTTCAACAGCTCCCCATCAGCTGTATGATAAACTTCCTTTGGGTGTCACCTCAGGCCTTAGATGACTTGGCCCCTTCCTGTGTGTTTATCTCCAGCGTCTTTCCAGCTCCCCTGCCCATCTCTACCCAGCACTTTACTCACGATTAACGGTGTATACTTGCAATTCTCAATTATGTCCCTCTAACTTGCCTCAGCTTGAATGTGTCTCCTCAGATAAGCCTTCTTTGTTTGACTCCCTCAGACACACAGTGCTGACCTTACAAGGTTTATGTGAGGATTAAATGTTAATTTATGTAGCGTGAGGCTGAACCATAGAAGGCACTATGTAAGTGTTAGCTATTACTATTAAGTACTTCCTTACTATGCTGTCCCTATACTTTGTGTGACTCTCCCCCATATCAACCACATTATGATATTGCTTGTTCACATGTTCTTCTCCTCACTATACTATAATCCTCTTGAGGGTCATGTTTTTTCATCTCTGGATCCCCAGCCAAACACAATGTCTGGCTTCCATGTTGTAAGTGCTCAATTAATGTCTGTTGCATAAACTAGAGACTATTTGTTGTCAAGTATTCTGCAATTTGGTCACTGGTCAATTTTTAACAAGTATATAAGATCTTAAGTGTTTTTCAAAGAAGCAGACATTCATGTGGGTGCCTAACATTTTTTTTTCTCAAGCAGGTTTTCTGCTTTCAGAATCAATTCTAGAATTAGTTCTAGAAGTTCATAAGAAAATTAACATCATAACATTATAGTTCCATCTCTTTTTTTTAAAATACAAATAATATTCTCCAGGATAATCAATTCATTACCTAATTCATTAAAATTGATAATTGGTGAATTCAAGGTGTTTTCAAAAACATATCCATCCTCTAAGTATGAAACTTGGCTATCACTGACAATGTTCAAAGGCACCTCCCAAAATGAGTTCAATAGTGGCAGCAGGGATGGAGTAGACGTGTATTCTCTCACTGTGGTTCTGATAGAGAATGTACTCCTATACTCTATTTAACTTCTAAGTTCTTCACATAAACAAGCTATTCCATTTCCTTGTGTACTCTGTAGATCTCACCCCAAATATTAATACAATCAGTTACAACTGTAAGTGTGGAGTAATACAACATAGCCCACCTGGTAAGGTGAGAAAATGAGAGAGGTAAGAGTCCTATTCTGAACCTCAAGAAAGTTTCAGGCTGGAAGAATCACCTGATTTGGAATTTTGTAAGGAAAAAGACAGGGACATATCTTGCTTCATCAATAGTGAAAAGCTTTACAGACTTTTATGGTCAAAAAATCCAAAGTCATGCAGTTCTTTTCGATTCCCTGAGAAGTTGGGATGTCCACTGCAGCTCAAGGCATATCTTCACAATAGAGTCACAGCAAGTTTTGTGCTGAGAAGCAGGGAAGAATCATAGGGATTTTGGGGTCTTCTTGCAATTTGCATCCCTAAAATACCAGGAGAAATTACAAACTGGTAGTGATTTGATTGACTTTCAAACTCACTGAAGGGATGTGAGCAGAAAGAAATGCACTGTCATTTGCTTCATGCAGAATTTCTTAACACTCAAAATGGGGGCTGGAGGGTGGTGAGTAACTCCTGTGGTCCCACAGGGAGCATTGTAATCAAGGAGAGCTCTGAGCAGTGTTAGAAGAGTCTTTACATCCCCTCGAGCTTGCTGCAATATGCACTGGCAGAATTGGTTAAATGAGCCACCATACTCTGGTCAATATGAATAGGCTTGTAAGATGCTCAGTTTGATTTAATGGCCACCCATGGACTTCCATATGCAGAAGGGACTGTCACGTTTAGTCTGAATAAAGCTCTAAAAAAATCAACTACTGCATTTGGCATTGTAGCTGTATTTTAATGTCCTCTTCAGAATTCTCCGTTATAGTAACATCTCTGCAATCAGTCTAGCATAAAAAGGCCTGTTTATAATAAATTGGTCAGCCTCTTATGTGCCTATCTTTTCTGATGGGATAGAGAACGATAAGATTGTTCTTTGTAGACTAGGCTATAAGATTTTTAATATGACAAGTTGTATCTCTCCATTTGTACAAGTGATTTATTTCAGGTTTTTATTTCTGTTTTGAGTCTTTGTTTTTGTGTTATCTCATAATTGTCCTGGTGGGGGGAGGAGGCAAGTGGATTCTGCCCATGAATTGTAGGTCTTTGGGAGACACTTAAGTGAGATGTAGTTTATGAAGAAGCCAGTCATTGAAAAACAAAATTGTTCAGTTTTTTGCCACACTTTTAGTTAGGAGACTTATGTGACAGTTGTGAACTGTAGTGCCCTGGACAGAAAATGTTGGCAGAGGTAGAAGTGCGCCACTGATTTGTATGACTATTCTGAGGCAGAATAATCACACTGCCTTGTTAGTACATAATAATCACCCAGTGCAAAAGACCCTAGACCTCTGGAATCACTCAAAGTTTTCATTAGAGAATCAGCAGTCTTTTAGACTCACTCTGGTGTACCTCAATGTTGAAATTGCATATTACAGGTTATGCTCCTGTAAATAAAGGACATTTTGTTATGCCCACACTCAGCTGTGTTCCCTACTGTGATTTCTTTACTAGCCCCTGCTGTGACCTCTTGCCAAATACAATACATTATTGGTGAGCCTTTTTTGCCTGAACTTAATGTCTGTCCAGAAGACAAAAACACTGATTAGGTAGAAGGAGGATAAAAGTGCTTCAGGAACAGAGTGATTCTGGACCTCAGCTACAGACTGCAGCTAATTCATAAATGTCAACAGTCAAGAGGTAGGGAACCAGGACATCCTGTCTTGAGGGTGACTTCCCAGCCATCTCTGAGAAGCATGGATAGAACTGAAACTTGTAGATTGAGGTTAAAGAGGAAATGACCAAGCATGACCCTTCAGCTAAATTTATAGTGATTACTCTGGCTCAGTTTTAAAAGAGAATCAATTCTGAGACAACTTTTTGCCTTAATTTCTCTTGTTGGGTTCTATAAGAGACTTAAGGATGGCTAACTTTCAGAAATACCGGTGGGGTTATTAAAGAGCAGGCAGTTTCCCTAGACCTTGTTCCTATTTCTCAGTGCTTCTCCTCTTTACTCAAAGTGCTCAGAATAAGTAGCTCTTCCAGAGATACTAGTATTCTAAATTGTTGTGTGGATAAGAAAACTTTGTACTTTAAGAAAATTCTTTGCTTTAGTCATTTAGTGGCATGTAGACTTAGAACTCTATTGAGAGATGACAACTGAGAAACTTTTCATTATTAATTTTTTGGTGAGGCCAATCAATAAATATTCATAATGACATCAACAATGCACGATTTCATTTGAAGTTATTGTGGGTCCCACTTATAAACATCATCTCAAATGTTATTTACATTTTGCAGATAAGGAAATGGGGGTTCCGTAACTTGCCGAGGCCACTTTGTTGACAGTAGTTGAGAACAAGATTTTGAATTAGGCAATCCTGATGCTGCCACTTATTGGCTGCATGAGCTAGTTGCTATTAGCATTTTCATCTGATTTTGAGTCCAGTGTTTCTTCCATTTTACTGTGCTATCAACCTCAAATCATCAAGCCTTACTAATAAAGTAGAAAGAAAGGGAATGTGTTTTACTAAATACTTACCACAGGTAAATTAATTTTAAACTCTGTTCTGCAAAGAAACCCTAGTTTCTTGAGGGGCAAGGCTTAGCTTCTACACTACCAAAAGAGAAAGGAACTGTTTCATACCTCCTGTATTTGACTCATCATGGAGTGGTAATATTTCTGTTAAGTCAGAAACATCTAGAAGAAGAATCTGAAGATGACCAGTTTTAGGCAATCATACTTAACAGAGAGCCTGGACTTTGAAACACTATGTTTCCCTTTCTGCACTATTAGAGACCAGGAAAACTGCTGAATTGTGAAGTAAGCAAGGATTAAGAAATTGAATATGACCAATGTGTTCAGCTGTACCTTAGAGAACACATACAACACTCAACACACACATGCATACACATGCACACACAAAACAAAGCAAAACAAAGAGCAGTTGACTTTCAGTTCTATTCATCAAAAAGATCCATTTATAATTGTATTGTGCAGAGATCTGCAAGACTGAAGTCATACCTGAGGGAGGCCTGGGAATATGTTTGCACCACATTACTTGGACTGCATGATAATTGAGAGCCATTGTGGCTGAACACTTTATGAGTTTGTTTAATTTGTCACAGTAAATAAAGCTTTTCTGATGCAAGTTAATTAGCTCTCTTGTGTTACTGCACATCAAATGTAATTAACAACCAACTGCCAGTGTGGGGTTGCCCTTGTGTAACATGGTAATGGGGGAAAAACTTAACTGGGGCTGGATTAAGTAAGAGATTTACTGTTGAATCAATCACCCTTCTGTCTGCTTAAATTTGGACGGACTAGAATCTAGGGGGGAAAATATCAGGTCTCATAAAATATCAGCTGTTTAATATGATTTCATAAAAATCTTATGTATTATGCCAGGCTCACATTTGCGACCATATTAAGTAAATTCAGCTAAATAAATTTCCTACCACTGTTTAGAGTTCACTTCCTCCTTGGTTGGCATTGCCTATAAACCAACCCCTGCTTGGTCTTTCACTTCCAGTCACTTACCTTTCTTTAGCTTTGACATTTTATCTCTCCTGTGATAATAGCTCCTATAGCTAAGGCAGAAAGAATGTTATGAAATAATGATGAAGAAGGAATTTGTTCCAAAGGGCAGAAGAACATAATTGAAGAACCTATTCAGAGATGGGAATCATGCTTCCAAATTCACAGTGGCATTTTTGTGTACTTTATATTTTGGGAAATTATTCTGCCATACTTGTCCATTTTTTTTCTAGGCAAAGTTAACTCAAAGACATAAAACAGTCTTGACTTATATTCATTTTTGATCATGTGATTAGAAGAAAGTCATAAGGCAGAAACATCTTTAAAGGAACACAACAATGGTAGACTTGATATATTCCAAGTGTCTACTATTTACTTGCTCAAAGAAACCAACAATATAAGTTAAGAAGAAATAAATTTATAAAGGTATATAGCTTTACTAGAATAAACCTTTCCCTTCTCACCGCTACTGCCCCCTTCTCTGTAAGGACGAAAGACTCTAAGTAATGACACTCTTTCGTGGGGAGTAACACCTGGTTAGGAAGAAAAATTAAAGTGGGGTTTAAGTCCCAACTCAGCCTTCAACCAGCAATCTGACCACCTGAAGTGACTTACCTTCTTGGGACTCGGTTTCCTCATAAAAACAGGTATTAAATTGGGTAGTTTTGTGGTTGTCTTCTAGCTCTAAAGTTCTCTGATTATCTGATCTCTCTCATGCTTTTTCAGGAAATCTTTCTGGTTTCATCTCTTTTCACCTTGCCTGCCCCAGATCTCTGTTTTAGCAATGGAGGATGTGCAAGTCCAGCTACTTGGCAGCTAAAAGAAATGTACTTAGTGACAGCCAGCCCTTGCTCATTCACTCAACGAATATTTGTTAAACACTGTCTATAAATTAGGTTCTGGGCATCTGAGGATGAAAATGATATGGATAATCCTTCATATACATAACTGAAAATTATAAAACATGTAGTTGGCTTAATTAGTTAGATATTTCTACTTATATTATTTAAAATATTCCTAGGTATTTTATATAAGTATTATCCCTGGGTTTTTCTTTCTGTGCCCTACATATTCAATACGGTGAACCAGGAAAGCAGGCCTGAACTAAGGCAGAGGAAAGAAAATAAAGCTCCCTTTTATACTAGATCATGTCCTCTTGAGACGGCTCTTTTTGCTAGGAGTTGGCAAGAATACGCATCTTATTTTTCTTTGATTTGAGGATTCAGTGTGAAGGAGTGCCTTCCATGCTGAATTCACTTTTACTTTTTCAAAAATAATATTTTTATTAATTGTAAAAGTAATACATACTCATTGTAAAAAATGATAGTATAGAAATTTATGATAGAGAAAAAATTCAAGTACCCTGTTATCATACTTCCCAGAGATAATCCCTGTTAATATTTTGGTTTATATTCTTCTGTCTCTCTCTTTCTCTCTCTCTTTCTGTCTCTCTCTCTCCCCTCTCATATACTAATAAAAATATATTATGACTTTTCACACACATGGAATAATACAATTAATATTGAAACTTGATTTTTTTCGTATTATATTTTGACTCTCTTTCCATGTAGATTGATCTTATTCTTTTTAATTCTTAAGTTTTATTCCATTGACTGGACCTAAGTTTATTTAACCAATTACATAATTCATAACTAGTTGAGTTGTTTTCAGATATCTTACTATTATAAATAACAGGATAGTATTTGTAATAATATAATCATCACTGCAAAGAGTAGTAAATACTCATTAAGTACTTACTAGGTGGCAGGCACTTTATAGGCATTAGCATGTCATCTAATTCTCAAAGTAACCCTGCAGGTGAGGACACTGAAATCTAGACATGTTATGTAACTTGCTCAAGGTCACCTATTCAGCAAGTAGTGACACTGTAATTTTAACCCAAGTCTGTCTTATTTCAGAATTAGAGCTCAACACTAACTCAGCAAATATTTTGGTACACTTGCGTTAGTATACATGCATAATAAATTTATAAAGATAAAATTACTGCATCAAAGGATATGCAATATTTAAACTTAAACATGTACTTTTAAATTGCTCTGTAATTTTTTTTTGCCAGTTAGCACTCCCAGTTGTAGTAAACGAGAGTACTAGTTTCTCCATACTCTTGCTAACATTGTGTAGCATCATTTTTCCCCCAATATGATAGGCAAAACAATTTTATCTTAGTGTCATTTCAGTTTGCATTACTTTAACAACTTCACTCTTTTAGTAATAAAATGTATCTATTCAAATATCATTTTGTTATCAGTTATTGAAATATGGCTATAATTATCTATAATCTCTCTGTTTCAGAGAGGTTGCATGAAATTATCAGGTGAGTTTTTCATTTTCTTAATCATCATATATATCCAAACTCCTTGTTCTATTTCTATCCCCAGAGCATTTGGAATTCCTTCCTGGGATGAATATACCCAGGTACCATTCTATCAGCAAGTTCCCGTTATTCAGTCCAGGTCACAGTACTTGGGCAAAGTAACTGACAAGTAACTGACAAGAGAAGGATGGGAATAGGTCATTTAAAGTAGACTTTTTCTCACAAAAATAATGGTAGCTTTGAGAACAAAGAAAAGGCGACTTTAAAAAAAAAAAACAACAACAACATATTTTAAAAGAAAGCAGAAGGCTCAAGGGAAAGACCAAGAAAATAACTTTAAAAGAATAGATGGTCAGAATAATTTTGTTAAATAAAAATTTTAAAAATACTGCAGAAAATGTAAACTCGTATCTAGGATTTGATTAAAACCACAGCACAGATATTTGAAATGATGAATCTATACTGCAGCATTACACTGAGATGCATATACTCACTTATAGATGTAATTTCTAGAAATGAACACATATCACCTAAGGTTTTTCTAACTGAGTCATATTCTGGATGTATGGTAAAAGGATCCATTTTTACTTCATTAAGAAAAACAGGCTCATATTTCATATTTATTCTCTTTGAAAACTACTTGATGTTATGTCCTTGTGATCTGCAAAATTCTAGCTTTCCACGAGTGAAAACAAAAAGGAGTAAAATAATTATATCACGCAGTTTATTAGATACATTTAAAATGTAGACAGAAAGATGGGTAGTCAGACAATCTGATTATTGTACTAGCAGAACCTTTAAGGAATCTGAGACTAAGCAAATCTAAAAAGCATTAAGGAGGAGTACAACAATAGAGAGCATGAGACAGTCAAAGATAAGTGAAATGTGCAGCTTTGTTGGGTTCAGAATGGGAAGAGATAACTTTTTACAGACTACCCCTTTGTCAGAAAGCTCTTGCAGCAAAGCAAGCTTAAAAATGTATTATCTGCTACAAACTACACCTTAAAGAAAATAATTAATGCAATTTGGCTGTTCTATAACAGAACCATAATGTATTGTTGAAAGGGACCTGCTGAGGCAAAATGTAGTGTTGAAAATGTGCTGTTTCTTAATAATAAGAGGCTACCAACGTGAGCCCTGAAAAAAGTAGTCCTGGCCAATGATTAAGCTAACATTAACACCTTCTACTTACAAAAATTCAACTTTCCCCAAAATTATCTGGTTCTTTAATCTTACTACTTTTCCTGGCTTGGATATTTAGTTTTCAGGTAGGGAATTTAGAAACAAACAAGAAGTGAAGGAGGGAAGAAAATCTTGGGGAAACAGAGGCAGGAAATAGAATTTTGTTTTTCTTTCAGTAATCCTATCTTTTTTTAAAAAAAAAAAATAGTGCTATCCTGCATATCAAATCCTGTCGTGTCATGTGTCAGGATATGGCATAGTTAATGTCTTCAGAATGGGCACACCAGGAGAAAGAGGACCCTGGAATTAGACTTCCTGTTGGGGACGTACAGTTCCAGAAGGAACTCAGTTGCATGTGTGGGGAATGATTTAGCCTGGCCAGCAGAACAGGTTTCTGAAAGTTTTGGCAACAAATGGTAATTCAAATAAGAAGTCAACATTGGAGAGAGCTTCCAATATGAAGCCTGGTGAAAGGATGGTAAAATAAGACAATGGAAAATCCTGAATGCAGTTTGGAAGCCCAGGTGAGCAGGTGTTGGGAAGACTCTTGGCAGGGTGTGGCAGCACCCCAGCCACTGGACTCTGAATAAAGAATAGAATTCAGGCCCTCAGTAGAAAAACTTGCATGAAATGACCCTTGCACCAAGGAATATTATTTTCCTGGCATTGATAAGATTCCTATTTGGATAGTGGCTAAGTTGTCACCAAAGAAGAAAAACAAGGAAACAAGCATGAATTGTTGATTCTTCCAAAGTGGGTAGCAAAAACAGCAGCAGCAGCAAGTTGACGGTGCAAACTCTCATCTCCAATGTAACAGCACACAATTCCCTTGACAAGAGACAAAGCAACTGCTATGTTTAATGTGTCTTTACATGAGCAAATGATCTCTCATAATAATACTGCATCGTGCTGACAATCCTTTATGAATACAGCAGTATAATGCCGACAGTTAGCTAACAACAGAGCTGCCTGCCCAGATAGAAGGTTTGGAACTACACGGGAGGGACATATTCGACTCAAGGTAATTCTGGGGAAATGTGGAAAGGCTGACATCTGGACTGTCATGCAAAGCAAACACATTCTGAAACACAAGAGAAATGCCATCTGAGAGGTCCTGGTGAGGCTTCCAAATTGTCATCAAGAGATTGTTAAATTTTCGTAATTTTAATATGGAAGCAAAAAAGCTTGCTTCAGAGAAGTAGTGGGAGGGGACCAGTGCTTGAGATGAATGCATTTATTCATTTACTAAGTATTTCTTGACTATTTTCTGTAGACCAGGTACTGTTCTAGGTGACAGAGCTACAGACATGTGGAAATGGCCCCTGCCCTCAAAAGGGCTGTTATCTACATTTGGAGAGGGAATGGAGAGGGAAATAAGCCAACAATTACAATGTCCTATGATAAGAAGTAGGAATTAAGCACAGGTTGTAATGGGAGCTGAGATAGAGACCATCTAACTCTGTGTGTGTGTGTGTGTCTGTGAAGGACAGTGGTGTTGATAAGGGAAGCCTTCTGGGAGAAGGGGATTTTTGAATGAAATCTTATAGTATCAGGAAGGACAAGGCAGAGGAATAGGTGAGTGAGTGGATGGCTGAGCATTCTAATGGAGAGAATGATATGAGCAAAAACTCAGCTTTACAGAAGGGACACATGGAATCCAAGCACTGCCAGATCCCTTATTTTGGGGGCCTTCGTTAATATGAAATTAAGAACTGAGAGGTAAATTTCTTGGCAAGACAGAATCAGATTACACATAAAACATTTTCTGATATAAAACTGATTAGACCTTAGAGGAAGTTATTGGAGGACATTACGAGAATTCCTTCTTTGAAAAGTGTTGTATAGAAAGTGAGGTGGGCAGATATGGAAACTAATCAAGAGTTCTTTCAACTCTGGGATTTCACCTTGTTTCCAAAACTGACTCAAAGGAGTGGGAGAGATTAATGAAAGGGAAGGGCACTGAATGGAAGGTAATTGCAAAACATTAGAGGCAGGCTAACATTATGGGATCTTATACAGGAGTATTTCAGTGTCAAGGTAATGACTATGACATAATGGACTAAAATTATTTAGCAACCCTAAAGCATTTGAACTATTTAAAGTAAATTCTAACATACTATCCTTGCAATCTTTAGAAACAGAAACTTGCTCAAGTCAGAAAGCTGTGTTTCCTTTAGCACACTGAGGAAAACCTAGCTCATTAAGGACATTTAGTTTGCCTTCAGAGATAGATGCTGACCTCTAATACTGTCCTCAAATTATAGATTATCTTCAGCCATTCGTGATCTGGAAGGCTCAGATCCAGTCTGGGTATGGTAGCTCATTCATTAGTGGTAGCCAGGCTCATATCTGGTTCTCAGTTTAACCCACTACTTGTGTGCTAACTTTATCAAGCTTTTGCTTTGACATTTACATCCTGCAAATTACATGCAAAGTGTAAACAGAAATTTTTCTGTTCGACATGAAAATGTATATCCTGCTCAGTTTTCAAAGCACATTTCTGCATACCTTCTTTGTTTGTCACGTCCTACAGATTTTAGGAGAATCAATGCCACCAAACAGAATCAACAGCAGGGCTACCCTAAAAGAGAATATCACTCATTGGCATCTCCATCTGGAAACATGGGGAAAGCATAGGTAATCTCATAGAAATTATCAATTGTTAGAGTTGGGTAGGACGTTAGAAATTATCTAGTCTCTCATCCTCAGTTGGCAGATGGGGAGACTGAGGTCTTTGCTCAGAGCTCTATGATAATAATAGACTAGCATTTAGATTTTTTTGAGAGGTAGGCCAACACTTTTCTTCTAAGATATAGCATTTTATCTTTTATTCTTAACTATAATGCAGAATACTTCTATTATGGATCAGCTATTTTAGAAAATACTTTGAAAATATAAATGCCATAAAAATGTGTTATTTAAAAAAATCTATATAAGAAGAGATACATTGAATTAAAAATGCAAACCTTTTACTTACTAAAACCTCATATTTGATTGTGAATTTTATACAAGACTCCCAAAGTCCAACAGCCTCTGGAGTTTTTTCTTCCCCTCACATGATCCCATTGGAAAACTAGCAACCTGGTTAGCAACTCATCATGATAACTTGGTTAGCAAAGGCAATCGAACAAATCTGTGTCATTAATTATTTATGCATGTTGCTGAATACAGAGTGGTTCCATCTTTTTCTTGCTTTGCCCATGTGACAACCTCAAGAGACATATAGGAGTGTGTTATTAAATATTAACAGTTTTCTCATTATAGAGATGAGAAAACAATGTCTTCAGTAATTAAATGATTTGTCCAAAGTCATGGAGCTGGTACATAGCAGAGCTGAACTAGTTACACAGACATTGTCATTCCTGGTTGACTGTTCCTTTCAGCCCTACTAAATCATTATCATCATTATTATCATTATTATAGTCGTCATGATCATCATCACCATCATCATCATTATCATCATCGCAGCAACACTTTTCTTTTTCTAACTATTGTAACTTTTCCAAGACTGGCAGATTTCGATGTATAACAGCATCTCTCTCACCATTACCCCAATATACTGCTTTTATATTCCTAAAACATGCTTCTTGGTTGCCTAGCAAATTTAGCTATGAGTCTCCAGGAAAAACAACCACAACTAACGATATTTTAGGAGCCCCTACCTTACTATTGACTGCTCAATGGCAGTCAGCAGTAAGGTCGACATTTTAGTGTGTCTTCAAACCATACTTCCTAGAACATCTGAAGAAATTGCTGACTTGTTTTTGTCCCAAGTACAACACTGAAAATTTCAAAGGCAAAATAGCAACTCAAAATAATTGGCCTTATGCAACTATAGTCTTACCTTTGGTGGTTTCTCAGGGGCTCCTATCTCTCACTCTTTGGTTGTGTATCTCACAATGCCCTCTACACTTTCATGCAGTTTCCTATCTACTGGGAGGAAGAGAGGCTCAATGACTGGTCTAAGGCCATAAAGTTAGTAAGTGTCAAGTTGGGATTCAGGGCCCATGCAATTGTAAGTAAATAGTACAAGACATATGTAGCAATGTTAGATTTTAAATCCTTCAAACATTGGACCTAATTGCAACTATTAGTCATTCTAGCAGGTTGCCCTGGGAAATATTAAAAATAGTTCCAAAAGTGCTCTTTCCACGCTGTTCTCTAAGACCTACGACTTTAGTGGAAGGTGTATGTGTGGTGTACTGCATCTGACAGTGTTTAGTCATTACCATAGCAAAAGAATCTTTTAATGAAATAATTGCATCATGACACAATGCACATTTACATTTTGTTCTTATTTATTGATGTCTCAAAACTCATGACTATTAGTAATTCTTAGAACAGTCTTATAAAGATAACGTTGACACATTATGGCACACACTCTCAAAGGTGACCTTCTCTTTCAGTTTTCTGTTGGATGCAGGCCTGTCATTCAGAGTCCTGGTTTCACAGACTAGTCACGGTCATACATGACTGTGAAACTACTGATGATGATTTCTAACCCTGATTTTTCTATCTGGGTGACCTTGGGAAAGTCACTTACATTTGGGGGCCTCGCTTCCTTCTCATATAGGAAATACAGTGCTTTGCAAACTTCCTCTCTTCCAAGCACCTCTGGAGTTTCCAGGGGAATCAGCCTAGACCCCAGTTTGCTTTCAATGCTCTTTCTTGTGACTATTACCTCTGGACCTCTGATGATATTATTGCCTTTCCTCAAGCTGCCGCCCCTTCTGCTCATGTTGCTCACTACCTAGGGCCCATGTTCCCCCCTAGATTAGGACTTCCTATTGATTGGCTATTCATGCTGAGTCCTCATGGGACCACAAAAATTTAGAAGTCTTCACTGAAGCAAGGTGGCAGTGGCTGTCTTTTCTTGACATTGCTAGGGAAAGTGCACTGGGACGTTGTTTGACTCTCTCAGAGTCTAACGACACTAAATTCTTACTGAATTTAGTGACAAAACTCTCAGCTACTTTCCCACACAGCAACTTCCTCCCAAGTCATCTGCATGGTTGAGTTGCAATAGGTTTTGTCAGCAACCACCCCCTGAAGCTGTTGACCGTATTGACTGTGCTTCATTATTTGACTCCTTTCCCCTTTAGGATGAGTTTTTCAGTGTCCTCTTTTCTTCCTGCTCTTCTCAAATAAGGAGTTTGTTGGACCACTCCATCAGTTTGCCAGATGTGCTTGAACTCCATCATCTGAAACTATTTTGTCATTATCTTAGAAAAAGTCACAACGCAATAGTCCATGTGAATGGCTCCCCTAGAAAGTATATAACTTGTACAACACACGACAAAGCTCTAGTTAAGCCTAACCCACTAGTTCGCTAAACATGCTCAGACATGGCAGTAAAAGCAATGAATATTTCCTACCTATACAAGTATAAGCTATTGTAGCTATTATAAATATTCATTTGTAACCATGTCAAGGAATGTAGAGTCTTATTCCCTAGTTGATGGAGAAAGTCTTGATTGTATATGACTCAAATGGGTTCTGTCACTTTCCTCACATGGTGGGTAGATAAGAAGACATTTCAGTGCCCCTTAGCAACCTTGCAGTCTATAAATATAAAATTATGTGTGGATCCATGTAGTTAATCCAAGGGTATGAACCTGAAAAGGTCATCTTTACAAAAATAACACTGTAGGTCTATTTTCAGTAGTCCCAGGCTGAAAAAGCTTAAGTTCAATGACAAAAATTAGAAGAGAGCAAAATAATAAAAAGCATTGTAAAAATATTTTTTCATATGTTATGTAGATATATAAACATGTGCACATATATAAAGATTAACACTAGAGTTTCTCCTCTAAAGAACTAAAAAGTTATTGCTGCTTTAAAAAATAAGAACAAAAAAGCAAATGTGAAAACTTTTAAATTAAATTCTAACATTTTCAAACAAGTGCTGCCTGGGAGATCACACAAAGCATCCAAAGCCTAAATTGAATGTATGTTGGCAAGAGCATCTTCACATCTCTCTAAATAACTAGCTAATACAGTCAGTATTTTACACCTCATTGAGGCCTGGCACTTATTTGCAAAATGTTCCAGTCAATTGTCAACTAAAAAGAATGTAGAATTTCAATCTTTTGGGGAGGGAGGTGAGGGGAAACAGGCAAAAGTTTTCTTTTCTCCTAAAGAACACTGCATTGCAATGATGGAATTCTCTAGGGCCTGCCAAGACTGCTGTCAGGTGTAATCTAGCCCGTCAACATTTTTAGGAGAAAGGCACAATCAACACAGAACCAAAAGATGAACGAGATATTAAAGCACCCACCTTTAAGCTGTTATAATTAGGCATCTTGTCTTTTCTATTGAATAAGTTTTGGAGAAAGTCAAATGCAGATCATATAAGACACTCTGTATTATATCTTTTTCCTTATTCTTTTGCCAGGCCTCTGTTTATTTATATGACCAGAACAAAAGTTCATCTCTCATTCAACCTTTCATTTAATCATTTATTTATTTAAGAGCAAAGCAAGCGATAGCAAAAAAGTACTGGAAGCATAGCTGAGCAGTCAAGGAATATATAGTCTAATGGAGGGGAAAAGACATATACTGAAACTGAAAATACAGAATAGAAAGTAAGAAACATCATGAAAAAGAGCAAAGGTCTATAAGCATCCAAAAGAAGGATGGAGATTGGTGTCTTTCATTTTTTGAACCCAACTATGTTATAGGGATCATGCTTAATCTTTTATACATTAAATCCTTCAACAATCCTAGGTGGTAGGTATTATCCCCATTTTACAGATGGATTAAAATTGAAGCTTGGAGGCTATTACATTGGATTAGGGCCCCACAAAAAAAAATGGTAGGACTGATATTAGAACCCTCAGGTGACTCTGAGTCCAATTACTGGCAGGAGGGCTTTATGGAACATTTCATAGAAATGGAACATTTGCTCAGATCCTTGAGGATTCGTGTGAGATGTGGGAAAAGTTCATTTCATGAAGAAGAAATAGTGTTGGCCTTGAGGTTAAAGTTTGATTGGAGCCCAGGATAGGAGCAGAGAGTCTCCATCTACTGAATTAAGACTGTTAGCCAGTCTGTAAATTGAAATCTTAAAGTGGGGGAATCATTAAAAACAACACACATACATCCTTCATTTTAACATGAAATGTACAAGTATACACTTATTTGCCAATCTTTTATTGAAGAAGCAAATCATTTTCTTGAAGTATGATTCTGCTGATAGGAGGCCCTACCTATAATACGTCATTTTGTGCTGGTTTTATGTAAACTAGTTTGGTTTATTTAAAGTGGAGCAAAATTGGGAGATGAGAACAATCTTGAGTGCAATCTCCTGGATTTTTGTGATTTGTTTTCTCAATCTGTTACAGCCGTCCTGCCCATTCCTAATTTGACATCATTTTTTATTGGCTTTTGTTTCAAATCAAGCATATAACTTAGTTTTCATAGAAACAATTTTTTTTCCATCCTCATGCTTTATCACTTTTCATATTTAATTAAATCACATAATTGCAAGAACAAGTAAGATTGGCATAAATAGGTTTGGGCAAGCATACGACTAATTGGTGGGAGAAGGGCACAGACATACTGCAAACTTGCTAGCTGAGAGTATTTCATCAGCTGTGTGTTCACAGAGGTCATGTTTTATAGAAGGATCAAAGAGCATTGATCTGATGAGTCAATTAAATAGAAATATGTTAAGAGAATTCCTACTGCAATGGAAAAATAGGAGACAAGGTATATTTGGGTCCTATATTATAAGGCCCTGAATGTCAAGCTAAATAGGTTTATCATCACTGATTAGCCACTCTTGCCATCCCTATAATGCTGGAATCATTGTGCTCAGAGCTATGGATAAGAACGATCAATCTAGATAGTGCCTAGAGATATTTGGTTGAGAAAACAGTGACAAGAAATAAGGTAGTGGCAAGTGTGAAAGGAGAAGAGATGGATATGAGAGATATTTTGGATGTAGGATAAGTAGGACATGAGAGTGGGTCAGATGTGGGTGTAGTATTCAATGTACCTTACGTTTCTCGTAAAAGTTAATAAGAAGGAGTTTGCCACCTAGATATTATATGAAACTCCAGGGACTTACAAGTGCTTTTTAACTCTTTTCCGTTTAGCTTTTGTTGGTTTGCAAACCACCTAGGTGGTTGTGGTGGTATCTACTGTGGTAGCCCTCTGGAGAGATTGTATACATCACTGTGTGTACAACCTTTCCTGGATTTGGCACTACTGTGTATTATTTCCTTGTTGTTTCAGGTGTGTACTCTACTGTGTTGATCCCAAAATGTACTCTGGGTTTTTTGGACTTTTTGGCATTGTAGCATCTATGAAATCAGGATGCATCTTACAATGTCAATGCATCTTGACATACATCGTGGCATGTCAAAACTTCATCACTTGTATGTTTACCTTAGTGGTCAAAAAAATTACATTGTTTTATAATCAATAGCATCTTCTCTCCTCAATCACATCACAAGTGCCAGGGGCAATTCTCGGCCTTCTTTTCTTCTGCGTTCTTTTTAATGCCTTGCACAGTGCTGGGCATGTGGTACACCTTTAGGAAATACTTGACTTACTGTTAACTTCAGTTAGACTCATAGTCAGTTATGTAAGTCATACAGTACAGAAGCCTTCTGCAAAAAGCAGTCATATGTTGCTGTTTATGCTACTGCCATTTCCTCACTCTTCTCTGTCTTCTAAGGCCTCCCTTGTGCTGCTTGCTGGTTCCTCAAACCTTCCTGAGACAAGGCCAAAAAGAGCACTTTCATTTTGCAAGAGAAACCTGATGGGAACAAACTTCTCAGATTCATGAATAAAGCATCATATGATGACTTCAAAACTGTACTATTCTGAGTTTCAAGGAGACATTCAAAATCTCTTAAGGAGACTCTAAGAAATGTTCTCAGAAATCATAACGTAAGCAAGAATTGACTTAACTCAGTTGGCTTGATATTTTTAAAAAGTAGTATCTGTTGTTGATTAGATCTCATAATAAGAAAGCAATTTTTGAAGGGGACTATTTAATTTTTCTTCTGTTTCTGTTTTATTTGTGAATATGTTAATTATTAGACAGGAAAAAAATGAAGAGAGAAGAAGGAAATATTCCCTTAGTAAAGCCATCTAGATTCAAAAAAAATATTTTTAATAAAGTTGACTGTTTCCAAGAGGCACCATCGCTCAAACAGCTTGAGAGAAGGATCCAGAAGGGTTAAGAATACACACATTAGAAGGAACAGTCACCTTTACGCAAAGCAAGCTGGCATGTTAGAGCAGTATTCTAGGGAATATGGTCGAAATAAGTGTGGATTATCTGGCAATTACTTAAATTTTCCGATCAAAACATAGAAATTAATTTTCTTAGAAAAATTAATTGGTGATAGATATAGACTTTAAAATGTCATGTTGAGATAAATTGTTAATGGAAATATGGAGAACAAGAATTTTAAATTAAAAATATCTGCATTATCTATAAGATAGAAAGTGAAAAATAAGAATTTAGCACAATGTTTCCAGTTGGTAGTGAGGTTTTTGGAGTCTGAGGACCAAAAGAAAAACATTACAATGGGTGTGGTTTTGGTCTTCCTCTCTTATATAACAGAATGTAAATCATATTGGAAAACAAACTAAACCATATTAAAACAAGCAACTGTCCTGAAAAACAATCTATCCTGTGGGAGGTGTGAATATACCTTTCTTCATGGGTAGAGTCCATGTTGGCCTGTTAAAAAAAAATGGTAATAGAAATAAAGCCATAAAGATAAAATATTTCATGAAAAAATGTTCAATGGGGCCATAGTATGGCATTGAGTTAATAATAATTAAAAAAAGAGATTTTTTTATTGTTTATTTGGACAGCTTGATTTTGAATTGATTTTCCTAGAGTTATTAAAGATTGAGTAATGCTAAGAAATAAAAAAAAAAAAAATCAATGCCAATTCTTGATCAGTGCTACAAAGAGATGGTTTATTAACAAAGTTTTATTTCCAAAATATACTGCAGTGTTTCCTAAACTTGTTGCAGTATGAAATTATGTGGATATCTTTAAACAACATTGCTGTTTGGCTCCTACTCGCAGACATTTTGATTTAATCGGTATGGGATATGACCTTGAGCATCAGGTTTTTAAAAGCTATTTAGGTCATTCTAATGTGCAACCAAATTTGGGAACTACTGATGTACTGTATTGCCAGTGAAAACAAATATTACCTACTTTTTACTTTATTGACAAAAGAACTCTCACTATTCTCTGTGCCTCCAGAGAAATCTTTTGAAATTGAAACACGGACCCTTTGTAGCTCTAGAGAAATGTGTATAGAGGGGCACTTTTGCATGAGGGGATAGGAAATAAGTCATTGGCAGAAAGGGAGACTATTCTGAGAATGCAAGATTATGAGGCAGAGCTGAAGGATCTGATACATACTGAAGAAAGGATATTTCTCCATTTCACCTGGGTTTGGACTTTAATGAGGCCTCAAAATTTGCTTAAATTAATTTTCTATAAATTATATATTCATATTCAAATGTCAGTTCAAAATATATTAAAAGATAAATTTTGATGATTCACTATTTTGAATTATTTAAGCCATGGGGAATAATCAGAGGTCTATTTTCTGAAAGGGAAAAACACTTCAGACTGTTGATCATTGCAATCACTGTCTAGGCAGATATATATTATATCTTTGTTGTCTTTAATTTCGATGATTCTCTGAACTAAAACTTGTTGTAATACTACCCTTGATAATGGCCCTTTGGCTGGTTCTGTAATAAAAAGAGCGAGATAGTAATTTCAAGATGTATTTCCTACATGACTCTGCTTTTGTGACTTTATCGATCCCAACATTATCTGAACTCTTTGCCCCCTAGTTTTGGGATATCAGATGAGAAGGAGTTATTTTACTAACTCTTGGAGAATAACATCGATGAACTATTTTCATCCAATGCAGCATAAATTGTTTTGTCCACGGTGAATTACACCCAAAGAAGGCAGACTCTGATTACTGGTTATTAAGGTTTTTTTCCAGCCATATGTCTGAATGGAAACGTCTCAGATTTTCCTTTGGGTTTCAACAAAGTGTTTTCTCAAACGGCAGTGAAATGAGTTGATTGAAATGCCATAATAACAGTGGTGGTAGTAGATTATTACTGCTTCTTGATAAAACAGAGAAGTGGAGATATTTGAAATCCGGGTACATTTTGGGTAAAGGGGTTAGGCCTTGAAACCAAAGATCAAATTTGCTGTTAGCCTATCCAGGTTAATAATGAAAATCATTTGCTTGTTTGGAGTCTCTGCAGGTAGGTTATTAAGTTCCCATCTCTTGAGATATGCAAGAAACACCTCAGAATGTGAAAGAAAATGCCAGAGCAGCACTCCTCTTGGGTGATGTTTGTGTTGGCTGAGCTTATGGGGGAGGAAAATGTCTTCTTTTCCTGTTCAGTAGCATTCCCAATCCATTTGGGGTGATATTTAATGGGGCTGGTTATCATCCCAGAAATGCATAAGGGAGAATGCATTAGCCACAATTTGTCCTGCTAATGTTCTCTTCACTTATTCTAGTACAAGACACTGATGTATCCTAAAGAAGATCTCCCTGCTAGGCGTGCTGATCACAATGGAGTCGTTGGACTTCCTGAGGCACTGAAGTAACACTTCTGATAGCAATGTGATGTAATGGTTTTATTCCCAAATCTGAAGCCAAAAGAGTGTATCTAAAATTAATGAGGAACTTTTTGATAAAACAATACTTTAAAAGCAAAATTTTAGAGCCTTAGGCACCATGCAAACAGAGACTAAATACTATGATACGTATGTTACTTGACTCAATATCCAAAATTATGGACAAGAGTAATTTTTACCTTAATATTAGATTAACTCTATAATTGTTTTTTGTTTTCTTCCACATGTTTATTCCCAAATGTTTTATGTATATATGTGTATATATATATATACAACAAAATGATAAAATGTACATAACACAAAATTTACCATTTAACCATTTTTAAATGTACAGTTCTGTATATTCACATTGTTATGCAACCATTATCACTATAAATCCCAAGAACAATTTTACCTTCCCAAACTGAAACTCTGTACCTATTAACAGTGACTCTTCATTACATCTTCCCCCAATCTTTGATAACTATTATTTTATTTTTTGTCTATGGATTTGACTATTCTAGGTATCTCACATAGTGGAATTGTATAATATTTGTCCTTTTGTGTTATAAATTCTTGTTTAAGCATCTGATTTCATAAAATCATACAGTCATCACAATTTAGACCAGAAGGATATCAATAATGCCAACCTATTGTCATGGATAAGGAAGTTGGGAACTAGAAATTTAGCTAATTTGCTCTGCTGACTTCTAGCCCAGAATGCATTTTATCCAGGCTAAGATACTCCATTAAAACACCATATGTACCTATATCCACTGTAATGACATTTGGGCTAAGAAAATCTTTAACATCTCTCACCATCATCTCTCTATTGGTCCTATTTTTAGCTGCCTCTAAATAAATTGCCATTAATTAGAATGATGATGAAGATAGCTAATATTTATTGTCTGCTGACTACTTGACAAACTTAGTTCTAAGTGTCTGTGTGTGTGTGTGTGTGTGTGTGTGTATATATATATATATATAATATATATATCAGTTAGTCTACACAACATTTTATAAGGTAGATACTCCAATTATCCCTATTTATAAATGAACAAACTGAAATGTGAAAGGTGAGGTTGCTTCCAGTAGGTTGTACAGCTAGTAAGTGGTAGAGCCAGGACACTGAATGACAAAATTTATCTGATTGACATTTAATAAATAAAAATCAGTATGTTAAAATAAACTGGGTTTAGACAGTGTATTAAAATTAAGAAAATAACATGGAATTTCCATTTTTTACTTTTGATGATTATATTACTTTCATTGGTAATTCAATTCCTTAATACATAAAATGATCACTGCTTAACATAAATCAAGGATAATACTAAGTTGGTTAAATAATAGGGTTTACAGTAACATTCAAATGTATAAAAACTTTTTTAAGAATTATCTTTGATTCTCATCTACATTTATGAATCTGTATTGAATAGGTCAGCAGCTCCTCAGGCTATGATTTTCTATCCACTTTATATTGGTTGTATGCTTGATTTGCCCTTTAATAGAAGCCAAGTGTATCTTCTGTGTTTCAGCCTTAGAGTTCTCTTACTCCCATCTAACACTCTTAACAGGATGGGTCAATGGAATACCTGGCCAGTCAACAGAGGATAGCTGAACAATTTTCAGCCAGGAGGTTGGCAGAAGAGGTCATGGGTTATTCAGTGATTGACAAAAATATCTCTCCCTTAAGGATTCAAGTAATGGCTTCTTTCTCAGTCTTCCCTATCTCAGTGATTAGAATTCCATTAGTCACTTCCTCTCTGGCAGCTCAACTCCATACACAGAGTCTCCAAATACTGTAGATGCATTCTTTGTAACAAGTATTTGGAGTGTATACTGATGCAACAAAACAAATTGTCTTTTTGAAAAAATGTTATATTAAAGTTTCAATATAGTTAGTTTGGCAATGTAGAGGCTTTAGCCCCTAGGTATAAGACACTGAGTACACATATTTAATTTTTGTTTTTAGGACATTTGGTTAATTTATCATCAGTGAACATTGTTGGATCTTCTTTCTACTTATGATATTTGATTATGCATACTGGACTATCCTTTCTGTTTTTGGCACAATACTCACATTTTTAAAGACTAGTTGGTTTACTTGTAATTCTCTGCATTTGTTCTTTTCTGTATACATTAAACAGAAACAAGTACATATCTTATATACATATAAGCAGATATGTGATTAATGAAACAAAATGCCACACATATCCCTACTGTAGAGGAGCAGAACCAATAGGATATATATATATATATATATATATATATATATATGATTTGTTATAAGGAATTGACTCATACTTTGGAGTAAAAGTCTTTTAACCTCTAATCTTAGGGAAAAGTTTTTTTCTTACTCTAAACATTTGCTTTAGGACTGGATTAGCGCAGGACCAGAAGGAAGATATGGTGTTCACATTGAGGTTCTCTAGAAATTAGCCTAGTGCCTGAAACAGATAATCACTGAACAGAACTTTTAGATTCTCAATTTCTACTGCTTATTTTCATCCTGTTACTCATGGTTATGTCACCTGGCTCTCTCCCAGGCATCCCTGCATCTCCTATTTCACAATTACTTCCTTCAAAATACACTTGCCTGGTGACTATATCCCCCACTTAGTCATCATAATTTTTATATAATGTATATATTGTTTGTAATGTGTCATTTTCCTTTATATTGTTACATTGTAAACATGCTGTGTTAAAATATGTTAAATTGGTTTAAACAAGTTTCCTTTTTAGATGCCTTTAATTTAGCTCAGATTGGTCTAAATCCATGAAGAACCATATATTAAACACTCTTGAATAGGTTCTATGAAAAGAAACTTAATTTATGATGTTTAGAATTATACATTATACAGTTTCTTTATTTTTTGCTCAGTTCATCATGCTGTGAAAATTCATGAATATTTAACTATTAAATGAAATGCAAAATTTTCATTATCATTTTATTGAAAACTTGACATCTTAAAATACCATACATACCATTAGTATTCTAATGCATTGTCACCTTATTGAAAAATGCTGCTAAAAAACAATACAGCCATTCAGAAAAAAAAATTTTGTCCGCCCAAGGCTATTAACTATAGTTCTACACATACATTAGTGACAAATAAGTGAAGCAGCCAATGCTCACAAAAGATGTCACTAAAATGCTAGGAAACAACTGTAACCATAGAAACCATCTCACACTGCAATCTGAACATCTTTTGTCAGTGTGTGACTAGAAATGAGATGCTTAAAATCATTAGACTATCAAAAAATCTGAACATCTCTCCATTGAAATTTACATATTTAAATATTTTGAAACCTGCAAAAACTTCAACATGATACTTCTATAAAATATTGTTTCAGCTCCTAGCCCTCAACTATCAGTTTAGATATAACAACAAAAATTATACATGAAGACTTACAATTTTCCCCCCTCTTTCTTTAGGCTCCATGCATTGTCTGAGGAGCCTAAACAAACACCCCGGAGAACAGAGGTTAGCTGTGAGGGCTGTCTACCTTCCTGCTCTAATCTTCACAATGGTGCCATTCTTCACCTTTCCTTTCTCTCTTGAACAATCACTGGCTTAAATTGTACCTATTCCAGCAAGACAGGTTTGCAGGTTTCATAAGCCTTCATGACAGTAAGTGCAAAATTGTCTTAGATAATGAGATATTTAAATAAAGGATTTGACAAATCCAGTGTAGGAGAGCGTGAGTTTGGATGAATGTGGAACAGCCTCTGCAACCTTGGATATGGAACTGAATTTTTTCCCTTGTCTTCATCTTCTCAGAAACTCCTGAAAGGTCTGGTTATTTAGCTGAATGCTCTGTGTTTAAGGGGCAGTGGAAGCCATTTTCCTTGAAACCTCTATTTGAAACTAAAGGTTAAGAAGCTCCCTGAGCAACCTGGATTATTGAGACTTTAAGGTTTCTAATTTGCTCTCCCTACCTCCTTCAATCATCATTCTAAAAACATTTATGGGACACCCACAATGTGGTAGGCACCGTTCTAGGCACATGGGACACATCAGTAAATACAGCAAGGTTCACTGTCTGCGGAGCTTACATCTTAGCAGGAAGAGGCAAGTAGGAAACAATTATCAGAACAAGTACACCAGAAGTCGATAGTGCGGTATATTTTGAGCACTTACCACATGCCAGTCACCATTCTAGGCTTTTGGGATCCAGCACTGGACAAGATAGGCATGCCCCTGGCTCTTCTGGGACTCTTATTCTTGAGGAATCATAAGGAAATATTTAGCAAAGCCATGAATGCATAGAAACAGTACTTAGTCTCTGAGACTTTATTTTTGGGATCATGGGTAGGGGGTAGCTCCAGCTACCTATATTATTAGCAGTCAACATGACATAAATAAAGAAGTTCCATGGAGCAATTCTCAGTGGTTGACCATGTGTCTGAAATACACTGTCCAGTTCCCTATTCTTTTCTTCCCATGGTATTTTTTTTCCCTGATTTCCAAATATTCTTTGCTTTAGAAAATGAAACCCCTATCCTTCATGAAGAATTAATTTCTATTTTCCCACTACCAAATAACAATGGCTTTTTTACATAAATTTCTATAAATAGAGCTTATCAGAGAGTTAATAATGAATATGTAATATGGGAAATATACATCTATATACATAGAGATATATATGTGAAATACACACACACCATCTTTTTGAATACTTACTGTGTGCTGAGCACCATTTAAAAATATCACCCACGTTCTCATTTAAGCCTTAAGAGAGCTTGTTGAGACAGGCATTATGATCTTTATTTTTCAGGTAGGAAATCTGAGAATTAGAGCAGGATAATAACCGGCCAAAGGATACATAGCTAGTGATTGGTATTGCTGGGACTTGAACACGAACCCGTCAGACTTCAAAGTCTGTGCTTTCAATAACCATTTTGAACCAGGTAGGGAGATAGATCCTTCTCCCCTACCCACCATGTGCCGCAGAGAGGACACTCCTTGGGGACAAGGCCTGTACTTTGTCATAGTGGTTGTGGAGCTTCTTTTACTCTCCTGTGGGTGGCTCCTTTCTACTCACCACATTTCAATCTCTTCTCTACACAGCTGTCTAGCCTCTGTGAACCTCAGTATCCATAATGTTCATCTGCAGCTAAACACACAGGGCTGGGGGGTAAGGGTCAGGCCAATGGAGGAACATTTCTCCAGATTGTTTAATAATGACATCCTGTACACAAATATTTAGAATCTTAAAGTTGTAAGGGACCATGAGGATATCTAACTCTTTCATTTTTTTTTTTTTTTTTTTGAGACAGAGTCTCACTCTGTTGCCCTGGCTAGAGTGAGTACCGTGGCGTTAGCCTAGCTCACAGCAACCTCAAACTCCTGGGCTCAAGCGATCCTCCTGCCTCAGCCTCCCGAGTAGCTGGGACTACAGGCATGTGCCACCATTCCTGGCTAATTTTTCCTATATATTTTTAGTTGTCCAGATAATTTCTTTGTATTTTTTTAGTAGAGACGGGGTCTTGCTCTTGCTCAGGCTGGTCTCAAACTCCTGAGCTCAAACAATCCACCCGCCTCGGCCTTCCAGAGTGCTAGGATTACAGGCGTGAGCCACCGGCCTAACTCTTTCATTTTATTGATGAGTAAATACATGGAGATTTAGAGTCGACATGAATTGCTTATTTCAGTAGTCAGTTAGCTGCAGAGCCAGGTTTGAATCCAGGAATTGTCTCCCAAGCATGTACTCTTTTAAGAATAAACTGGCTCCTCTGCATGTTTCATGTGTGTGTATGTGTGTGTGTGCAAATACGCACATACTACCAGCACAAACACATGTGCATATGTACTCTCTGTACATACTCCATATATATGGAGAGTTCTCTGCATGTTAAATTTGATTTCCACTATGAATTTTACTTCTGGAATATCAACTTTATTTCTCATCTAATTTCTTTTCCAATTGTTTAAACTGCCAACTACAATGTCACAAGCAACCTTGACTCATGGGAGGGCACCAGAGGAGGAACCACAGAAATGACTTCGTGTCTCACTCACCGAGGCCTTCACTTCTCCCCACCCACTCAGTTCCTCCTACACAGCTGACACTGTCTTACACTTTGAACCATTGCTAACTCCTATGTTGAGAAACAGTGCTATGCAGATTCATTTGAGAGTCTGAATTCATTAGTGTTTTCTAATCTGCATATTATGTATGCATACGTGTATACATAGCATGCGTATAGATAAAATATGCGTCCAGTATGAAGGCCCACACATGGAATTCTCTCTTTTTTGAAGTATAAATAGGCTATGAAATAGTTACTATACCTTTTCAGATAATAGAGAAGACCATGCTACTGAGTTTTAAAAAAGGTCTTAGTAAGTGAACAAAATGACAAAATTTTAATAAAAATGGTACAGCAACTTACTCTTTGCCCTGATAATCAAGAGTAGGTTTCAGTTCCATGCCTCAATCACCACAATGATATGGAATCTAAAATGTAAGTGGTTTTTGTCCACATTGCAATCTAATATCCAGCTGTTTGCTTTCTTCCAGCATCCTGCTGCCCACCCCGCCTCTCCCTGAGAGCAGGAAGCACTATTTATCATTCTTTTGCTCATTATTGAACTGGATTCTTCTCTGTGCCACAGCCCCCCCAGGCAGGGGGGAACCTGCTAGGGAGACCACCCAGGATTCCAGCGATAAGTGGTCAGTCTGAATGCAGGTGCTTGGTCTCCTGCTCAGGTTTCTGTTAAGACCCATTAGCTGTGCCTGCTTTGGGCACTTAAGAGTATTAACTCCTTCATTCCCAACCCTTCTGGAGACTGGAGCATTTTTTAGTGTTCCAGGAGAATTACTGCTACTATTGGAGAGTCCTGGGGACCAGCAGCTCTGGTTCTGAAGAGAGAACACCACTGGAAAAGGCACAGGCTGGGATCCAAGCCAGGAACAACAAATTCCAGCCGGCACTCTTAGCACACTAGGAAGTGCTCTGAATAATGGAATTGAAGATCAAGCTGTTTTCAGAGGCTTTTGGAAGACTCCTATGAGATCACAGCAGCTTCCCCATCAGTTTTCCAATGATTAAAAATTGATCATTACAACTTTATTCCTTTTTCTTAAGATTTTATCACCTATAAGAATGCAAATATCCCTGGGAGGGTCAACATATTAAGCCTTATGAATTAAGTACACCTTTGAAAGAGAGAGCTGGCCAGACTTATCCAAAAGTTTTGATAGAAGAGGTGAAAGCTCAAGGAGAAGGGGATGAATAAGGGCAGGTGGAGATATCAGCAATAGGGGGAAAGGAGGAAGGAAGGGAGGCTGGATTTGCTGAAAACACTTCTCAGTATTAGTAAAGGATTTTAGCATGGGAGTAGGGGGGGGAAGGAAGAGAGAGAGAAAGAGAGAGTCCAGAAGTCAGAAACTAATCAGAGACTGGTAAGACATGAGATAGATTTGCTTTAAATACAAAGCACTGGGCAGAAAAGCAATGATGATTTTTGTAGAGCAGGCACCAAGGGAAGAAAGAAGTTGATGTCATCACAGTAAAATTCTGGTTAGTAGTGCAGGTAGAAATCAATATTTTTGTTTTAAATCATCCAATTTCTTTGTTGGCATCTTCTTTTTTTCCACTAACATCTTCAGGGATGTGTGCATGAAGCATGAAAACTAAGTAAATATTTATAGAATTGAAATTGAAATGCTGCTAAACAATTTATCTTAAGCCTATTCAGACAATATTACTCCTCTGACAAGTAGGTCCAGGAAATTCTAATCCACAGTTGAACAAAAGCAAGGCTCTTTTCACTGGGTTTACCACCTTGTACCTGTCAGTAATCCCTCCCCACCACAGAGGATGTTGCTATCTCCTGCGTAGTTATGAACCTCTACATAGCCCATTGTCTCATATGACATTCTGTTCCTTCTGGCCTTCAGGTTTACTTTTCAGATTTAGTGTCTTCTGTTAGACTTTTCTCAACTGATAAAAACTAACCATTGTTAGCACTGGGTCATAACACTTCCTTACAAAAGTTCTGAACCTAGCGCCTGAATGGGATGTTGATTGCTACAGAGAGATTTAAGAGATAAGGTCTAGACTGTAGGAAGGAGATTTTCTGATGAAATGAATGAGGTGGCTAGCTTTTAGAAAGGAGATTGCTGACACCAAGGTTCCTGACTTGAAGAACTGATGGAAGCTTTCACCTAAGGTGACAGAAACAGGGACTTAGGGGTAGGGTATCATTAAGACGTAATTGAAGCATATTAAGAGTCATTTGGGCATTCTATAGTAACTACTGAAACAATACTCTAATATATGCCAGGACCTATCTCTAAGTTTTGGTTCTAGTGCAACCCGAAGGAATTATTTACAAAAATGACCGTATCTCTTATTTTTCTTCCTTAAGATTTGCATTTTCCATTTGTGTCCACTCCTGGGAGTTTACCTATAGAGGTATAGGTCTGAATTCCATATCCAATCAGGATAAACTGATTGGTTTCTGCAATGCTGCCTCTAATTCTCACTGCTACACAGTGTGGCTGTTAACAAGCCCCACATAAACTGTAGTAATGGTGATCCTTATTGGCCAAGCCCTTTCACCAGCCCCTATGGTCCTTGGCTTGAGGATGGTCATCTCAGAGGGAGGATGAATGGTTAACCTTAGCTAAAATGTCCAGGATCATCTTGGATCATTCCAGAATCATGGCTCTTTTGTATCATCCCAGAGTCACAGGTATCCCCCAAAGCACTCAAAACCCCAGGCCCACTGCATTGAAGATATTTAGTCAGCTCCTCCTGCCAAGCTGAAATACCTGTCCCTCTGCTTTAAGGATCTGTCCTGAGGAGTTGGGCAAGTTTTCCTTCTTAACCCTTGAAACACAAAAGATCTCCTATGTCCCCTTCTTGGAAAATAAAGCTAAAAGTCTGGTTTCCCATGAGTAACTCCAATCCTACCCACTTTAGTCACTTCTAAAGTTGGGAGGCGGAGCTAAATATTGTGGCTCAGAGGGAAATTATGCTTGTAAGAATTATCAAGGAAACTTTTCAGCATCTCTTCCTACAGTAGCTTAGGAAAAAAGTCCAAATTTCAACAGACCATACCTCTACTTTAGATACTTCTGGAAGCAATTTTGTAAAGACTACCTTGAAATCCCTTTGGTGGCACTTGTGTCTAAAACAAATTTAAAGTGCTTCTGTAAGCATGGTGCAAGCCGGGGCTTCTCTATTTTATTGGCTCTTTATAAGAATGCCTGACAGAATATTTTAGGTGAAAGAGAGTTAGAGATTATTCAATCCAGGATAAGTCTAGCAAATAGACTTGACTTTAGAGTAACTCCAATTTCCTCTTCCAAGTCAGGCATCACTAATCAATCATAGAACTCTTTCTGGATAAACTCTTATTAACCTTGCAATCCTTCCTGATTTAACACTCCAGGAAGATATTCCCCATTGGTCAGAATTAGTAAGCAAAATGAAGCTCATTTGCCACCCAGGTCTAGCCTGACCTCTTTTTAGTGAATAAGAGAGAAGAAGAAAAGAAGGAAGAAAGGAAGGAAGGAAGGAAGGAAGGAAAAGGGGAAGGGCCTTGTCAAAATATAGCTAGTAATTACAAGAGTCAGATTTACTTGTCCCAGGCTTTTTTGGGAATCATTGAGAGAGCAATGTGTTATGCCAATCTTCAGCATTTTATTAATTAATATTCATAGTTTTTTCTTCACAGAGCTTATATTGTAAAATAAATTCCTCTTAGAAAGCAACCCCGTGAGATAAGTTACAGACAGCACTGTCTCATATGGTGGATCTGAACCCCATTAGAATGAGAGGAAATTTGTAGCCCTTTAATTACCAAGCAACTTTTGTATCTATCCCACCGGAAGCAGAGCTAACAATCCCACAGACTCATTTATAAGATAAGAAGTGATGGTGTGACTGGGTTGCAGTTTTAAATGTTCTTGAGTGCCTAAATACCAAATGGACTCAACTCTAAACTTTTCGCTCTCACTCCCAATAGGGAGGCTGAAAGCAGGTCAAGTGTGTGGGCTCATCATTCAGCTATTTTGGAATAAATGGTCCACTTAGGCTGGGTCTACATAATGCCACATCAACTCATTGAAAAATGAAAAATTAGGTCAACCACCTAGCTATTTTGATACCCAAGGAAAAATCATCAGTGTAACCATTTTGAGTTTTAGGCATAAACCACTGAAATCCATTATGTGTGTCATGTATAGACAACAAATACTATCAAGATCCTTGATCCGATAATAATAATACATGACATTTAATGAGTGCTTTCATATGCTTCACAAAATGCTAAGTCTTAGAGCATTAAATATATCTTATTTAACCCTCACAATAACCCTATGAGGTAAAGACTATTTTCTCCTTTTCAGAAGTGAGGAATAAGATACATATTTATCTTTCTTCTTTATTAAAAATATGGATTATATATTTAATAAAAATAAATATTCTTTTCTGCTGTGGTTCCACATAAGCCTGAGGGATTTCTATTACAAAATGGATCAAATAAAAAGGTCTTGTCATGCACTGCCATTGTTTTGATTTCTAGAGTTCTTCACAGTAAAAAGTGAATTTAGAAAAATAACCTAGATATATAGAATACTGAGATCACTCAGGAGAATTGAGACCTTGGTAGAGTTAGGACTCTTTATCTTGTGTCTTCCATTTCCTGACATCCCATAATGTCTTGAGGCCACATTAACAGCATTTAGACCTTGTTTGTGTTTCATCCTTTCATCCAGCTCCAACCTAGAGGAGCTGTGCAGTGATGAATTCAGGAGGAATACAGAGAGGGACTGTTCAGATGTTCCACCTGCCAAGATCGTCCATAAAAGGTGCATAATCCAGGAAAATTATACTACTTATTGCCAACTCTTTAACATTTTTTAATACGCATGAAATGACAAAACTATACAAGAAAGAGGGAAATCTTGAAGGGAAAATGAAGTCAGAAGTAGTCAGTCAATAAGCGATTTAAGAGGAGGGACGTGTAAGGGAGAGATGAAAGTAGGCACTATCCTTTCACCTTGGTGATAATAGAAGAGGTGGTACGTTGATTGTGAGTATGTAGTTGAGTCTCAAGTCATTTTCATATCTGAGAATAAACTTCATCTTTAACTAGTTGCCTCCTTGAGTCAGTAACAAGTCCTGATAGATGTCCTTCCAAAGTTTAGAGATAATAGCTGAGCACTGCCTGTATCCCCAACTCTGTACTTTGGACACAGATACATCTACATGACAAGTTTCTTCCTTGGTCAGGGCATGGAGCCAGTGCTGTGAGCAGAGACTTGGGTTAACACATAAGGCTTATATGAGAATGCACATAAAGCCATCTGTTTAAGCCTGTGCCTTGGACATGGGGGTGCGGATAGAGGTAGGTGTGTGTGCATGCACGGAGACATTCTCAGGGCCAGAAGATGCAAGTGAAAGAGAAGAAAGAGCAGGTACACAGCACAGAAAGTGGAAATACCACGGGAGGTAGAAACTAGAGAAGACTCTTTTGACATAGCGGTTGATGCCTAAGAAATATTTGCAAGGAGAGTTTTTGGCTTGGGGAAACGATGTTTGGCCAGGGGAGAGAGATAAAAAGTCTTTTGTTTTTAAAGATGGGGTCTCACTGTGTTGCCCAGGCTGAACTTGAACTCCTGGGCTCAATTGATCCTCCCACCTCAGCCTCCTGAGTAGCTAGGACCTATTTTTTTTTTCCTTTCCATATCAAACCAACTCCCTAGCAGTCTGAGAGATGCAGAAGGCATTGCCCACAGTATGGGTTTCTCCAGACTTTTGGAAAATCTTGGCTTTCAGCTGCCTGTCATGGAAAGGCCAGGGATCAAATTGTATCAGCAAGATAAGAATGATGAATGCAAACCTGGATGTTTAAAACTCAGATGCAAATTATTGTCTTGATGCAGATTAACCATCCTGAAAGTAGAGAGGGCTGCTGACACCAGCCTGTTTAAAGAATTGTACCTCAACAGACAGTTTGTTTCAAGTGCAATTGTGATTAATTTGCTAAGAGATTTAGACCCTGGCTAATGGAAAAAATAAAAAAAAAAATTGGACAGGAGGTACAAGTAAGGTTATCAAATAAACATGTCTTAAGTGCTTTTTCACTTAAAAAGTAGCTCTATGATCTATATATTGACTTAACTTGGCTTGGTTAACTTTGACAAATATTGACATCATCTTTGACTCACTGATGCTATACGAACCTGAAGTTTTTCCATCATGGACTCATGTTCTTTTTGGTGAGATAAATGTTCTTTTTTGGTAGTCCCCACTCAGCTCCCTTTTCTCTAGCCTTTTATTCTATTCACTATTTTTCTAAGCATGAAGTTCAACCACTGGAGATTTCACTGACATCCAACTGCAATCATAGTCATTGGAGGATAGAAATAATTAAACTAGATTATATTCATACTTCATATCTTTTTATAACTTCATATACTTTAATACACCCACAGCGACAGGTAAAAGTGAGTCAAGATTCCATAAAGAGACATTTCACCTTGTGTCTAATTGAAAATGCAAAATAAGAAGTGAGTTTTAGCAGTCAAACCACATTGGAACAGAGGCCCTGGCGTATGAATGAGTTTACTCCTTAGAAAAATGCATAAGCAAAGCTGTTGTTTTATATTGTAAAATCTATTTCCTTGTATTTTTGTTGGGGGTGGGGGAAGGGAAAGGATATTTACTATTTGTGTGAGCTTGGACAAGTCTCTCAATGTTCTGGGCTTGAGTTTTCTCATCTCTGAAATGAGGAGATTGGATTAGTTTATGTTAGTATCTCCTCTGGTTTTAAAATTCCATGATTCAGTCCTCAATCCTAGAAATCACAGAGATTCTACATAAAAGCAGAGTGCCCTGGAAGGCAGGAAGGAAAATTTTTAGAAGATGCCCCAACTTAATTTATGTTTATTATTTTTCTTATTCTGTTATAGTGTTTGGAATGTACATGTCTATGAGGAGCAGCATCGCTTTCCCTTGGACAGAGGTTGATAAAATTCTCATCCTTTATTCTAGTTTCCTAAGTAGCATGGCACATGACATGTGAGGAGATTTTACATTTCACAATCATGTTATCCTAAAGGGAGCCTAGTTACCTTAGTGTGTGTTTTTGAGCAGAGGGAGTGAGAAGTATGTGAGTTTAGAGTGCTTGGCAAACAGGAAGGCCAGCTCATGAAGAATCTTATATGCTATCAGAGGGTGGTTTGATCTCCTGGCACTTTATTATGAAGATGATGAAAAGCCATCAGTACCTTTGAATGAGGGGAGGGTGGTGATAAAGAAATTATCTGATTTGTGTTTTAGAGAGAAAACTTTGGCATAAAGTAGAAAATGAATGGGTGTGGGGATAGCCCACAATCAGTGTGACCAGTTAAGATGCTATGGACATAGCCCAGGCAGAAGATGAAAAGGAACCTAAAGTAGGACCAGAGGCGATCTAGAGAGGAGAGTGAACACAATAGTAATTTAGTGAGGAGAATCACCAGTTTTTAGTTGTTTCATGCATATGAAAGTTTAGGGAAACAGGGAAGTCGAAGTTGACCCTCAGGTTTCCGTCTTGGGAAACTGGGGAGACGGTTTGAGTAGAGAAAACAATGAACTAAATATTATGCTTGGAGAATGAAAATATATCAGGGATGGCCAAAGGAGAGGAGTAGAGGGAGGAGGGAAATGTTGAATTTAGAGCAGAGGGAGAAAAAGGAATCCAGCAAGAGAAGTTGGAAACCTTATGGAAAAGACTGGGGTTGCTTGTCACTTGCTGCCCTTGGCTTGCTCAGCTGATTGAAAAGACACTTGTTCATACTCAGGGAGCTATGGTATGAGAGAGACAGAAAGAAACAATTGCACTAGCATTGGATGGGCTAGTGTCGTGCTTCTTACTGTATTCCTGATGCCAGGCATGATGCCTGACAAATGGTAAGCCACATTATGCCTGTCGAATGAATGGATAAGTTCATTAATGAAGTTCTGTAATAAAAGTATATAAAACATGACATGGGACCATGGAGGAAACAATGGACTATTTTTGAAAAGAGAGTAAAAGCCAGATATTATTTCACAGGGCAGGTGGCATTTGATCTTTGTCGTGAAGGCACAGAATGGCTGAGAAAGAATTGAAGCAAAGGGAATGGCATTTGTAAAATTGTGTTAGTATAAAAGTGAATCTATCCTTTATTTTGAGCTCTGGAGGAAGAAGGATGTCCTCTTCAGGCAGCGGTGCTGAACTCTATTTTAGTATGGATTATCATATGGGGATCTTTTTAAAATTCTTATAAAAAAGGCATTCACTCTTGAAAATATGTCTCTATTTCCTGGTTTGTAGGATTACTATATTATGAGGCTTTGTGCATAAAATAAAAAATGGTGTGTACAGTTCCCTCCACTTAAATCAAACAGGGAAAATAATTCAACTAAGTTATTCCTTCAATCAGTGAGTGAATGATGTAATCGCACTCTTATGTGAACAACAGCATCAATACTGATGAGTAAATCCTGAAAACATTGAAAGATCTTAGTTTGGGAATGAATAAATTTGAAATAAATTAGGTTTTAAAAACTACTATTAATTTTTTTCAGTAAACCATAGAGCTGAACAGCCATAAATATGCATGTTTCAGTCTTCCTCCTTTCAACCTTCATTGACTATAGTCCAGAACCCTACCCAAGGTATCAACATTCTGATATCCTGTTGTAATTTATTTATAAAAAATAAGACAGACAAAGTTTCCGAGGCTAATTGTTGCATATGTTTCCTTCTTTAATCAAATATTGTTTAATAAGTTCTGTGTGTCAAATATAGTATCACGTATCATGAGGAATATTCTGGCTCACAAGGAGCTTGCAGACCAGAAGGAGAGAGAAAATTTCCCCAAATGAAAAATTTTATGATTCCTATTATTATTAAAGTACAATAGGGTTTCCCAAAGTAATAAGTTCTCCTTTTAGCTATTTGTCTTGTTGCATGCTGGTAACAAATACCTCATGATACCCAAAAGCCTAGTATATACATCCAAGAAATTTAAATTTTATACATCTTCCACTACCAGATGCCTCCTTATACTCTGATGTTTTTTCCAACATAGTTGCTTTTATGAACACTTTCAGAAGGCTTGAAATCAACAAACATTTATTGAGTGCCTCCCATGTACCAGTCACCTTGCCAGTTTGTTTGGAAGATTCTGAGATAAAAAATACATAGCCTGCCCTCAGGGTGCTTTATTTGAGAATGGGAAGAGTAGGAGTAGGTTGGGAGGTAGGCAAGCACTGTGCTGTAGGATCTCTGTAAGAATCACAGAGAAATGAAGTCAAAATTCTATGGTTGAAAGCGATAGTCTCTCAAAACAGAAGAAATATAGTAGTAAGAATATTCTATGTATTAGGTACTATGAGAAAAAAAAGGCAGAGAACATGGTTGTTCTCAATGTCTTCATTGAAGTAAGACAACAAAAATAAAATTTACTAAATATTTTTTATTTGAATGGATCATGTAAACCTTCAATTTGCGATTACAAAGCGTCACTTCATGTCTTTGAAAGGCTCAGGGAATTCAGTATCGTGTTTAATAAGCCTTTCCTATCTACTGCCTGAGCTCAGCACCCTGGAAAATTGTCCTCTTGTCTGAAACTCAAGTACAGATGGTCCCTGACTTGCAATGGTTAGACTTAATGATTTTTCAACTTCATGATGCTATGAAAGCAATGCACCTCTGGTATGTTCTTGCATTTGGGATGGGTTCATGTTCAGGCAACTGCATTGTAAGCCAACGAGTGCCTGTATTTTCAGAAGAGCAGACAACTTTATGGTCCTCTTCTGGTTTGGCGGTAAGTGACTGCTCTTATTAGAACACTGCTGCTGGCTCATCTCTGGCACCTGCCACCTGCCCCCAAGTATATGGATGGCATCCAATTCCTCTTTAACTTGCTGCTGTGACTCTCAAGGGTAAATTCAGTGGAGCAGCTCTCTGTGGTTCCCACAGCAAGACTGCACCTTTTTTCGTGCTTTGGATAGACAATCAAACTGCAAACTTGAATCTCTGTCTCTTTGTAGGGCTGGGCCCCCAGCTGTTCCAAAGTTTCCACGGATCCAACTGACACTACAGGTCAGCTTCAGGGGCTCCTGAAGGAAGTTTATAGGTCTGGAAGTCTCGGCCCTGCCCTCTGAGGTTCCTATTTAAGAAGAAATAAGCAAGATATTTTTAAATGCTCCCAGGTGATTCTTATATGTAGGCAAATCTGAGAAACACAGAGTCCTCTCCATGGAAGCCTCTGTTTTCTGGAAGTTCTTCTTCTCTGGTTCTGAAAAAGTGGACTACTCCTCTAAGATAGGATGCCTTTCCTATCTACTGCCTGAGCTCAGCACCCTAGAAAACTGTCCTCTTGTCTGAAACTGATACCAAGCTCTACTATTCTAGGGAGAATTAGCTAGAATATGTTGGGATCAATTTAAAAATAATATGTAAATCTTTTACTCACAAGTCAATAGCATTTTGTCAGGTTCCCCCAACCCTTCAATTGACAAATATCTCTTGAGTAGCTATTGTGGCAGCCACTGTCTAAGGTTAACCAAGAGAAAAACTCTCTTCTGCTAGCAAGATGCTTCATAGCATGGCAAAAAGAACACAGGCTTCAAATCAGAAAACCCTCAATGGACAGCCAGCACAAATTCCCGTACATGTGAATGAGACTATTTTGGACCCTTCAGCACCAGACAAGTTGTCAGGTGATTGTAGCCACCTGAGTTCCCAAAGAGACCAGCAGAAAAACCATGCAAGCCACACTCAAAAGTGTGAGAAAATAGCAGGCCACTGAGTTTTGGGGCAGTTTGTTATGTCTCAATATATAACTGAAACAGAGAACAGAGCTTCGTTTTTAAGCTCTCTTCTAGAAAAGGTACATAAAATACATAATACATTGCTTGGCACATAGTAGATATTCATTAAATGGCCATTCTGATCATCACCATTACTATTAGATTAGGAGGCCAAGGGTACATACTTAAAGAACTCACCAACAGCAATGGTGATAACGACAACGGGCTATATAAACAGATGCTGTGGGAATTTAGGGGACATTCACTCTGGGCTGAAGGACAGGGTAGTATTGGAGCTGGCCTTTGAAGCATGCAGGTATTTGTTAAACCTGCAGAAATCCCATTGTCCTATAAAACTTCACCTGGTTCAGCATATAAACTTATAACTACTTATTTTTACTGCTCTTCATGCTATTAATGTGTAAGAATATGAGCCCCTGCTAGCACTTCCCAAAGTCACAGAATTGTATTAAAAAACAAGAGAATTCTATTAAAAACAACGGCCATGGAAGGAGAAAATTTAAACAGAATATAAGCAATTACCTGAAGGCCCGTTCCCTGGTTTCCCCTGGCTGATTTTCTGGAAGGTGCTGGCATATGAGTCAGTGTGCAATTTCATAACTGGGAGAGAGGTCATCAGAGGCAGGATGTTCCTTTTCTTTAGGGAAAAAATAAGATAAATATAAAAGTCTTTTAAACTTTCTCAGTAACTAGTATGATCTTGAATTTTTAAGACATATTGAAATACTTTAGAAAAGGTTTCAAGTCATCATAGTTTTGATATTGCCAAGAGGTTAGACTAAGTGCCATTGCCTTTGAAAGCAATTTTTTTTAAAAAAACCCCCAAAGATAATTTAATCATTAAATGGCAATTTGGTCCAATAAGCAGGAGTGAGGCGGTATCAGCATGAATTTCAAAAACCTGCTAAGAGCTATAAATATAGCTTGCAATATTTTGCAATATCTAAAGTGTTTGGTCTAATGTTGAACATGCTCCATTGTTCGAACCAGCTGTGTTCTTTCAGTCTTTCATTTCTATAAAACTAGGATAAAGGCTGTCAAAGCAAGCGTGGCAGCAGCAGCAGCAGCAGACTTTCTTGCTGAAAAGTTCTGTGTACATAGTACATAGCAATCTCAAGATGGAACTTTGAATGTTTCAAACCAGAACAAAATCTTCATCTAATTATAAGTGAACTATATTAAGCACAAAAGGCAATTTCAAATTATACTGAAGAAAGTTACATTTTACTCTTTGCTTTCAAAATGCGTTTATCGCAATTTCACAAACTAATTGCAAATTCATTTTGCTTAATTTTCTTAGGTTATTTCTTTTATTGCTTTCAAGTGCTCTGCGTATTTCTGAACCATCAAAATCCATAAGAGAGATTTGGAGGGGCTTTTTTTTTTGTTAATTTGTATTTAAAATTGTAGAATAGGAAATTAATCTTTTTTCGTTTGTTTCTTATTCTTGGATTAATGTGGTGACCACTAAACCAGCTCCAGTTATTACAGACACATTCAGAATTGAGGTGGAAAATGGTTACCAGTGATGAGTACATTTGGAAAACTGGACTTGGAGAAAGATGTTACAATTTTAGAGACAAACTCAAATGGAATTATGCGTTAACTGTCTACCATTCATACTATATGATTGCAGGTCTTTGTATAATTTTACATGGATTTTTAAACAGAAGCAGCTTTCCATTTTCCTACCAAGGTTGATTATCCACTATGTAGATTAACTGTGGCAAATGGTTTATCAAAGCCTTGGTTATTTCACTCTGTGTACTGTAATTCTAGTTTGTCTGTCCTAATTACATGCTTTCCCTAGGATAAAATAATTCTAGTTTAAACTCTAAAACTCCTGTATTCCAAAGTCAAATACAAGTTGATACATTAAAAAAAATTTTTTTTGGTTAATTTATATTTACTATCTGGCCTCCTCTTGCACCATGTGTAGAGATGGTAGAGTGGCTAACATGCAGCCTGTGTGACTTTGCTTCAGGAGATTCACAGATAAGGCACATTTCTGGTGGGGTCGAATTCACAGTTCAACATAGACTTTAGTCATAGCTGTCCTATGTCAGGGGGAAGTGTCAACCCTTAGAGAGTCTACACTCTAGTGTTAGACGTGTGCATGTGTGTTGCAGGTGTTGAAAAAGGAAGGATGGGGCAGGGGGTAGGGGAGGATGAGTTCTGTATTTTCTTCCCTGCATTGGGGTTGATAAGAGAGCTACTATAATTGGATTTCTAGGTCCATATGTTTATTATTATTTCTCTATCTTCCTGGGACTGAGTAAACTGTTTATGTGTTTGTTAATTAATTATCCTCAAATAATACGAAGTGTATATGCTTTGTTCTGTACTTTGTAGATTTCAGCAGTTTTTGCTTGAGGGAAATGTCATTAAATTGTAATAATAACCTACATTTACATAGCACCTTCAATACTTTCTATACTAAAGGAACCAAAAATACTTTGAAATTCCCCTGAATAGATGTCAAGCGCTATAGATATCTTTCCTTAAATGTCCTGAATTATCATCTTGCCTATAATTAAAATACAGTCATTCTTAAAACATAGCCATGGAAAATGAAAAGTATTATCTGCTTGGTTGGAGCTGGGATTAACCAAGGATTTGGACCTAAGGAGCTGGTTTAAGGATGTAGAGATCTAATTCACAATTATTTTGGTTCTGGCTCCCCACCCTTGCTTGGCTGACCTCTTTATGGTCAACTAGTCTACCACATATCCTAGAAAATAATCGTCATCTTCTTCTTTTTTTTCTTAAACAAGATGACCTGCTCCTTCCCTAGCCTCCACCTCCCACCCCCACCAGCTTAGCTGATAGCCAAAGTTTAGGCTTTTCTCTTAATTAGCAACTATTGGCTTCTGAAGTTCTTGCTGAAATTATAATTTCAAACTTTCTGTTGCCAAACTCTTACCAAACTCTCAGCTGAAAGAAATAGTGTAACGTGAAGGCTTAAAGAACAGAATGTCTTGAAGAATTTCCAGAATGCTCGTTTCTCCGGATATTTAAATAGTTCCCAGTAGGATCAATTCAAATCGCAAGGGAGCCAGGTAGATTAAGCACCTTACCTTACCCTCTCAGATTATTTTTTCCGAATTTTATTTACTGATTTATTTTTCTTATTCGAGAAGGGTTTTGGACAACTGTGCAAAATCACTGAGCTGTGCTTTGCTGTTGTGTCATCCTCTAGATTGAGAGACGTTGGGAGATAAGGTCACATGAAACTTGTTCTGTTTGTCTCAGGGGCATCACACAATGTTCTCTTTGTGAGGTTCCAAGGAAGACATTCCACTCTGATCTCAGTACTAGGAAAGGTCTGGCTTCTTTATAGCAACTGCATTATTTTTATATCATAGACACTGTGAATCACATCCTATTTTCCTTTGTTTAGCTACGCATAAACTCAGAGCCAAACTTGTAGCCCACCTCTAAGAGCTGTGCAAACTTTATAGCCTGCATTTCTCTGTGCTAATCTTTTCCCAGGCTTTATGTGATTTTTCTACCCTTTTATTTTTAACATCCCCTCATTGCCTCTTATTATTTTAGCATGATTTACTGTATTTTTGAGGTTCTCTCATATCCTTTTCAGAATAGGGAGGAGTGGGTATAAATAAATAAATAAAAAGCTGGGAAAAGTATTCTGTGGATTCCCAGGGGTGTCTGGATTATTCCATGTATACCCAAGACAGAGTGCCTTCAGTGCTGCTAGGCCGTGTGGCACCCACAAACCTCATCCTTGGGGACCTGGGGCTTCAGACATTTCAACAGGATCCTCTCCTTGGGTGTCCAAGAGGAAAAACTATTCTGAGCCCAAGTGGATGAATTCTAATCTTCTCTCCTCCCCATATTGGATATCAAAATTCTTAAGGAATGTAATAGGATATTTGGAGCGAGTTCCAACTCCATGAATCCACCAATGAAGAGATCACAAGAAGTTCAAAACCACCTAGTCTTCATGGCTTATGGCTCAGGCCTTCCAAATGGAAGGAAATCCTAGGATCAGAGGGAGGAGGCAGAGCCAAGCATGAGATATCCCCATTAGGTTGGAACAGCCCCTAAGCTGGGGGAGTGAGAGGTGGCTTACCCATGAAAGAAAGAACTGGGTGGTCTTGATACAGTCTCCAAGGACTTCTTAGACATGGTTGAGGCAAAACAATTGGTATCAGGGTTCCCAGAAATGTCAGAGACCCTGACAAGTGTGTGTGACCCAGAGACCAGCAATGTAGGGCAGGAAATTTTAGAGGGCAGGGGTCTCAGGTAGTTGGAAGATAGAGGGCCCATCAGTTTTAGGATACTGACCTGGAATTCAATGAAATGATTCCATTTCCTCCCGTGCAAGCCTGGCAAACATTTAAACCTTTTGCAACAATACATGAGTGTGCAATCGTTGCCATGTTTGGAAGGCAGAAATGATGCTGTCAAATTGCAGCCAGGGACCCTAAAAGTTGCTCTGGCACTGCCCTCATCCTAATTCCTGCCCTGTACTAGGGTACTGGCAAGAAGCTGATAGGGAGTTTTTCTTTTTTTTCTGGAGTGCAAAAAATGGGAGGCAGCCCAGGTAAGCAAAAAGGAGCTAAGACAAAAGTTTTATTTCCTTACATTGACTCTGTTCCCAGGTGTGATGTTTTGTGCACCTTTGAGATCTCATTTTACTTTAAAAAAATATGAACAGAAAAAAGAGAACTACACACCATCCCTGACTATTTTACCAGCTTTTGCAGAGGTAAAAGACAAAACATTTCAGAAATGCGTGTGACTTGGAGGCTACCCAGAAAGTAGAGTAACTGGAATCTGGACAATGACAAACATTTTTAATTTTCTGGGAGAAGATGATAAGGTAAAAGAGCCGAGATCAGTCTAAAACGTCTGGCTAGAGCAGAGGATCCCACTGCCTAAGCTGATCAGGCACACTTTTCAGCTCTTCTGTGAATTCCAAGTGACAGCTGGGAGGGAGGTCTCTGCTTTCCAAACATGACATCGTCGTGGCAGTAGTAATGGCAGAGCCCATAGATAATGACATACCAACTGGGGGTCACTGAGGGGCAAATGTGGTCTGCAGTCTGCACACCTGGGACTGGCTGGAGGTCTTGGCACTGTCCCCTGTTTACAAGAGTCAGAACTCAGATATTCTCTGGCTTCCTGCCTGATTTTTTGAGCCACAACCAGCTTGAAGAGGTCCACTGGACCGAGCTCTCTGGACTACACTGGACAAAGGAGACCCTTGGCTTTGAACATGGTCACAGATCTCTTTGGGTCCAGCTTTTTCCTAGTAGCATCATTCGACTTAACTGTTTATAACAAGATTTCACTTAAACTAGCTCCCCTAGTTACTTGAGATAAACAGCACAGAGGGAGAGAGAGAACTGAGGAGAGTAATAGAAAAATGTGTGCTTTTAGCTGAGACTTTCAGCTACTCATTTTGATTTTCAAAATAGCTCTCATTTTTGAATTCTGAATTTCTGAGAGAAAGACGGCAAATCAAATGATTGCCATTTAGGTTTTCCAGTGGCTCGTTGGTGCTGAAAAATAAGAAGGGCAGACACAGGATTGGGGCAAGTCAATTTTGGTTTTTTCTTCTCCTTATGGGTCACCACGATGGTGCTATTTCGTACAGGTGTGCATCTTCTTCATACCCTGCTTTAAATCCCAGTAAGGGATGGATGAAAAATTTCTCCTTTTGCTTCTGCTGAAATTATTCCAGTACAGAGTAACACAGCTTCCCATTTTAGTCTTTCATTCCACTTGTACTTGAGTACCTACTTTACATAAAACTCTGTGCAAGGCACACAAACTTTATAAAGATGAATGTAATGGTCTTTGCCTTAAAATTGCTTACAATTGGCCAAGAAAGCTGTAACATATATTCAGCCACCTATAATACTTGGCTTGTAGTGACACATGCATTGGAAAAGTTAGAAGTAAAGCTCTGGGAATGTCCAGAGAAGCTGGAGTACATTTTCATTGATAGGTGAGAAAATGTTTTCTTAAGACTGTGGCTTTTATGGCTGGGACTTGAGAGACATAAAGAATAGAATTTTAGAGTTAGAAATGAGGAGAAGAGGGCATTATAGAACAGCAGTGACAAGAACTAAGGCCAAGGGTGGGTTCAGGGAACAGACACTGGCCCAGGTGTAGGATATGTGATATATTTATAACAACAGCTTATCTTTGGAATGATTTATGGTTTTCACACCTTTTGCCCATATGTTATCATGTTTGATCTTTATAACAACTCCATAAGGTGGGCCTATACTTATTGAGGATGACATTAATGAATATATTCCTACTCAGTAGGCAGCAGGGAGCCACAGAAGGTATTTATTCAGGGAGAGATGAATCTGAGTTGGGCATAATGAGGCAGCAGAAAGGATCTTTGGTAGGGTAGATTAAAATGGGAAAGTTTGGCATAGGGAAGACTAATTCTGAGGCTACAGTGGTAGTGTAAGTTGGGAGTGAGAACAGGAAGGAAGGGATGGGGAGAAGACACTTACCAAGATAGAACTGCAGGCCAGTTGGAAGTGGCTTGAATGCTTCAAGAACTCAAAAAGTAATATTTCATTAAATTCTTTGCTTCAACTCTCCCTTAGTTAGAGTTAATTGCTCTTTGTCTGTATCCTCAGAAGATTCTGGTAACTTTATTTAGCATTTTATTTTATTGTTATTTACATATCTGACACCCATATTAGGTTATTGGCTGTAAGCTTCTGGTAGATAAAAGATTACGTTATTCATCTTTGTCTTCCTTGGGGGAAGCATCCAGTGTGGTCACTTGCACAAAAGTAGTGTTTAATAAACACTTGCAACATTTAACTCAAGTTTGGCAGTGAAAGACAAAATGAGAGAGCTTAAAGCAGCAGGGTTGCAGAAAAGGGTTTAATTTATTTGTTTTCAGAAAGAAGTGAGATACAGTGGAAAGAACATGCAAGTTGGAATCAAACTTGGTTTAATCCTGGCACTACCCATTTATTTTCTACATGACACGGGCCAAGTTACTTAATGTGTTTAAGCATAATTTTCCCTTATATAAAATGCCAATAATAAAATCTACTCTTTGAGATTGCCGAGATGACTAAATAAAATATCATGTGCAAATTGTCTGCCACATAGGGGATCTTCAACATTGTGAGTTTGTGTCCAAGCCTCCTTCAGCCCCCCAGTTTGAGTATGTTCCTAGACAAAAGGGAAGTAAGTTAAGAGATGGAAAACATAAGAGAAAGGAAAAATAATAGAAAAAGTTTCAATGAGCTGGAACAGACAGATGAGAAATATGGATGCTCCTTCCCTTTAAATAGGCAGAAGGGAGAAAAGGAATTGTGAAAAGTTAAGGAAATTCTGTCAAGTGAAAAAGAGACATTCTAAGAACACCAATCTCTGAAGAATTGAAAGAAAGCTTATCTGCTACCGGTGACGTGTGGGGAGTGGCTGTAAAGGGGGTTGAGCACTGGAAAGGGGTAGACAATATGGGGAGCAGCTGATAGGGATCCTAGGGCAGGGAGTCGGCAAAGCCAGAGAAGGATTCTTAGAAGTAGGAAAGTCAGTGAAGCCTGGATGGTGTGAGTTTGGTATTGACACAATTAGCAAAGGAGAAGAAAGCATGAGTCCAAAATGTTCCTGACCAGTTCCATTTATGCAGCTCTTCTCAGTTCTGTGCAAAGCACTGAGCTGCACAGATGGGCTCTCAACCAGGGATGGAGACACGGGGACCAACAGAGCTGGGGGAAAAAGATATATATATATATATATTCTTTTTTTCTATCAAAGAAGAATATATCAATATCTTCTGTCAAAGAAGCAGAATGGCTTACCCAATCTAGTGCTATGTTAAATATGATTTTTATTTTATATGTGGAAAAGACTTTAGAGATTATCTAGTTTAACCCAAATTTAGGAGTGAGAACTCAGTGTAAGTGACCTGTCAGCAATTTTTCTACCAGGGGGCAGGGTGGTACAATGGTTAAGAGTGTGGCCCTGGAATCTGCCCTCTGGGGTTTGAATCCCAGCTGCATGACCTTGAGCAAATTTCTTAACCTTAACTTATGTTTTCATTTGTAAAGCATGGATAATACTAATACCATCATCATAGGATTGTTTTAAGGATTAAATGAAGTCATCTTTATGAAATGCTTAGTCCAATGCCCGAGATGCCATGTCACTCCATAAATGTTATTTAAACCCGAGTCTCCTGATTCCTGCCAACAGTTCTGTCTTCCACATGGGGCCGCCTTGTTGACTGACAGACCTCCCTGAGAGGTGGCTGTGAGTAAAGGAATAAAAGCCTCTTTTGGAGCAACTCTTTAGCCATGCTAAATATATTGAGCTCATGTTCTTATTAATTTATATTTTTAACCCTTGACATGCCAAATTTTTTTTCAGTTTTCTTAATGACCTTACATATAGTACCTTCACAGTAAGGATGATCTTGCTTGAAATATTTGTAATGGATAATCTTCATATATAATTCATGAAACCAACCTCATTTCTTTACAGCCATATACTTTTTACAACCACTTGCTTTTGAAGATTAATCTCAAGTCTCTTAATCAGAATTCTGTTAAATAAGAACACTACTAAACATATGTTTTGGTACAAGGAAACTAAGGAACAGAGAGGGTCATTGAGTTTGCTGAGGCCAACAGTGACAGAATTGTGAGGCATAAAGCAAGGATTACTGACAACTTGGTGTATTCGTATGGCTTCCCCTCCAATTATACCTTCAAACCAACATGAGCTTATCCAGAGACACTTTCTGTGGCCTGATGGCATTGCATATATGCTTCAAGTAGACTGTAATGCACCAAATTTCCCCTTTTTAGAACACAGAAATAATGATTTCTTTTTCTTACCTTTCTCCCTTCAATTTTTGTGGCAATGGAGAATTAGAAATCAGACTGAGCAATGCTATTTGGGTCTCAGGAAACAAGTCAATTGTTTGTGTTTTCTTCACTCCCAAGATATTCTGAGGGTTGGTATACACCAGCCTGGAAAAGGGAAGCATCTATGGACCATCTCATTTCTGACTCAGTCAGCCAGCTGGGTGTTGAGACTATTTCCATGGCTTCCAATCCGTCAATGCTTGAAAACATTTACTACGGAAAGGATCGCTGGCTCGGGGAAGACATTTGTCTAATTCAGCAACAGCACTTTACACTGCATTTCCAGATTATGCCTCTCCTTGAAAATGATCTATTACAGGAGCAGTTTATAAAATTAAACACTTGTCATTATGCAATGCAAAATTCATGAAGCAACCAAATGTCAGGGATCTACATATTTAAAAGATGGGAGCTTTAGCATTTCTTCCCTGGCAGGGATTCTGAGCAGTAAAAGGCCCAGAGAAAAACATAGCTAATCACAAAGCTGTTTTGGAATGGACCAAATCATTCCTTTTGGGGACTCTTAGTCCAAAGGGACCCTATTTTCCTAGTGGAAAAATAATTATCTATTTAATAATTATTTATTGACTATTTACCATGTGCCAATAGCTGTGCAAAGTACTAGGGCAACATCAATGAGTATAAGCAATGTCCCGGCTCCCATGGAGCCTGCATTCTAGTGAGGGTGGGGTGGGGGAGGTAGGCAATAAACAAGTAAACAAATAGATGAACAAGAAAATGATACTTTTGGCACACAATGTTCCCTCTCTACCCCCATACATTATTTTTTTTTTTCTGTTAGGAAAAAAGGAAAAAAGGCTCCCAAACTAGAGCAGCCTTTTGGAATTGCCAGGGCCAAATCATTCATCTGTGAACAGTTAACACTGAGCAATTATGGGGTGCAGAGACCATACTAGATACAGACGTGATTGAATATCACAGGGTGAAAAATAAACTGACTGTCTGCAAGGAACTTTCTTTTGAAGTAATACACAACACACTCTTGATAAAACTGATGATCATACGGTTGGGACTCTCTCAGCCAAGTTCCCTCCCACTACAGTTTTGCCTCTTGCTCTGGAGGATAGAGGAATAAATACTCATCCATAGGTTTGGCCTGTGATAGATACAAGAGCATTAGGCAACTTAAGCCCTTGTGTAGCCCATTTTAAGCTCATGAAGAATACTCCTTGCTAAAGGGTCAGTGAATTACAAGTTTACCTCTAATGACTTCTTCATTGGGAACCACACATATTGGCCACGATTCCTCTTGGGTGTCTACTCTACCAGCATGGGACCTGTGAATACACTAGCAGCTCCCCCTCAGAGCTATGCTGTCAGCTCTCATACCATACTCACCAGTTCACCCCAAAGCAATTGTGTCATGACATGGCTTCTTTGACCTGGCTTCTTTGGCACAGTTATTTTAATGCCAGGAATTTTTGACATGAAAACATGGCTTTGACTTAATATTTTAGCCTCTGACTTTCAGTGTTTTAAAATATGCATCATGGTCAGAGTTAAGAATATAGTAAGGGTCAAGGATATTGGTTTCACATGTTAATTAGTAATGACACAACAAAGAAAACAGTGATTTTATATTTTGAAAGTGCCATTTTGATGTCAAAGCAGCTACATCAACATGATTATGTCAAAATGGATGCATCAAATCACAATGTCAAGAAGTTCTTGGATTGCCCTCTTACTTCATCTTCATTATTCATTGAGGGCATGATGGAGGGATCCTATCCCAAAAACCTCCCTAATCCAAAAATGACATGGGTATCCAACCTCAGCAATAAACCACATAAATGAGATACCATGTGGCTCTCCTGGTAAGGCATGACACCATGCACCCATGGCAGAAAGCAAGGACAACCTATTGAGGTAACAGAGGGCATCAAACAATGGCCTACTAGCAATATTTTAATGCATATTAAAATTTCCCTGTATTTTCCTGAAATTGACACCACTGAGGGAGGATCTCAGAGTAGAGAAGATATCAGGGACAGATATGATCCATCTTAGATTTCCATCAGGTACATGTGCATTTCGAGAGATTAATAAGACCTAGTTTTTGGAAGGAGTGAATAAAAAGTTCCAGAGGGAAAGACTGCTGTGTGTAAAATATTTCTGTACAAGGAATGCCAGAAATATGACTTTGATTGGAACTTGGGATGTGTTGAGGGAGCAAGTGGAAGAAAACGGGATATAGTTGGAGAAGGGCCTTGAGTGTGTGAAGCTACAAAAATTTGGTGTGATATTGAGAGGCAGTAAGAAGCTGTTATGGATTTTAACAGGGAAGTTACATGACAGCAAACTGGTTGAAAGACTACGCAGACTTCTTTGTGAGATGAACTGGTACAGAAGTAGAACTGGAAGCCAGAAGAACTGCCCAGAAGTTACTCTGCAACCCAGGTGCAAGCCAATGAGGATTTGTGCACTGGCTGCTGAAGTGGAAATGAAGATTCATATTTGAATGAAATCAGGAAGAAGGAAATTGCAAAACTTGGATAAAGATGAAATATAGGGCCCTGCAAAAGAACGATAAATCCAAAATGAATCTAAGATACTGAGCTTGGTTGAAGATTGGGCATGGTACTGCCATTGATAGTAATGGACAGACTTGGGAAGTATGTTTGAGGGAGAGAGTCACAAGCCCAAAGTTCACTGTCATAGTGTTGATGGGCCAACCAAGAAGTATTCTGCCACAAAGATAAATGGTGGTAGGGGTCTGGAAAGAGGTTGAAAAATCCTTGTGGAAATGGAAGGTTTTGGATCAATTTTTGTAAAGGTTGAATCATGTCAACAAATTATTGTCATCATCACCATTATCATCATTGCCACCATCACCGTCATCATGAAACATTGTTTTTAGGGTACAGTGGGGGTGAGTAAATAAATTTGTAAAGTTATAAACAATATATGGACAAAAATCCAAGTTTAAATGAAGTCTCCATAAAGGAAGATAGGAAATCAGTAAAAAAAAAAATTGAAAACAATGAGGCATTTGAAAAATAGAATTAGCAAGTAGCATAGAGAGGAGAATGCTTCAAGAAAGGGATGCAGTCAGGGTGTCATGATGAAGCAATAAATTCTAAAAGGCAACATGAAATTTAACCACCTGGAGAGGCTAACTTCCTTTTGAGAAAGTTATGAGTTTACAGGCAGGGTTAAGTAAGGAGTGGCTGGAGAAGTGGAGATTGTAATAAAACTAAGTTTAAATACAACAGAATCAAAATTGGAAGGAACTTAGGGGTCATCTATTATAACTTCCTCTCCATTTCAGGGATCACATTCGGGAACTGCAGCCCTAACATACTCACTCTGCCGTGTTGGAAGGGCACCCCTAATTTGTCAGGCAGTTGATTCCATGTTTGAACAATAATCTACTGGGTTAGTGAATTCTTCATTTCATCAGATAAAATATGAAAAGATACAAGCACAGAAGGAAGAAATTTGCCAGGAGCAGGAATGTACAGAGGAATCAAGGGAAGTTTTTACGTTTATTTCATCCAGAAGAGAGGCTAGTACATAGTTAAAGGAAAAGAAAAAGAAGCACTAGTGAGGAAAGGGTTAAAGAGTCTTGAAAGGAGAGGGATGGTAAAGCCTCTTAGAGGCCACAAGGCAGGAAGTGATCAGAGACACAGATGGAAAGGTTATTTTTTTTTTATTTATCCACCCACTAGCCGGTGCCTGATACAGTGCTTTTAGCATAGCATGTGTGCGATAGAAAGACGTGCTGATTGATTAATTGAGGAGAAGAAAGATATTTTTGAGATCCAGGAAAAGATAAAGGAAGGGATTCAGAGGATCTAGTCAGATCTAAGATCTAACTAGTGACACAAATCATGTGAACTGAGGTGCAAGAGAAAATTCAGAAGCTTCACTTTTGGCCACTGCAAAGAAAATGGCTGCTGTTTTAGTCAATTTTAAAGATAATGATTTGAAAAAAAATAAAAGCCATCTGACTGACTCCTTTGTGCCTTCTACCAGAACTGAAGTAATAGGCAAGGCATTCAGATAAAACTGTCCCTCCTGGAGGAAGAGACATGCCAAGAGAACTTTGGCCAGATGGGAACTGTAGAAAGAGGCTCAGAGGGGCATTTTGCTTGTCCAGTCAGTTTGGATTTAAACCAGGTGCCTCTACTAGGGTAGAAGGCCAGAGTTTTGCCAGTCAAGAGCAGGGATGTAAGCTGCCGTTGTGTGAAAACAAGTTAAGTTGCTTGGTTCCAGGGAATATGGTCCAAGTGTCATAAATGCATCTGTTTAATAATGCATATCAGTAGCTGTTCCAGAATTTGGGTGCCTTGAGCTGCCTTTGTTTCCTCATTTTCAGAAAAATGTACAAGCCCATGTCTTAACAAAAGCACTAGATGGCAGCATAGGATATCTATTCAACTGTCGCTCTCCACAGGCTGCTGGAATTTTGACAGATACAAAACGGTACCTGTGGTTTTGTGTATAAAACTGGTATAACTGTTTGTACATTTAAAAAATGTAACAATAAATTAAACATAAGGGAAAGGGGTTGCTAATAAATACAGTGTTAGACTGCATTTTTGTATACCAGGTGACAAGCTCGGGCATTCAAAACTGATTTGTGCAGGGGATGGGCAGGATGGGAAGTAAGTTGGAGTTGCAAAACATACATGCTGGGTGGTTATAGCTTCCGTGAGGGTTGTTGTCGATCTGCCCGTATGTCTGTATGCATGACACAGAGGTGACAATTTAGGGAAGTGAGGGGTATGATATGTCTGAAAGTCTGGATACAAGGGATTTTAGAAGAAAGCACTGTTCTGTGATTCCCTCACTCACTGTTTTGATGGATGGAAGGTGAAAGTGTGAGCTCATTATATTTGTTTTCCTTAAAGAGACACAAATCATGTCCCTCTGTTCTCTTACTCATCACTTAGATAGTGGGCCTCTTAAGCCTGCACACCTTGTAGCCTATAGGACTTTTTTTTTTCCCACAAAATACATCTAATTCAGTATGAAAGCTCTGCCTCTCCCCGGACATCTGTCCGTGGGTTTTTTGTGTGTTTTTTTTTGTACAAAATATCCCCAAATCAAAACAAAATACACGCGCACACAATACACACACATATGCACATATGCACGATAACAAATTTTCTGTGACAATTACAAAAAAAAAAAAAAATCCTAGTGCAAATATAAAGCTCTGTAAACCTGGTCCTCTGAGAATCTAAGGTTAGTAAACAGCGGGAAAGCGGCCGCCCCGACGACCGGAGCGAGCTCACATCAGTCTCCACCACCACGCGCGCGGGCTTCGTGAGCGCGCCACGGCCCAGCGGTTGGGCTCCCTCGGGGTCATCAGGTACCGGACTCTCACGAGCAACGGCCTCTCCGGCTGGTAGAGGCGGATGACGATGACCAAGGGGATACACAACATGGAGGAAGGACAGGGCCGGAGCCGAGCCCAGCCCGATGGCCCAGGTGGGGTACACGCAGGACTTGTCGTGGGTCGGGGGCACGTACTTGACGAGGGAGAAGATGAAGCAACCAACGCGGAGAACAGACGCCATCACGGCCCACCTGTACTTGATCCAGGGCCCGGGCCGGTAGCCGATCATGTCCTCCATACCGTCGTGAAAGTTGTCACCGCCGTGTATCCAGGCAATAACAAAACATCCAAAGAATGCAACCCACAAAAGGCAAACACCGCTAGCTGCACAGTAGTCAAAGAGCTGGAAGACAGACGTGCCACCCTCCGTCACCATCGGCAACCCCAGCAGGTAACTGATGCTGCACATGACGGCGATGAAGGTTTCCCGATGATAACCCTTCGTTAGGACGGACGGTAAAGGTCCACCAAGGACGTGATCTGTCTTTCGACTTCAACAAACTGGCTGTCCAGTCCGAGCAAGAGAAGCACGATAAAGAAAAGAATAGACCAAAACGTGGGCAGCGGCATCATCGTCACAGCCTTGGGGTAGGCGATGAAGGCCAAGCCAGGACCTGACTCGGCCACATCTGCAATGTCCACCCCTTGCTCTTGTGGCATGAAGCCCAGGATGGAAAAAACTGCGAAGTCAGACACAAAACTGGTACCACTGTTCAGGCATCTCAGCAGCAAACAGACCCTGTACGAGTTGTACTTGTACTTGTAGCTCCCCAGCGAGGTCATGGCGCCCAGGCAGATGGCGTAGGAGAAGAAGATCTGTGTCCCGGCGTCGATCCACACCTGCCGGTCCTCCAGGCGGGTGATGTCAGGGTACAGGTAGAACTTGACGCCTTCGCCGGCACCGGGCAGCGGCGGCCCGCGGATCAGCAGCGCCAGGAGCGTGGCGAACGGGAACGTGGCCGTGAAGTAGACAACCTTCCCCGGGGACCTGACGCCCTTCCAGATGCAGAAGAAACAGATCAGCCAGACCAAAAGCAGGCAGAGAGCGAGGTCCCATTTCAGAGCGCCCAGGTGATCGATGCCGAGGGACAAGGTCATAATGTCGCGCTCCCAGAACTCGATGACGGGGGAGGCGCAGTTGCTGGTGCCGATGGCGATCCACACGCTCTTGTTCTTGCGCAGGGTGTCCTCCACGCGGTGGGGCGTGTTCCAGCTGTGGCTGCAGCGCGCCCAGGGCTGGTCCTCCTGGAGGGACCGGAACAGGTAGCACATGGCCCAGGCCAGGATGACGATGCAGTGGACGTTTAGGAGGGACACGATCACGATGGAGGCGTAGCCGATGCCAGAGAACAAGGGGCAGATTTTCTCCCCGCAGGTGATGCCCCCTCCAGAGATGTACTGGCCGATGATTATCTCCAGGAAAAACACCCGCAGGCCGCTCCCGAACAGGAAAATGAAATGGGGTATGAGAAACGCACTGCCACCGTTTTTGTAGCAGAGGTGCGGGAAGCGCCAGACGTTGCCCAATCCCACGAAGCCGCCAGCCACGGAGAGCACAAAGTCAGTCTTGCTGGACCACTTCTCCCTCTGTGGCGGTTTCCCCTCAGCCTCATCCTCGGGCTCAATACATACTGTCATCTTTTTTTCCTTAAGCTGGATTGATTCACTTTCCTAGTTAGAACAACTGCCATTCGAGACACCAAAGACATGGGTTTGATCCCATCAAGGGCCAGGGGTTGTGCTACAGAGAAGAAAACAGAAACAATTCCAAGGTCATGTATGGGAACCTCACTTAACCAGCTGTACAAAGATTCTTCCCCACTCCTAGAAAAATCATTCACAGCACAAATCCTCTCAATATGGTCAGGAGCATTGTTGTTTTATTCATCTTTTCATTTAACAAATATTTATTATCTACTATGTACCAAGCATCGTGCTGGGTAATGAAAGAGATCTAAAAAACCACAAAACACACAAAAAAGCCCCAAACAGTATATAACATAATACACGTCTCCTTTATACAAAGGCAATATTAATAATAATAGTTACTATTGGTATAATGGTTTATAGTTCCTGACACACTTTGATTCACATTAACTTATTTGGTTCTTAAAATACCCCCACCATTTGGCTTTTTTATAGGTGAGGAACTGAAGTTCAGAAATAATAATTTTCCTAAATCATGGCAAAAAGGGGTACTACTGGGACTTGAAGCTAGTCTTTTGATTTTAATTCTTAAACTCTTTCTACTACACTGTACAACTATAAAGAAAATGCTTCATATTTTATACCATTTGAAGCTCTTTTCCTCTGAAAACATTTTAGTATCAGAGATCTGTGAAATTTAGATCAAAGATTTGAATTCAAGTGCTGTGTGGTTATTTACTTAGTAAATAAAGTTTAGAAATAAAGAAGTGTTCTACTACCCATGGAATAAAAACCTGTAAAGTGCTAAGAGGAAAATGCCACCTTGGTTTATTGTTGTTTTATTGCTTGCTTATAAATAAGACAAATGCTCTTTTCAATAGCATTCTTTTTTAAAGTGAGAATGCAAATTTCTTCTGGTGAAGAAAAAGGTATTTTCCAGATCTCATTTCTTTACTTCGTATACCTAAATATCTCTCATTTCTCTCATTTTTTCCACTGGATTTCTGTGTTTTGTTCCATATGGTATGCTCATCACCCTGCAGACTGCCTGGCATATAGAGGTTTCTCATTTATTTGCTGAATGGATGGAAAAACTGAAAGTAAACAGTGGCCCATTTATTGGCCTCACTTGTTCCAGCCCAAGCCAGCCGTCTGTCTCATTCCAGAGGATATCTTGATTTTAAAATCAGAACTTACTTCAAATTCTATCTACTAAACAAATCTGTCCCTAACTTTCCCTAATAGTATATGGCTCATTGCCACACAATGTAGCACCTGTCTTTGGGTTTTCTTGCATTGCTCTCTGGTTGTTTCGTGTGGGCAAGTCATGTTTCCCAACCAGAGTATCAGATCTAAGAGGACAGTGCCTGTCATCACATAATATCAGTTTACTTGCCTCTCACAACATGTCTATTTAAATCTGTAAATTCTGTGTGGTCACACCTTTCTGTGGCAGCACATTGCAGTAAATTCCCATCCACAGGCACTTGAGCTTGAGCAGGGAGGTGGAGATGCTATCTTTTGGGGGTGCCGCACCAGGTGAAATCATCCTGTTTCAATGTGGGCATTCAAAGCCAACAAAGAGGCCGTGTCGCTTTATTCCTGGAGGCTGCTGATTGCCCATTTTAGTGATCTGAGTCCATCATCTCTTTTTTAGCTGGTCACAAAGGGCCAGTTGTAAACAACCACTGTCCAAATTGGATCATATTACCAGGAGATGAGCAAACACCAGGTAAAGTCTCAGTGAGAGTCTGGAAAGCTTAAAACCTGCGATGTAAATCAGGAGCAAAGACCATAAAAAAGTAGGTTGATTTCCTCTTACTTAGCATTCAGTGGATTGAATCATTTAAATACGTAGTGAATTTTTTTTTTTTAAACAAGCTTTCAACATAGAGGTTAATGAGGTTTTTTCCTCCTCTGCTTTCTGTGTGCATAAGCCTATAGTTGGTTACCCATGGGCAATAAGTTGCCATCTATATGGTAGCGTTTAAAGTACACTACCAAGTCCCCAGACTTTTCCCCTGCTGGCCTACTGTAGTACAATCTTTAGAATCATTTATTTTGGATAAGGCATTGTTTCTAGAAAATTTTTATGAAAATGGCTATTACCTGACAGAGACATTAGAAATTACTAACGAAGAATAATTCATTAGGTTGCTTAATTTTTCCTCAGCATTGGTACCACCACTCCTCTCCCTCCCCCCAATAGAATGAGGGAAGAAAGGGAAAAACTCATCTCAATCTGGGATACAAAATTCTAAAATGATTTTTATTCAGCCTATAATTAAAGTTAGAATCAATAAAACTTTAGAAACATCCAAAAGGAAAATTTAGATCTTGTGGTGAGAATATTTTAAATATTAATTTTCCCCTTCCTATGTTAGTGTTATAATTCTCAACAGGAAGTGATTCATAATTCCTTCTAAGCCTTTACGTATGGTTATAAGAAGGTGGAAATATTTCTGCTTTCCACAAGGATTGGAGACTTAGAGATCCGAGTCAATCCTAAGAGACCAGAAATCCAGGCCAAGTTGGAGCTCCCAGCTCAGGGATGGAGGAGCCACACAGCCTATCCCTAGCAAGGGATGTGCGAGTTCTCTCTTTCCTGCCTCTAAGTGTCCTTTTTAAATCTCAGGGACTGTTTAAAATCTCAAATTCAACAGGTGATGAAAGCATCTCTGCAAATAAGCCCCTAGGGTGAAAGAGAAAGAGTGTGTGCATGCGCCCTCAAGCGCAGGCAAAGGAAGTCTCCCACAGACTAAGTGAGATTAAACCTCACAGTGCAAATGAATTGTGCTGCAAAAAAGATTGTGCCTGTAGCTTTCACTTAGGTTTCATACCTGCTTTTTTAAATGAAGGCAATTTTTTGAGACGAAAGGTGCGAGAATCAAAAGTCTGAAGAAACCAGAAGTACACTGTTTTCATTTCATTTTGTTTTTTGTGGGGTGACGGAGAAGAGAGAAGGGGCAGAACCCTACTTCCACGTTCTCAGTCACTGTGCCAGCAGGTTGGTCTGATGTTGGAGGTATAGGTTCACTTGGTTTTGGGGCTGAGCAGCACATACGAATCTACTGGTCCATGGCTCCTCTATCGAATCCTCCAAAACCCTTCTACAGCTGCTCTTGCCTTCAGGGGGTGGGCCTTTATTTCCTATGTCCACTGTGGAGACTTTAAATTCTGAGCTCTAGCCTTATGGCTCCATGGAGTGATCACATGACTTTCAGCAAGGCTTGCAGGGACTCTAAGTCACTCTTCTCTTCACACTAACACAAAAATTATCCTTCAAAGGCGTAACTCAAATGTCTATGCTGGACCACAACCATCTCTCACCTTTGTGCATTCTGACTGCCATTAGAGTTGCATGCTCTGAAATTATTCATTCTATGTTAATCACATCTCTCTAAATAGACAGGTCTAACTGTGCAGGGTCCATGCTATATTTTTTCTGCAGTATTTTCTATGATAAAAATATTTATTGATTGGTAGATGATATTGGTGATTTTATTATCTAGGGAGTAATTATTCAGAATGAGGATAACTACATTTGGATTTCTTGCTTTTTCTTTTTCCCCTACCACGTTACCTATTTCATAGCTCCAAGCCTTCCCCCTAGTCAATGGGAAAGACATAGAAAAGACAGTCTCGTCTCTTGGTCCACTCTTTGATGAAAGAGAATTTGAGAAACCACTGCCTAGAATGAGATTTTTGAGTTATCTCTGATTTTTCAATTATCCGTGCATTCTCTACTACTATTGGCAAGGGCTCCTGGAGAGAAACTCATGAAAGCTTTACACGAGAACTGACATCATTACAGAAAGGTAAGGGTTGTGTATAACGTAGGGAATTAAATATAAGTACTGCAGCTGTTCAGCTGGGTATAATAATACACGCTTGATGCTACTTATATTCTGATGTCCTAGTATCAACTGCCAAGAATTTTTAAACAAAGGGAGCACTGAATATTTGCATAACTAATCCCAAATTTAGGAACTTGATTTATTTTTGTTAAAAATGGAAAGGAAAAGGGAAAAAAAACCCCATCAAGACTATATAATTGGTGAAACCAGTTAAATGCTCACTTGCTTTTTTCTCTTTCCTGCCTTTTCTCCTTCCTTCCTTCCTTTCTTCTTTCCTTCCTCCCTCCCTCCCTCCCTCTCTCTCTTTCTTTTCTTTCTCTCTCTCTCTCTCTCTCTCTTTCTCACTCCCTCCCTTCCTTCCTTCCTTCACTGCTAAAAGTGGGAGGGAAGGGAAGGAATAGGAGGAGAGCTGGGAAGAGACATGTGTGTCACAAGTGGGCCAGTTGTTATTCTGCTGGCCTCTGCCCTGATGACAACTGAGAAAATATTCCTAACAGCTCCCACCTCTCCATTTCAATAGCTACCAACATCACGCTATCCTAACACACAGGCCAGTCCACATGCTATAGAAAGTGCTGTAATATAGTTTCTATTTAATATATATATATATTTTTTAGACAGAGTCTTGATCTGTTGCCCGGGCTAGAGTGCCGTGGCATCAGCCTAGCTCACAGCAACCTCAGACTCCTGGGCTCAAGCAATCTTTCTGCCTCAGCCTCCCAAGTAGCTGGGACTACAGGCACATGCCACCATGCCCGACTAATTTTTTATACATATATATTTTTTTAGTTGTCCAGATTATTTCTTTCTATTTTGTAGTAGAGACGGGGTCTCGCTCTTGCTCAGGCTGGTCTTGAACTCCTGACCTTGAGCAATCCATCCGCCTCGGCCTCCCAGAGTGTTAGGGTTACAGGCGTGAGCCACTGCGCCCGGCCTGCTTCTATGTAATATTTACCAACAGCAGATGACGGAGTACTGTGGGCATAGTTCCCATATGGCACCACATGGCAGAATGGTGCGCTTTGCCAAAATATTGGTGACCTTACACATGGTCACAAAAAAATTAAATAAAGCCAATTTCCAGGGCCCAAAAGAGTTTAATACTATTAATAAAAACAGGGCTTTCTCTTCCAGTTTTTACATCTCACTTACATAATTCTTTCCAAGTCCATTAAGAGACTCTGGAGCCAAGAGGCAAAGTCACAGGGCCTTGCTGTTCTATGCATACCAAGCAGAACACGTACCCACCATGGGATGAAGGGTAAAGTGGCTCCAATTTCTCAATGGAGGCAGTAGGTCTTCTCAGAAACATACCTTCATTGACTTTCAGTGGCAAAGCCAGTTGCTCCGTGCCTGTGCCAACTTCTGCCAGAGCCAAGTGTGGGGTACAGGGGACAGAATGGGTTTGGAGGAGGACTATTTATGGCTTTCTGCTTCTCTGATGATTTCCAGATAAACAGTGCAGCCTTCCATGAGATCTGAGGCTGAGAACTAAAAGAGGTTGGCTAACATTGTGACATTGCAGAGTTCCAATTGCTTTTGATGAAAAGCAACAGCATTGAGGTGATCACTACTATGTACAATTGAAAGGTACAAAAAGGATATAATCTGCCAAGGGTTACTTTGGTTTAGTTTTTTTGGAGACAATATGGAAAAGGTCAAGGCTTTAGTTTCTAATCTTCATCTTTACCTTCCCTCCAGTACCTCACACCCCACCCCTGTATCTCTAGAATGTTGGTATTTACAAGGTATTTACATACAGAAACAGCTCCTGTTGGAGGGCCTCAAAAACACAATCTCAGAAAGTCATTCACCAAAACCACAGAGCTCTCCATTAAGGAGAACAGCATCATATTTTTGGAGCAAGAAGAAAGCAAATCTCTCTGCTCATAGGCTATGCCGAGCAAAAGTTATGAAGGTTCATTCCTCTATTGCTGATCAAATGCTTTCCTGGTACAGATAGATTGCCTACCAAATAGAGCAGGCTACTTTATAACGGAAGGATGACTGCCACTGTCTGTAGGCAATGTGGCAACAAAAAAGGGAGGACTTTCTCTGGCAACTCCACAATCCTGAATGGAGCAGCATATTTTATCTGTAAAGGTATTGAAGTGTTGAGTTAGATATTTTTCCTAGGATTTAGAAATTGAGTGCTTAATAACAGGTGTTAGTCACTTCTTGGTTTGATAGCTCAAGATGTTTACCTTGGGCAAGGGAAAACAAATATTTTTAAGACCAATGTAATTAGTTTGCCACAGTACAGAGAAAAATGCTATTCACACAGACTATGACAGAAAACTCACCAGATCCTAGTATTTAGCTAGGTGCATTGTGAATACATATTACCAATTATAGGAGGAACGAGGGGACTAATACAGATGACCCAGTGCATGTATCAGTCAACATATGTGAAAAACTTCCAAATTGCGGTGACCTCACACAATGAAGATTTATTACTTGCTCAAGTCATAGTCTAATGCGAGTTGGTGGGGTAGATGAGGGGTTTCCATACAGACTTCTTATTTCTTCTAGGACCTTAAAGCACATACACCATTGAACTCTCTGAATTCAGCTGACTAACGAAGAAGAAGGAGGACATGGAGAAGGCACAACCACTCTAAACTGCTTTGAGATGGAGGTGACACATGTTGCCACTTCTCAGGTTTGTTGTGAGAAGATGTTCCATGACCCTATCTAATTGCAATTTCCTAATCGTATCCAGGAAACACAACTAAGTATACACCAAAAGGGACAAGGACATAGGTCATGGTGAGCACGAGCTGTCTGTTACAGTGTACTCGCTGCTTGGCAATAGCAATGCCTTTGTAATCATAGGACAAGCCTTTTTTGATTTTTAAATTATGGGATCTAGCTAGGGCATACTGCCAGCCTTATGCCATGTACTAATCTGTGAAAGAATTGCAGACACAATAGAGGGACTATAAAATTTTCCTTTTGTATCACCTCCCCTCAACATACATTTTAACCCTGAATATTGCAGCTGGAGATCAATATTTCAGGGTGACAGTAGGGGATTCACCACCAGTCAGATCTTGTCAAGTGAGCATACACACAGGCCCCTGATCTGAGCCTGGATAGCTGGTTAAGAGGGTTGTAAATTTCAAGGCAGTGCCATTCCCAATTGCAATGGCACCTTGTGTTTCATTTCTAGCTCCTTGGTGAGAGTGTCTCCTCCCACTGGCATGGCATTTAGATTGTTTTAGTGGCTCCTAAGATGAGTGTGAGGAGAACAGAAAAACTCCTTTGAATTGTAATCAGTCTGTCTCCAGACATAATGCTAGCAAAGATGCTTAAACAGCACTCTGTAAAGATGTTAAGAAAATATTTGTAGTGCTTCACACACACCTATAGACAAAAAACAGTTCTTGTTGCTGTAGAAGCAGCAACACTGTACAGCCTTAATTAAAGCATCATCTGACCTGTTTTTTTTTTTTTTTATGCTACAGTTGCAGAATCCTGCTGAAGAAAAGGATTAATTACAGATGAGCTGTGTGTCATGATAATTAACTATTGCCGCTTCTCTTATTTGCCACATTCTGGTACTTTTTCCGCTTTAGTAGATTTAAGGAATGAGAATTTTTATCACATCCCCTGCCTGCAGTCCCTGATGGATTTGTCACACATAAATTTGCGCAGCATACACAAAATATTGAGCCATCAGCATTTTTTTATCCCTATGCACGTTGGAACATAGAGCAAAGTGAAGCATGTAGTAAAACAAAAAGTCAAGCACGTAGTAAGGTCCAGGTACAGGGGTGTCAAAGGATCACGAGAACATTCGAAAAAGGATCCCGAAGTGAAGTTGATATAAATTAGATTTGGAAGTATTGACACGTGTTGACAGGAGGCAAATAAATGAAATCCAAATGATCATGATGAGACAAGAAGATCATCTGACTTTGATCTGAACAAGACTTGGGATTTTCCAGTTAATACAAGGCAAACTCATTTATTGCCAAGGTCGTATCAGGTTGTACAGTTTCACACAGGATGCAGAACTTCCAAAAGCTTCCATAATCCTAGAAAATGCATAATTTCCTCTACTTAAAAGAATTCTATTAGCATTACCATTTGATTTCCTAAGCAAAGCGGCTAAGAGTGCGCTCATCTCCACCTTGCAGTTCTCATCTGTACTGATTTGTCCTCATCCCAGTTGAAAGGTGTGAGTAGTTAACCAAGATAATAAGTGATGGTTTTCTTTGCCTTTTGGGCTTCTCTTAAGTGCCATCCACTGTGCTGCTGCAGGTAGCTTGGGCCATGGGATACAGCTTCCCTGTGATCACCCCACTTCTGGAGTTTCTGAAACTCACCTTCATTCTCCCAGCCCTTTCAATAGTTGTATAAGTATATAATTCTGTGTATTGAATTTTTATCTAATCAAAATACCTAGGGCTTCAGTTTTCCTAATTCAATCCTGATTGATAGACACACTTTCTAATAGTAGAGTTCTAATTCTGCATTTGACATATTTCTGAATAATTATGTATAACAAAAATTTTTTTTGTAAATAGCCAAGAATTCAATTTGTTTGAGGTGAATTATTTTGTAACATAATTTTTCAAAACATAAATTATTTTATCTTCCAAAATAACTTGCACATAGGCAATAATATAATTCCCTATAAATGGCAAACATACTAATCTAAGGCTCACCAGAGTGATCCTTAGACCTCTTAGATTCATTGCATGTTATTTTTTGGAACAAGGTGAGTTATAAATAAATAATTCACAAATGAAGTATCTTTTGACTTTTTAGAAAATATACTTTCCACGTTTTCTAATGGATTATTTAATTCTAGCAAGTTACTAGATAAACCACACTGGATAGAGAAGTGGAAAATGTGGAAAATTGTCATTATCAAGTTATGTGGCCATTTACTAGTCATCTATAGTTGTATATCCCACATATAAAATCCTGAGAGTATACTCAGTGATTTATTATAGTTCAAAAATGTATTTTTTTTATTTCAGCATATTATGGGGGTACAGATGATTAGGTTACATATGATGCCCTTGCCCTCCCTCCCCCCGAGTCCGAGCTTCAAATGTGTCCATTCCCCGGGAAGCGCGCATCACACTCATTGTTTGTGCATATGCCCGTCCCCTCCTCTCCCCTCCCTCCTCGCCCTGCTCAACATCCAATAAATGTTATTCTTATATGTGCACTTAAATGTTCATCAGCTAATACCAATTTGATGGTGAGTACATGTGGTGCTTGTTTTTCCATTCTTGGGATACCT